>NW_019211458.1:22711993-22744590 GCF_002443255.2 Varroa destructor | reverse complement strand
GTCTTGGAAATAACCTAGTCTGTGGAAAATTTCCACTGCGCCACACGAGCATTTCAGCGCGGCACCATTTTTTTGCTAAAATGTCACAATACGTAGAGCTACCTAAAAAATATCTATACGAAGTGGAACTATCCTTAGCGCTTACCTCTTCTGCACATGACTATCTTTGTACCTCTCTGTTCGCAAATTTGCTATCGTGCTTACTTAATACACTACCATTTCATCATGCCCTTCTTATCTGCCTCAGTCCAAAGCGGATCTTATGGATGCAGTTGTCCTACAGATTATATGTGTTCCCGCTCTGTCAGGCTAACTATGACGTTCCTATGGCCGGATCCCAAAAGCCACTGCTTTGCCTTCTTCTGCAATGTAATGCACTCGGAAATGAGCGTACCGCAGATACCGATACACCGTTATAGTACAGGTGGCTGCACGGAAAAAGGGATGACCAAGATGGCTAATTGAGGCTAGCAAATGTCTCAGAGTTTGATAAGCCTAAATAACCAGGCGGCCTAACCAGCTGCCAGGCCGCAAGTGCATAAACATCAGTAGTATGCTACCAAAAAAACATTGCTGTGAAAATAAGCCAAGAGATCAACTATAATACATAGAACCAGAAATCAGACTGTGATCACTAGAAACAGGACTTTTCTTTTAAGGGACAGACATAATCGTCCAAAGGACAATCAGTCAAATACGTCAGTTCGGTTAAATACTGAAAGATTTAACAGATTAGATGGCACACATTGGCCGGTCTATTTGTTGCAACAGTTTAAGAGGGGTGCTAACTAAATAAACTTACATTATAACGAGACTATCGTTGTTGCCGTATTCATAGTAAGAATCGAAACAAAAAAGAAGTTTAATGCGAATGAAAAACACTATTCCGTGGGGACTTTGATATTTCCTAGTGGAGTCCTGTGTGACCTAGGATTGTAAAGAGGAAACGTAGCTGCTCTTGTATTTTCAGACTCGGCTAGCGGTTGAAGCTACGAGCAAAAGCGAGACGTGAGCAAGCCGGCTGTATGGCGTTTTTCAATATATTTATCTTTATAATCACCGTCAATCAAACTTCCGTTGCTCAGCTTCTTGTACCAATTAATCATAAAAGAAAAGGGAAAGCGCAAGCGTGATACCAGAGTGGCACCGCCGAATCGTCTGATAACAATAGGGTAGTTATTGCCGTTTAGTGACGTAGTAGGACGTCCGGGGGGCGAACTGCCTCAGCTCTTATCTAGACCTTAGAATCTGGAATCGAAGCAGTATGTCTTGAGAAAGGTTTCCGTCCATAAATTCTCTTTATTTTTACTAAGATTACTACTAAGACTACTAATTACTAAGATTTTTTACCTAAAGTAGTGCGTACACAGAAATCTGCGTTTGTAATTACTTGTCCAAATTTCGTAAACATGGACAGTTTCTATCAATGAACTGTCAACGATAATCTTATGCAGTCGGATTTAAAAGACTTCATGCAGCAGTCGATGCTTCCCATTATTGAACTCTATACTGTGAATGATACTAGGGACGTAAGAAAAAAGAAATAGTTTTCCTATTAATATCTAAGTTACTGTTTAATAACGCCCAACCAATAGAAACCAGGTTCGTCAAGTGAAGAACGGTATTTATATATCTGCTGCCATTCTTGGATGGTGGCAAGTTATAATTCACAGTTGTAACCCAAAAAAAAACACCGTATGAATTATTGCACCATCTGGCACTGCCTCGTTCTACTACAAAGTGAGTATGCTGATGAAATAGTTATATGTTATATGTATATAGGAAATAGTTATCTCGTATAAAAACTACTTCGTCTGCATATATATGTATATACTCTATACGGGAGTGCAATCAACCGCTGGGTCTAGCGGCAATATTTTATGTGTCAACAATTGACAAATGTCGAACATTGTTCAATGTCAAATATATTGAACAGGTTTATTTATCAATGTCCACTGTCAGTGTTTCTAGCTAGTATATAACTAATACGAAGAAGGTAATCTGGGCGATTAGTATCAAAGGATAAAATGTTAAGCTCGTTCCATCTTAGAGCCTTCCAATAATAAGTTCCCCAAAGACAAGCTATGTTTCGGTCAACTGGAATGGATATTAAATTAGTTGATCTTATGTTCTTAAGCAGCATCTATTTTTACCAAAGGGGTTCTAGTAAAAAAAAAATGTCTATATATAATATAAATTAACTTCAGCTGAGATGCTTAAGAGCTTATCAAAGTATGCTCGGCTCGGCTAGAGTAACCTTAAGTGGAAAAATATTATATCGGCGATAGCGGGAGGCTGCATTAAACAAATATGGATCTGCACTCCAACATATAGTCGCACATTTTTGATAGAACATCATCGCCGTCACCGGCGGGATGTACCTCATTGTTTTGCACCGTTCCTTGTCATTTGGTTTAGTGTATGCTCAAAAGCAAACAGGCGATAATATGAGAGATAGGAAAATATGTCATTTCCTGATTTACTTCGATGGTAATGTATTTAGGCAACGTTGTATATAAAAAAAAAAGTGTGTTTTCCCCCCTCCTCTCATTCTCTTTTTAGGCTCACAGCAGTCTTATCCACATTGATTCCATTTATAGCAGTGATTTCGTAGTAGTCTGTGCTTCCATTGAACAGAACAAATGCGGGAGGTGCGTTCCGTCGGCATTTTCCGTTCAAAAAAGATTTGGAAAAAAGTGTTCGCACGAAGTCAAACCAGCTTGAGTAAAATAGGCGATTTTACAAGGAGCAACCGCTGTGGTACACAGGTCTGCTGCAATGCTTATCGCAAGAACTTCCCGCATAGCCTTGCGCCAACCCATCAGAGTTCGTTCGTAGCTGCTCGTTCTGCTGCACAAGCCGTTCAGCCAGGCGAAGCGAAGCGCAGAAATGGTATTCGCATTCCTTTTTAGGCCATCGCCTGCTATTGGCAGCCACTTCGGCATTCGCAACTTCACACGGCAGCTTTCTTATGGCACGACATTACTCAGTGTCGCGCTTCATCGTCCTCTGATTGACGGCCACGGAACGGCGAGCCTCGTCCTCGTTGCAGGGGAATCGTGTTTTGCTATGACCGATCGTGGATCGATTGAGAAGAACATCACCCAACGGTGACATGGCAGCTGTACGCAGGCACAGCGAGCTTACAAAGCTTCTACTCAACGTAGCTCGACCGATGGCGGCTGCCTGCACGAAGATTACAATGTTCCACGTCGCAAAAGTTGATAGAAGGGGTATCTGTGTCCATTCTCCATTTGTTCTCTTTGGTTAGCAGACACAGCAGCAGGAGGTTACAGGCACCATCCATAGGTTCTGGGTAACTGGAATGAACTTTTTCAATATTTAATGCGAACCGTAGCCTGAGTTAACGGACAGGGTGGGTAAAACAGACAATCAAATAAGGAGGCAAACGTTGAAGGGTTACGCTAAAACTGTGGAAGATAATCTTAAAGGAGCACGTGACGCCATATTATTGAACGCTTTATTATTGTTATTTTTGGCCATCATGTGTTAACACGTCTGTTCGAGCCGATAGTTGAGAGAGCAAAGACAAAATAGTTTCGTAGTGTATTCGTCAGGCTTTGTTTGATAAATTTGTATAGAACATGTTGGGTTCGTTGATCCCAGATAATGATTATCTTTCTGTAACTACAAAATTGCTTAAGGGGTGATGCTATCCACATAGCATGACTAACGGTGTTTGGTGCAAACTTGTCTACCGGGTTTACAAACTGTCGAACCACAAGTGTTATATATTATATCTAGTACCAGGGTAATCTCCGGTACGCGATTAATGTTACTTACGTCGTCTTATAGAGATGCATTGCGTCGAAATTATACCAAGTTTTTCGTTGGAAAATTAATAACGGGATGTGGAGGGCTTATACGGAGTCGAGAGAAAGCACGTTTTGTTCCTTAGCGGTGGCCTTCCCCGACCGCTTGTTTCAGGTAGTCTGATTCGCGACGACAAAGTCTCGCGGATCGATGTGGCGACTTTAGGGTAAACGGGTTAAAATAAAATGGCCGCCTGCCAAGTTTGTTCGCTGGCTGATTCGCCAGAAGCTGAGCAAACACGCTCCGTGGTGTGGGAGCGACCTTGGATACTTTTACGTAGACCCAACCGTCTTAAAAGTTTGCTTACAAGATGAGCGAAACAAATAGCTGCCATGATACCGTCTTATCCTTTTGCACAGAAAACAGTTTCTATATATAGATATATTTCGTAATAAAGGCCTGCATTAAATTTCTATACTCTATATAATGAAAATATGTGTATATATCACAGTCAAAAGATCCAAAACAAATATCCACTTCTCATTTATTATAATACATTCTTTAAGTGATTTAACCATAAAACGAAGAGCCTCGTAGGAACTAAATACTTGTATTCTTAAATTGGTACCTAGCAATAGAAAAGCTGTTACCGTTGACCTGGCCATTAATGCATTAGTCCAAAAAAATATACCTAAAAAATATTTTCAATATTGATACATCTCATAGCGATTCTATAAGGGATTGCTATTTTGGCCAGTCTCTGTATAGTGTTCGTATATATATGTCGTTTAAGGCAGCAGTTACGTTACCTGTTGGTAAATAGACTATCTAATAAAAAAAATTCTTTGCTACATAATAACCAGCCATAGAAATATAAACGACCCTCTAAGATGATCAGCCGTCTGTTTGCGGTTAACTATATTTTGTGGTGTTCGCTGAAACTTGTTTTCTACCGAAATTTGTAGCTATTTTACAGTTTTGCTGTTACTCATTAAGTAATCTAGAGGCAAGGCGAAGCTAGGGAAGAACGCAAGCCCTGTAGAGCAGTGACCAAAAACATAAGCGTCACGAATGTACGGAAGACCACTGCAAAGACCAAGTTGTTCGTAGCTTTCTAGAGGCCGAGAGGACCCCAGAAGGGGATCCCTTTCGCTGTTTGTGGATTCCCAAAGGTCCACTGCAGCGAAAGAATTGCCGCTGCTACACCGATAAGATACCTTCAAGGTCTCCTGCAGCTTTTAGCACCTTTAGTAGCAAAGCAGCCAGCAAGCTCTCATCACGACGAGCGCGGAGGAGAGGAAAAAAGATAGGAAAAAGCGCACAACCGCAAGAGAAGTAACAGTGGTAGCGCGTTGCTTCGAAAAACGGCAATGGCGTCAATGACGCCAACAGCATTGGAGAAAAGTCGCAGCAAAGTAAAAGTTATCGCACTTCCGACAAGCTTGTTGCCTCCTTCCTACTGATGGACGCGCTGAAGCGATTCCTAGGTCCCTGGAGAATAAGGCCCGGACGCCCTCTTTGGGCACAGAGTAGCGAACTACATCACCACAGAGTGGCCGGCAGCGGCAACTGAAACAGGAACCGATGGCAATGGCGTGCGTAGTCGCAGCAGCCGAACGCCCCATCCTCGTTTTAGAGGCCCAAGCCCATTGCCAGTAATCTCCACTTCCACGGACAAAACTAAGTGGCTCCACCGCAGCGCTACTGATGCTGAACACAACGTTACTGACTGGCCGCAGTATCAGCGCCCAGCAGGCGGTTCATTTAGCAAAACGAAGTTTCATTTTGGCGAAAAAGAACTGACAGCTCTGGAAGCGGCAAAGAGCGAACGGTAAGCAGAGGCGGCCAGATTCTTCACCCAAGTACATCCAGCCAATAAATAAATATAGAGACAATTAGCCATACTTAATGTAGGGTCTGCATTAAGGAACGTTACTCTGTTCTAATCCAATATGTAGGCAACGCAACACGGAAGTTGAACCTGCCCATCGCCTCATACAATAAAGAGCAACATGCCGACTATTAAGTGAAGCAAACCAGAGCTGAAACCGATTGGTCCCAAACGGAAAACGAAAAATGCTCAAATGACCTTCAACACGCATGCTCAAAATGTATTTTACAGATTTTAAAGTAAGAGTTTTCCATAAACATAATAGATTTCGTCCGGTCTGTTGTCTTCCGTTCTAGGAGCGGCTACTCTCATCCAACTAACAATTTCGGTGCCAATGATCTTCTTGAATAGTTGTGTATAGACACACTTCTCATTTTTGCCCTCGATCGCCCGCGCGGGCTTTCCATTGTCCAGGGTCACAGATGGCGCTTGCTTGCTCGAGCAAGCTTCCATTTCGGCAATCCGGTGCAGGACATTGCGGGTACCAGACACTGTTCAATATTCGTCTCTCCTGAACTAGACCAAGTACACTAATGCTCTTGACACTATTAGTCGCGGTTCGAGTGGTGGTAGTCACACTAATAGTGGGCAACGAATTTCTCTTGGGTGCCGAGTTTTTCTCTCGAACACACGGGCAAAAGTAACGGATAACGGAATCGACCGAGCTGCATCTCGCCATAGATGAAGAGAAAATGAGCTCGCTATATTATGTTGTATTATATAACCGTCGGCGCTTTTCTGTGTGTCACATACAAAAAAAGACACTCGTAATGAACGATCCGCATAGAGGATATTCAAGCAAAATGAGCTTTTAGTTGTATAAGTACCAGTCTTTGTATTCTCACATTGATAAGAAACGACATCGTCGCCCAAATGGCCATTGCGCATTTCCTTGAATGCGTTGCCATAATAACCAGTAAAAAACAAACAAAAGCATGCCGTGCTTCCCAAATTTTCAGCTTCGGCAAAGAATCTCCAAGTAGCATTGTCAGTCCGTTTCATCGGTCTAATAGAAAAAAACTAAATCCAGTAAGACCCACTCCAACTACTACTCGTCGGACAGGTCCTTCAGGTTATACCGAAGAGATGATACCGAGGACTTACCCGTACGAAGAAAAGAGCATACTTGAAAGGTGTATTTGGTCTTAGGTTTAAAAACTTGTTTGCAAACTAAATAATATTAAATGCACTCCTTCCAAACTACTTTGTAGAAAAGTCTCTACATTCAATCAGCAACTCTGAACGTCGAATTCGACACCGCGCTTATATGGGATAGTTCATTTGTTGTCTCAAGAGTACGCCGTTAACATGTGATTGAATAAGTGATTGATTTGTTGCAATATCGTCCTACCACTATATACATATCTTAGGCACGTCCTTGCCACTGCTGCGGCGCCTGGACCGTCATCGCTAATTCAATTTCGAGAACTATTTCAGTTCCAGCAACCAACCAGCCTGGAGTTGTCTACACGCGCCAGATAGACGGATTATCAAGTGGACAGCACGAAAAGGGAAAGCCGAGGACCCCGCTCCAGTTCAACCCAGCTACGCTTGACAAAGATTTATAGCATGACCCGTGCTGCTGCAATAGGCCCTAAGCCTTCTTACCCATGCTGTTTTTTTACCACAACCTTCTCCACAGTTTCGTTTCTTTCAGCACTGCGATCATCAGCACCAAGTAGCTAACTAAGTGCTACGACTTTCGAAATTCGTCAGTTTCTTATGTCTCCCATCATAACGACCCCCCTGACACCAGACGCTGCATTTCTACTATCATTGTACAAGTACCTCCTATTTTTCTGACTCCCTTCACCCAGCTGCTAGCCTAATGTTTGCTGCCCATAGAGACTTCGTAGTGACCCTGTATTGGAACTATACGAGAACTGGATAGGTTCCACTGGTCGCTCTAAGAAGGCTTGGGGACCTTAAGATCCAGACCGGTCATACGTTTGTCTTGCTTCGACAAAGGCGACGGATTGCCTCGTCTGTTCAAAGCAGCCTGGATTGCCTTCGGTGGTCCTCCGCCATCTAACACTTTACCATCATTAACGGGCTTACATTATGATTATCAAAAACCAATCAAATTGAAGCTCGTTAGCTGATTATTATTCTGGGGAGTATTTGCCCTGCCTATTGTGCCGCGGTAAAGAAAGTGCTACAAAATACTGTAATAACAGTGCATGATGAAAATACTCAAGAATTCTACACTCAATAGCACGTCGTACATTTAGATAAAGTTAATTTTTGATCGAACATCGATTGGTATACGTCGCCTCCTCCACTGATGAAGAACGAATGAAGAGACCGATCTTACCAGGTCTTGCTTATTTTGAACCGGAGTTACAAGTTAGCGATGATCAAAAATATTTGTGGAGTAGGCTGACACGTCGGAAGCACTCGCTTACCTGAAAACCGTAACAGAAAATAGAAAAACGAGAGTTAGCTTTGGGATAGCATTGCTTGTAAATCCCAAACAAAGTTATAGTTAGATTAAAGCATAAATTTTTATACTTTCATTTGCGTATAACATCACAGGAGCTTTCCGGCATCTTTTGCCTACCTATTTACCTAAATGTGGAATTACTGTTTCTGCTGTTTTCTCTTTAGACAACCCTTACGTTATAGAGACATAGTGGACGCCAATACTTAAGCTCGAAACGAGCAGATGTGTTGCAATGGGAAACAGTCGGTGAAAAGATGATCGTCTGCTTCGTAGACGTGACAATTTTGTATTACTATTTCCAGCCATTTTCGCCATATAACGACACGATTACGAGCAAAACAGACAAGAAAACGATGGCTGACATATGGCGCACATCTTCTATAAAATTTGTGCGGCCTGACTGCCGTATTAGACAGCCGTTTTGGACCATACACTACCCACGCCAACATAGCACATTGCCATCCGCGTTGTTGCAACAGCTTCACAAAGCCAACACATATGTGTTAACATTTGTATTTCTAAACCGGAACACAATCCACATAACAAGGCCATATGTATGTTATACTGGGAGTGTAGTCACTTAAATGATGCGATTCTACAATAGAAAAAAAACCTTATTTAATGATCTCGTTAGAGACACACACCTGGCGGCTGCCAAACCGCTGAAGAAAGGTGATAGATAACGACACAAGACACGGTCGAAATGATGATCGTTTAAGTAGCTTATAGTAATTGTTTGTTCTATATAAATAGATAAGGTTATGGCCTTGTACCTCGTGTCAGTAGTAAGACTTTTGAACAATGATAAGTTTTGAAGCGAAGTATATTGCTACCGTTTGCTACTGTATGCTCATTAGTGCAGACTACGCAAAAAAACACTCACTTACAAAACAATTTAATTAGCCCAATAGTTTTTTTGCATAAAGGATGTTGAGGTTGGTATATTACAGTTGCACAGTGGTTCCGACTCGTAGTTACTGTGAAGAAAAAAAGAGCTCGGAAACCTCATTTCCGTCTAGGCGAATAACGTGCTAAATCAGTAATTATATATTGTATGCCGAATGTACAGCTAAGCCTAGGTTACCAAAACAATACCTGAATGCAATTACACGTTTTCATAGCAACAATTATTTCTTCGAGATAGCGTCAAGTTTTCTAGACCCAGCCCTAAGTAGCCGGGGATTCTTTGATACAATAATATACATAAGAATTAACGTTTCCGTTAATTCGATAATTTGTTCCGAAAGTAAGTTCCGATAATTTGTTGATGTTACAAAGTTTTTATAATTCACAGCGTAAAGATATGCTATAATCGAGACATTATTAGCACTTGGATTTGGCTAATCCATCATAAAGCAATAACGATTTTCGACGGTGCCAGTTTATCAAAGCTTTTCCATGGGGGCCTTGACGTCTCGATAAAAAGGAAAAGTCAGGGTCATTAGGCTACGTTAGATAGAAAAAAATAGGTTGTGTGACACCTACGAGAGATTACCAACGAAACTATTCTCGCTTTCGCTTTCATTACTTCCGATTTAACCAAGAGACGTTCTTTCTCGCTAATTTTACTGTTGTAGTTCTTCGCTCAGCCACTTGTCGGTGTGCCTTTGAAACTAGTTGGCTAGGCCAGAACTGTTTGTCTATATCTTAAACACATATGCTCGAGTTCATCACGCCCATCCCAGAGAGAAATGACAGCATTCGTCGATTAAGATTAATAAGACCAGTGCCCTTTGTTGCCGCTTCACCTCAGGATTAGATTTGTCTTGCGGACAAAATCTACTTATACTATTGTTGTTCCTATTATACAGACGAATCAGGGCGGTCAATGGTTACTTTGCCTTATATATAGCGGTGTCCGACCACGGGATAGCACATTGACGCACGTCAGGCCTTTCCAATAGTGGACAAAATTCAGAGTACGGCTATTTACTGCCGTCTTAAGCCCAGCATTTTTTAGTAAATAATATCACGGTGCCATCCGTAGTTCTCTCTTGTTCCCGGTTTATCGATGTGTTGCGCAGAGACACTATCCGATTCTTTTCCTCTGTTCTCGCAATCGCGAATGCATGCTGCTTATGGTAGCCAATGACATAGTGGTTCTCGTGGTTAACGAAACCGCGGTGTATAGGGAAAACTCGATTGGGTTTCGTGCGTATTAGGGTTCGGTGCACCTTCAATGGAAACTAGACTTCAGTTGCTGAAAGGCCGCATCCTGTCGGTTACTTCCTTATCAACTCAGTCAACTCTGTATACAGACGAGTGCATTTTTTCCTGAGAAAGAGAAGAACAACGAAATGGCGAGGTGGACCAGAACATAGTGCTTCTGGACCGCCTGCGTGACCTCCGAAGCCTTCCAGATCCGCAGGCTGGACTAAGATGTCGGCGGATAGAAGAAGCGCCTTGGTATCATGGACCTCACTGTAACTAGCAACCGGCTATGTAGTCATGGGAGATCTCTCCCACTGGCTTACCAAGGCTAGACCAGGCCAGCGTAGTTCATGGTAGTCGCAATTCGTTTCTAGCAGCCCTATGTCGGTAGTATAAATGTTCCTCTTACGGACATGCAGAAGAGGCATTTCTGGCAAAGGCAATAGCAGAGCCATCGCACAACACTTCTAGCCATATTCCCTGCAGCGGAGCCACCCTGCAGCCGTGCAGTTTTGGCTTGATCGCACAATTGGTGGACCAAGGATACACCGTATATATATGAAGTCTACGTACATATATGTACTGTATATGCGGGCTTGCTTTTATGCGCAGCTACACACGAATTATTTCGATAAAGGTAGTTGAAGGGGAACATGAAATGCAGAAATGCGTGCATTAACACTTGAAAAACGTGTCTTTCTGTAGAATAAGGGGTTACAGGGAGGGTGCCGACTTGAAGTTCTAGTGGGCAGCGCTGAATAAATCGTCATGAGAAGTCATGAACCCCGCTGAGCTCCTCGTATAAGTACAGCTTGCTTGTCCACTTAGTGTTGGTCAACTGGTTAGCTTCTTAAGCTCACTTACCTATTAGATTAATGATATGTAGATTTTTTTTCCATCGTCCTCCACGGATTGCGGCCGAATTGGGGCGGTTGCAGTCGGTAGCGAAATATTCATTTCGCCTCAAAAACAATTTAGTGATTGGCGGGCATCTACGCTCACATAAGAAGGGCTGCACCACGTTGAACACTGCAGGGCCCTCCGTTCTTTTTGGCTTTACGAATGGGTAATGTGCATAGCTCACTCCTTCCTGTTCATACAGCAAAATAGATGAACGAGCGACCTGACCTTACGCTGTTAGTTCGCCGTCTGTCAAGTGTCGCGACATTGCTGTTAAGGCTGCCCAGCTCGTTTGGGCTTTGTCGCTTCGAAGAAAAAGTCTTTCTTTGACCCTACCACGAGAATCTTTATCATCGCCAGGTCCGCAAATCGCTGCCAAACGACCGGCAAAATTCTAATCTAGAAAAATATGCCGGCAACCAACCATGCCAGGGTGAACCCGACTGGCGCAGGGCGCAGTCAAAACAATAGGTTAGAACTTTAGCGCACCGCTCTATGGGGCACATCTCTGGTCACGTTTATCTCTTACTGAATACGTACACCTCATCATAATTTGCAATAATCATGACAACAAACACAGTAAACATACATGCATTCGCAAGCATGCACTATTTATTTATTACACATATTTATTCGAACACATACATATGATACATTACGCGTTAACGACACACAAAATCTCGAGAAAAACATATGTATATATTTGTACAGTGCAATAAACGCATGGAGTCATTTAGCGAAGAGTTTGGCCGCTCGGAGCGTAGTAGTAGTCGGCTTCGAAGTGGGCCAAGGTCAAACGTGCTTGACCTCTCTCAACTTGTACATTAATTATTGTTGAGAGTTAATAAAGGGCAATTGCCGGCCGACCGGTTGGTTCGTTGTATTGGGCAACATAAGACGAACGTGGTGTCGCTACGGCTTCCATATTGTCCGGTACTTATTCAGTGAAAAGGTGTATTGTGGTCCTGGTCGTTGAACCTATTGCATTCTTATTGGCAGGTTCGGCCTTTAGGAGACCTCAGTCTCAAACGGAGTTTCGAGACTACGTAGACGGATGAAGTGCCTCGGAATGTTATAACTGGCAAGTTTAATGGGTCGATGAACAACTTTTCGTCGGCCTAAGCTGACGTTCACTTCGCAAATAACTCAATCAGCTCCTTGACTGCGACTTCATAATAGCCTAACAATGACTATGTAGCGCTGTGTCACGCAGTATTTTAAATATATCGTCGGTTGATAGCCCGAGCTGTGGGTCAAGATCTTCAAATGATTTGAAAACATTCTTCAGAAAACTTTGCTATCACTGTTATCCATACTTTATCCACAGTCTATATTATATAATACGGTGGTTTCATAACTCTTAACGGCACTAGTTTTCTTCCTACCGTGATCACGTATCAGGTATGGCTGCAACAGAAATACATCATACCTTAGCCTACACTACATAATAACTTTTCAATACATGAAGTTTTTCAACAAATAAAAACTTACGTGTTTTTTTTACTTATATACTTAATGGCATGTCAAAGCCAGTGATCAAATGAACGTTTTTCATGTGGCAGCTTTCCTGGGATTAGGAACCTGGTTGACGCAGCCAGATGCTGTCAAACACGCGTAACGTATGTACTATATCCAGCAATAAGCAGTTATAAGTGGAATAAGGTACATGGCACTAGACTGTGTTGTTCTGTGATCCTGGCAGTGCTGTTGTCTAACCAAAATTTTTCATGTTCTTATGGTTAACTCTCTCAAAAACTAATGCCGCGAGCAGGTTTAAGAGCCTTGAAACTGCAGCAGTGGACCATCTGCAAGACGCACCTGCTCAAATAGAACGTATCCGATAAGCCACACATAGGTGGCCTCATGAGGTTGGTTTCAGTCAATACAACAATCGATACCTTGGGAGCTTATGCTGAACGAGGACGGAGGCTTTAAAGAGTTAGTGGGAGGAGTAAACATTATTGACTAGGTTCAAACCTAACCTATAGATTCTGAGTGTCTAGCAAACTACAAAGCTAGACAACGAAGTAAACTTCAACCTGCGGTTGCATCAAATAACGTACGAAACTGTGTGCTATATTCTCCTATATAGTAGCGCTTAATCCTGAATTTGTTTCTGTGCTAAATCGATGACGCGACTATGTATGATGCTGATGGACTGCGGTATTCAGTTACCCATTCAACGGTTCTTCTTATATCTGGCAGTACAAAAGCAGACATTATGAAGATATATATTGCTACCAGTAATCTCCGTTTTGTCTACCTAGATCTCTAACTATGTGGGTCACTAAAGAGCAGGAAATTTGACCAATTTACTTTCTAGCCATTTGCTTTTCTTCCAAGTCAAAACAGAACCAGCAAGGCTAACACGTTCTGTTTCTTGGCCCTTCATTTGCTATGTGGCAAGCTCAGTGTATTGCCATCATCATCATATCGTTACCACCACCGTCGTCATCTGCCTTCGTTTGAATCTTTCCCCAGAGTTGATGTCTATTTCAGTGTGTGTGTATTATGTCGGAAGGACGAATACGGCGGCTTCCGTTCGCTTTGTGTCTGTCTCTCATTTACTCTGCCGCTCGAAATAAACGAGCCGACCCTGTGTCGGTTGGGTCGAATCAGCATACATGAAACTGAACGTCGGAGAGGAAAGAAAAGAAAAGGAGACCAACGATAAAAGAAAGAGATGGAACGAAGAAATAGAAAGCGTGCGAAGGAAAAAAGGTCATCTTGTCGTTGACGTCGTGCTTCATTTCTTAGCTATGTTTTAAAAAGAACGATGGTGTCATTATCGACATCGTTCGACAGCCCATCCCAGGCCACCCCAACCCAGACCAACAGCCTTTTCGGCCCTCAACGACGAAGAAAAGAGCTTTTACCGCCAGTGTACCAACCACTTGGCCAGCAGGTCGGTCCGGCTACCGTCTTCCTCCTAACCTCTGAACTCCCTATGTCCGAGTTAGTTCTTTGGCCGTCAGAGCTCATTCACGCTACTGCTTTTACTATTGGGACCCCCACACTCGTACAGGTGCGGCAACTGACAGAACAAGACCGAGCACCCTGTAGGGGTGGCGGCGGCGATGACGGTAGCTGTGGTAGCAGCAGCAGCATCAGCAACTGCACCAAGGAAGAACTGCTTACACCTCGCTGAGAGCTTTAAAGTGACCTCTACCCCAGTTACCCTAAATAGTCTTTGCCTCAAAAATCCCTATCACGTTCCAATCCCACACTGCACCCCTAGCGGTTCCTTGTACCACCCGATTGTTAGGTGGTTTTCCTTCAGGTTCTGCGGCTGGTGCCTCTTTTTACTAGTTGTGGTGCTGGTCCAACCGTTCGTCCATGGTCTGCTATCCACCTGCTGCCTGCACTCGAAGTAATGTGTTCTCGGTCGCTACCATCTCAACGAGCGAAGAGCTGGTCCTCGGCAGGCGCGGCTACCGTCGACGCCCTCGTCACCGTCACCACCACCACGTCTGTTCTTTTCTTTATCTCAACTCGTCGAAGCAGAGCGTGCCCCCTATGTTGTCCCAGATACTCATAACCCTCCTGGTCGGGCTCGCTTCTAACCCTCTATTTGGAGCAGGCGTACAGTACAGACTTTGCAGAATCTATTGGACTGCGGAGAAGGGGTCTCAAAGTGGGTTGTTATGTGAGTGCATGAAGACAAGAGAGGAGAAACCAGTGATGGTGGTAGCAAGGATGGAGCTTGGCCTTATACGACCGGTACCATTACAAAACCAGAAGCGCCCAGCAACTCAATGGGTGCGTGTCGAGTTGCACTCAAGCGTTGTGTATAATAAAGGATGATACTGACAACTTGGCCGATGCTTTGGTTCTTATGGAAGATGCATTAAGGGTATGAACGGTTTACGGGAAGTATCAGAATAAGACTAAGAACAACGTACTCATTTCTTTAATGTATTTTTTTTGTTTATGTATTGCTCAACGATGGGTGTTGCGTATGCATTTGTTGTACGTAATCATTACTTGTATTATATTTTTTATTATGTTGATTTCTCATGTAGGTTGAGTGACCTTCACTTAGTGACTTAGGAGGCCCATCGCATTTTTAATCTAAATAGAAAATATTTTGCCGAACAGCTTCAATAGGTAAAGCACTAGATAAATTCTCGTGTACAACAATGAACCTACCAAATAAAATTTGTTATCATTGCAGAAGTGATTTTCACCTTTCAGTTTGGCGATGCCACTCTGTTAGTTTTCACTAAATAACAAAAAGATATACCTATGCATATCTTCTCATATATATTCTCAATGACGACATATTATAGTTGTTATTACCCTACTAGTACCGTTAACTGGTCGTTCAGTGTTATAAATGCATTTTCCTTCTCAGCGCTTTTACGTGTTGAGCTTTTCTATTCCTTAAAAGGACTATTCACTATTCTTGCAGTGCGGTTTACGTGCCATTCGTCTTTCACATGGCATCATACAGCAGCAGTGTACGCTACATATACCCTCGTGCAGCTGCCATGCAGGACGTCGTGCGTAAGTGAATGAATAAGTCTTACTGCTTGCAACCAGTTGTTGTTGACAGACAGAGATCGAAAGATGAACGAGCCGTAACGGTACGATAGGGCAGGATGGCTAGTTGTTTTCCTGTTTAAGCTCGACCAGCTTAAATCGAATGCCTACCAATCGTCCGCCAATTTGCTCGACAATACCTTGAAAGCCTATTGGCTCCCGTAGTAATGTTGATGGTAGCAATAGATATCATGGTTGCACCCGTGCTCGTAGCAAGGTGCGTCTCGGATCTATCTGCAAAGCTATAAAGCTGACGGCCCAATGAATACATTCCGCTGACCCCAACGGCCAGTGGCGTCCAACCAGCGAACAAAGCGCGGCCACAACATCTGCTCGCTGCATTGCTATGAGGGCAACGATCACGGCAACGGGTCAGAACTTCCACAACAAGGAAGAGAAATCGATATCGACGCCAACCGCCCCCATTACCGACGTTCATTCGAGGGCGTCTGCCCGCCTGCGTTCGCCTTAGCCCCTCGTGCCTTTTCCATGCTATTTACGTGCGGTTGGCTTCGCATCTCGCAGTCTGACTGTCGACAGCATGGGCGCAAGCGTCTCATTCTAAAGGACAGGATTTGGGGCGTATCTGGCCGAATCCGTGCTCATGTTCCCCTTTGTTTTATTGCTGACGCCACTGCTAGAAGCATTGACACTGATGCTGGCTTCGTCGCGTTGTGATGATGAAGCCGCGTGCGGAACACAGACAGCATTAGCCTTCGTTAGTAGCTCTGCGGCTATTGCTGCTGTTGTTTCGAATGCAGCTATCAGCAGGGGTGTCACCGGAAGCCATCAAGAGCGATTTCCGGCTCTAGTAGAAATGGAGCTGGCTGGCAGCACGGTTCGTGCTCCACACGGTACTGCAGAAAATGCCTTGAGTGAATGCCACTACAAGAGTGCTACCCCACTCATCGCCTGCTCTGCCGTATTCCGTACCATCCAATTCGTTGGAGTGTGGAGGCACGTCGGTTGGCAGCCTTAAGCGAAATGACAGCGGAAGAGGGACGCATAGCTTCAGTACAGGAGAGATGGTGATGATGGTGATAAAATGGGGATCCTTCTTAATGTCCTGCGCGCAATTTGGTCTCTATTTTTCGTTCCTCATATGTACAAGCATTATTGGCATATGTTCATAAGCAACATCATTTTACCATTACATTATCAAAATACCTACCAATTCATCGACAGAGACTATTGTGCCTTCTTTTCAGGTGCGTTGACAACTACTTAGCTCATGACCAGCCTGGTCATGTCCTCAAAATTTGCCCTTCAAAGCCTATTTGTCGGCTGTTCAGCCGACCGTATAAACAGTCTTCGCACTAGTTTGTATTGTGCGCAGGGCTGCAACTGGTACACTCGGCTTATCATTTAACCAGGTTCTTATCCTCTATGTATACACACGTAACGGCATTGGAGTAATTCTAGTAGGGCTTAGTTACGTAGTGCAATACCAGAAACAGGCGGCTAGCTTCTGCCTTGCAGTTCAAACATCCCCATCTCTACACAAGCATTGTGCGGCGGCAAACTGGGTCAAGCAATGGCTGACAAAGGTTTTCGAAATGCATCTACTGGCCAGTGTATCAGTTAGGCGTTCGGTCAATATGGACTGTTTAATACCATTACAAATTAGCCACCTCCCTTTTAATCATACATCAACGGGTTGCGTTAGCGGATTGCTGCGTAATAACCATAGGCTGTATTCCCTTGGGGAAAACACAAAGTAGAGAAAAAAAATCTCGAGTAAATGGGCCTGCAATGAAAATGGGAACCAGAAACCCGGAGACTTTCGATATACAGTTGGTTTAAACCGTTCCTTCGTCTACTGCCCACGACTGTGGATAGTGATGAACTATGCGACTGTTGCTACTACCGTTTAAGCTGAAACAGGGACGCGAGACAGAGGCGAGAGGTAGAAACGAGATTCGCACCCCCTGACAGTGCCCTTGCTGCCATTAATGGGTTGGTTGAAAGCATTCTTATGTATGCAGTAATTCTAATCGGATAAGCGATAACGCAAGCAACGCATTCGCCGACGATCGAATATACAGCCGTTGATCATTTCAGTTGAAGGGAGATAAAGAAATCTGATGCCAACCGTTGCAGCGGTCATGGTCAACGCAATGACAAATGATCATCACTCCGGCCCGCACAGCCGCGCGACTAACAAGCCAGCCAGCGTTGAATAAGCGATAAGAAAAAGGGCAAAAGCGAAACGAAGGCGCATAAAATGAAGGCGGAAATCTGTATGATTACGCCTTCAATATAAAGGTAATCATCATCGACGAAATCAACATCACTGAGACGTCATCATACCTTTGCCTCGTATAAATTACGTGGATCTTCGTCTACCGTTTACTTAGTTATGGGGTATCTCTTCTCTCTGGCAGCTTCTACCAACTTTTTTCCTTCTTTTTCTATTTCGTATGCGTTCCGTTCCATATTCGTTCCGTTCTCCTTCTTAATATTCGTCTTGTCGTTATCGGGACCACATTTCTACTGCTGGGGACGGAGACGCCATCACTCAGCCTCCTCATATAACGTATCCACTCTGCCTAGTTTGGAGATGGCCAATACTACACAGTGTATAACCGTCTCAGCCCTCCCAGCCCTTATTCAAAGGTTCGTTCATCTGACGTGTGCGCTGTATATAATCAGGTTACTGATTTTTGTCGAAATGAGCAAACGAGGCATGACAGTGTTGTAAAAACATGCGGAGTACCCAGCAACTGCCCAACCAGTCAGCGCTCATATAGAGCGTAACTGTTAGTATATAGCAGATGTTAGGGACACCCTGAGCATAGAAAAAAACGAGGCCAGGGAAAGTATTAAAAATCCGTGCGGTTGACGTACTTCTAATCATTGGCATGTCAATAGACGTAGCGAATGAGAGATAGCGATTGTTGTCCTTTCTGTCGCTAGTCCTCATCGGCGCTGCCATCTAACTCAATCAGGATCGCTGTTTATTTGTTTATAGCGGAACATTCCGCTCTTTTTGGGTGTGTTCATCGGTAGTCGATATGTCCAGGAAAAGCTCGGATAACGTCGCTGATTGCTTATTTTCTATGGACAATGTCTGCGCGATGTTTGGCTGCCACCGCGCAACGTCACTGCAAACGAGGTGTCGTCTTCATCGTTTGTATTACTGCGTATGTATACATGCCATAGACTAAGTTTGTGGAATCAACGCATGACAAACGCACGAACGAACAAGTTTACTAGCCTTTTCTCGTTTGAAGGAGCGCAGAAATAATGGAAATAGAAATAAGCCAGATTCCCAGATCTTCATGCTTATCCACTTCTCGGAAGCCGGCGCCGACGATATTCTGCACAGTGGTTAGCCAAAGGAAAACACAACAAAGACCCCAGTACAAAGAAGCTTCGGAGGCTGGGAATATCTGAATGGAAACAGTGGATATGCAATCGGTGCATGCACACCCAATGAAAATTTGCGTCACAGTCGTCAGGCACTGCAAGCGATTGGGCCTCAACGCGGGACCGAGCTAGCAGAAAGGACCCGTTCAGGACACCACAGACGTCAATAATCGTTTTTTTGTTCGTTCAACAGCTAGGCGCATTCTTTTTCTACAAGCTTTGAAAATGCAACGCCGGAGTACACTAAGACCTGCGCTATCAACCTTGGAGCTTCTCTCGTTGCTAGCATGAAAGATTACTTGCCCATTGTTGAGGTGATTTCGAAGGCTGACAGAAACGCTACCAATGAAATTCCCCCTCATATCCAGCGTAGGCTATCTTTGCGATACCAACGACAACGAGACATGGTGATAATAGAGAGAAACGCGTTACCAGAAATTCTAAGTTCGGTCTGACGGTGATTTCGATTTTCACAGATACGCGAAGCGCTCACCCCTTTCATAGGTGTTGGCAGGAGACAATCCATCCGAAATCCGTACCCCTGCAAACTCAATAAAATAATATAGCGAGGAGGCAAAAAGATGTACATTTTTTTATTAAAATGTCTTTCGCTTCCTTCAACACTGTTACTGTACATTCAGCCCTGTACATTGTGATGATGCAAAAATGCTAAGCACTGACGTTTTGAAAGTCGGCAGGACAAGAGAGTACACTGATAAAATCCGCAATTTTGCAGGCGTTTAGTGTTCACAGCACAGCAGAACGCTGTGCTCCAACTCACTAGCGTTGAACAGTGACTCGTTGCTGCTCTGGAATTCATTACAAAATAGACGTAATTAATTGAAAACACACCACGCAAACAGAAACCTGATAAAGAAAGATAGAGAAAATTAGAGAGAGTGGTGCTCTCTTTTCCTCTCTCTCTCACTTCCTTAAAGGCGGCAGCGGCACCGGAACCCGTGTTGTTTAATTCGATAGCAATAATCGCAACCGTGGCGAGCCCGCCGACTCCACGAGCTCCCGCCTGTGTGGTAATCATGCAACACTGCGTAGAGGATAATTAGTGGCAAAGCAGCCGGGAAGCCAACGCCCCATCCCTCTTTTCGGCCCCAACGAGGTCCTGCAGAACCGCCATCTGAGGGAAAATTGTCGTCCCTTCCTCGGCGAAGAAAATTAGGACACTCTGCTCGAACGGGTCACGAGCAGCCAAAACTCCTCAATCAGTGCCTGCCTGGTTGAACTATTATATAAACATTTACACGGAACAAATCGGTGAGCTATTGATAAATATGTGAGAACGCATGAACGAAACTATTAACCATTACGTAAGATGTGTTTGTAACATGTAATATACGCTTAGAGTTCTCATGTTGTAGGTGTAGCGGGAGCGGCATTTTAGGATACCTATCGTACTTATTGCCGCACAGTTTTCAGAAATTTACATCACTTATAATAGAAGTTGACACTAATATAGGTTCACGGTAGGCCTCTAAAATCGCATAAGTTGTGAATACATGCATGTAACAGAATGTGGTGCCGCGATTTTAGATTTAGTCAAGAAAATCTGAGCGAGCGACTGGCAAGTTTCAGTTCATTATATATCTTTCTCTGAACTAATTCGAACCTAAGTACGTAGGTAATCAGCTGACACTTATTGTACGTTCGAGTTAGACTTTTAACCCTGATTGCTACTAGGCCACATAAGATTTACAACAGGTAAGATGTGACTGGTTAAAGTATAGGTGACGATGCCAATAATAATCACGATGACATCTCTATGTAACTTTAACACGGAGGCTCAACATACCGTATTTTCGTTGTCGTTTCAATATTATCGTTGTACTTCACATCTGTATAAATGACAACAACTCAAAAATGAAACGAACTTGTAGTTTTTTCTGCTGACATTTCATTTGGGTTAACAAGGAATCTGTCTGCACTACCGCGCTCTCAGACATCTATGTAGGTATCTTCAACATCGTCCCGCCCAGCCAGGAAAATGACGAATGAATCCAACTGTTTGCCGTCAATGCATGATTACATTGTATTGGCTCTTTGTGCTAGCCTGGACGTAGTCAGCTTTCTTTTTATCTGCCCGAATATGGGCGATAGGTTAGAAGACGCTGATATCTGCAAAAGCCGACTTCTTAGCCATACCGCCACGAACTTACGGACTGACTCTCGACATCCTATTGTTAGGTATCTAGTAAGAAACCATTCATACGGACTATAACTAGATCAAGAGTTTTTTTTTTGACAACCAGATCCTTACTTTAAGTGAATGTGGTTGGCGAAGGATGAAGTGGCTGTCTAAGTGAAATCCATTAGGGACGTCTGGTTGGACCGACGGCCCTTTTGCCTGATACAGCTTAGAGAGAAGCAGGCCTTTTTGTCTCCGTTTTCCAACCAAGGTCTCTATCATTCTCTGGCAGAAATTCGGAAGGAAAAACCCATAAAGGCAGTAGGCTGAGTGAGTCACACCGACGCACAAAAACTCGCTACAGGACAAACGTCTCGGTGAGTGAATTAACGGCGGTAAGGGATGAAGGATGAACAATTCTACCGAGTGCGACTCTTACTGCTGGCGTAAAGGCACAATGGCGTACTATAAGAAACTATATCATACGAATTGTTCCGATGCTTTGAGAGATTTCGTGACCTCACAAAATAAATGAAGTTTAGTCAGAATTCATTTAGCAGAACGCAACTGGCTGGCACGTATTCAGTAAATCCAGTAGGTACAAGAAGATATACAGTTGAATTGTTGATCGTTGTCACAACCACAGCATTAGCATTGGGCATCTTTCTTCGTAGATTGACAGAGATACAATAGGTATATTGTCTATGTTACAAATAGCGCCTTCATTCTCATAGGTCGACGCATCTATCATTTAGTAAGATGTCTTCGTTGGGTAGGTGTGCGATAGATTTGCTCAAAGCGTACGTAATAAGTACTCATACGTCAATCGAGATTGGCAAAGTTCATGTGGCGCAATATTAAGGATATGATTACATATTGTAGAATTCTTTGGGGGTGTTATGATTGTATTGAGCGCACGGATTCATTCGTATTGGCGTTCGGATTAGTGGAGAGCTGGATTGTGAAGCGAAGTTTAGCTCGATATAGCATCGTTGCCTATTGA
Source organism: Varroa destructor (assembly GCF_002443255.2). Taxonomy (NCBI): domain Eukaryota; kingdom Metazoa; phylum Arthropoda; class Arachnida; order Mesostigmata; family Varroidae; genus Varroa; species Varroa destructor. The sequence continues at coordinate 22,722,377 of NW_019211458.1, read as the reverse complement.
CAGTCACACACGAGAGTCGCTCACCTCATATCGTACTCATTAGTTAATACGAAATCAAGAGCGTTTATAAAATTTATCGCTACGAAATTCTCTTGCTTTGTGTCGATCACTGTTGCCCTTTACGAGGGGCTAAAAACACTTCAATACTCATTTGAGCAATTTTCGCAACTGAGGCAAACGCTGCTAAAGGGTTTACGAAAAAACAATCTAATATATCCAAGTCTTACGCCCCTTGTTGGTCTTCAACGCTCAGGCAGGCCACGTTACTATACAGACATTCCGACTTGTGACTCGTTTTCATCAGGCGAGGTCATCAAAGGCTTGGAAATAAGCCATCAAAATGGTCAGTGCGCTTTCACTTACAGACAACGTCAGCGTATGTAAAGCCCTGTCTCATTGGGCGGCGGACACGCAAAGGTAAGTTCTTCTCAACCATTAGCGACTAATGTTTGCATTCTGTAAAATAATACATAAAAACGCAAGCCGACCTACAGTCTTGAAATTGTAAAATCAATATCCGAATGTTTTTGGTGTTGCTAATGCTTTTACATAATAGCAGTTATAGATGAGGGGTAGTAATCGTAAAACCTGTGTGCGCTTTGTTAGTACTTTCTTCAGCAACGATCCTCACGAAGAGTCGTATAGATAGATCGTATAGAGTCCTGTAGATATGCAGACCGATGTATGTCAAGAACCCAGTAGGACTCCTCGACTGGGCTAGTTCTCGGCGTAGGTGACAGATTTAACCTCGACTGCAGCAGACAGCGTCGAGCAACGCTTTAATAATCCGACACCCTGGCTGTTAATGTCAGTAACTCTTCTGTAAGCCTTAATTTTCCAGGTGTCCTTTCGCTACAGACTTATTACCCTTGCCATTTCAAATTTCCACGGATCTAAACAGAGCTGCTTAGGACTTTCTCATGTCGGCTAGACGCTGTCGGACACCCTCTGCTGTCTCAATCTCCTTGAAAACATTCCTTTGCCTATCGAAAAAGTAAGTGGTACGGTGCGAATAAACTCAATGGACAGTCCAATATATAGATGGCAGTACGTGCACATTATGTATGGCGTGCTGGGTGGTCAGCTACTTATGCCATCTCAGCCTGTTGTTCAGCTCCAGCGGCTTTGCTGTTGCAGCTCTGCCACCCTCTTGGTTATACAGGTGAGCAGCTGATATGTAGCACACATACAACCGCTGAATCTCGCTACTGAACGGCCGAAAGCTTACTTGCTGGATTGCAACTGTCGGTGAGTTAAGGGTAGTCATAGAAAAATTCGGATACGCTTAGCCTATGGCCACCTCTAGAGCTAACTACGTTGCCATTGACATTACCCTCTCGTTCGTACGAGCCATGCAGCTTCGTGTGACCATCATGGGCAGTCATAGCACAGCCGCTCGTTTGGTCCCAGCATCAGACAGCTTGGCCAGTCTCCTGTTGCAGCAAGTGCGGCCGCAGAGGGAGTGTTCATTAATAAGACGTTTTTGGCCCGCGACGGCGCAAGCTTTCTGCTGGATCATGCCTTTCCGCGAGCCTTTGCCTCTGCTTCTATATTGCGCCGCCTAATACGTTGCCACTACAGCCGCGGAAGCTTCATTTGCGATGGCTTCTTCCGACAGTGGTAGGATTTCTCGTATCTTCATCGTATTATCTATCTGCCTGCTAGCGCAAAGTCGCTGTAAAATCACTTGCAAGGGTTTGAAAGCAACACGACGTCTAGACAGAACCGAGGCGTTCCGCAAGCGCGCGCAGCTCTCTGCTATATACTATTGATGCAAGTGAACGCAGGGTTACTCGTACATATATAAGCATTGTGCCACCGTCTTCCCCAGTCGCATTGCTTTCGCTTCTGTATAGGGAATGTTTTTTTTTCACAGTTCTCCCGGTTTCGTATGATTAGCACAGATAATGTTGAAGGTTAACATTCACTTGAACTACGTATAACGAATCAAAACCGTTGTGAGTTGAAATTCAAATGTTTAAGGTGTTAACATCATACATCTACGGGTTTGCGTGATAAGAAGTCCATAGCAGTAAGCCTGCTGATATCTGTTCGTCCCTATGTTATAAGCATCTATATTTTTCGTTTACTTCTTAATGTACAAAGTAGCGAACTAGTCGGCTGACGCCAATGGTGGTTACGTTCATGCTTGTGTCGAGGAACGTTAACAATAAGCAGTCGGTGATGTACAAATCGGTGCCTCTGATTCTTTCTACTGTTGACATGTCCGCTTTTTACTTCGGTAGAGGCCTCCGGTTTTCGTCCAGACTTTGGTTCGTTGTTCTTTTATACTTACAAGAGTTCCCTTCGTGCCCGCGGCAGTAGCACGCATTTCCAGTTACCTTCGAACAGTTAGTAACAGAAGCACCAGCAGTAGGCCCAGCTCCTCGCGTAGAACCTCGTTAGGCTTTCCAGTGATTGAACCTCCTCACCAGCTAGTTTTGTACAACAACGGGCTTTATACAGAAGAATCATGTGCAGGTAGAGAAGTGCACGTACCCCATGAATGGGCCAGTTTAAGCGGGTCTTGGTCCGTTTCTACGAGGCACGAATACTCCTGGCACTCGTATATTTTTTTTTCGCGATAATCATCTCAAGGGTTGTTCACTTGTGCCTACAAAGTGTTGGTATATGAATAACTTAATAAAATTGGACCAGCCACCAGCATGAAACCTAGACTCCATTTACTCGTCTGTCTCGCTCTCCTTTCCACCACATCGTCCAGCTTCGGCCTTCATGCACCGTGGCTACTGCTACACACTTTTCAGTAATCGGATTTTATTTGCCGGTTCCAGTAGGGTGATGTTAGCGCTTTAGTTGCCGTCCTCGTTGTGTCCGGTTCCATTGACCAAGATCAAGGTACGGCCCTTTGGGCAACATGTCCTAGCCTATGGCGTATGACTTCGGGATCACAGGCTATTGTTTGCGATGAAGCGATGGTCTGGTCAAAATGCCGGACGGAGGATTTAGCTACCGAACAGCGGGAAAGACTAAGGAATAGCTACGTTTCGCTCAGGAGCTACGTTGTAGCAGCCTTCCAGGCGGGGCCAGCCGAATAGATTAGCGTTAACGCTAACGAAGCTGCTCCTTGCAGGTACCGGACGTAGCAGCCTAACTGAATTGATTGATGCTAGGTAAACGTCTATAACTTAGCCACACATCTATGGAAAGTATGCCCTAACCAGTGTTATGGTATTTGTATGTTGGCCACAGACACTGGTCAATGAGAGGTCACCCCTACAGCACATGCTTCAGTCAGAAGGAGCTCAACCTTATCGAACTCCGTGCTTGTAATGAAGATCATTATATTGTACACAACAGACCGGCAACCGAACGTAGCAAGCTTGGGCAAACATACGCTGCTTTGTAAACTGTACATCTTCGCTAGGTTGTGAATTGCTGATGATTAGGTCCGGGCTGGGCACCTTGGGAGCATGCAGTGTAGGCATCCAGACACAAAACGTTGGTACCTTAAAGATGCTGTATGTTTGAAATCACGATACACAGACAAAATGCTTAAAACAAATGATAGGCGTTTCGTGTATGATCCATGTGTAGCTCCATGGGAGATAACTATATCTATGTACTGATATGTCAGCAGAGTTCAAGCAACTTGAGATGTTCCAGCAACAAAACATCTTTTTTCAAAACGCCCCCGCACGAGCCAAGTGGAAATAGCAGAATCGCTTAATCATCTCAATGCTGGATAGACGGCTTTAGATTCGGCTGGCTATTAGCAGATAAAAGTCTTTGACGCAATAACCACATGTGCTTCTCGTTCATAAACAGTAATCTCCTGCGCCTCCTGCTTTTATCTCTGTAGTGAGAAGGCTTACCCCCCCCCCCCTCCCCAGTGAATTAATCTGGCTGCGCAAAGGAGCACGAGTCTCATAGCTTTCCATGAGAACGTTAATCAGAGCCTTGCCCCTCTTAACAGATTTACTATTAAGTGAACAAGTGCATGGAAGTAACGACTCAGGTGCATCGTCAGCGCGGTCTTTTCAGCTTTAAAGAGCAGCTTCGTACGAAGGTTGCGTTTGTATATTAAGCACTACGAGATACACTCATATAGCATATAGCAAACCGGTATTTTAGCTCAGTTATATCCTGCAAAGTGCTCACAGCATCAACCGGATGTTCATTATAGTTGCACGAAGCCTCGCAGTCAGCCGCCATCAACTTGACTCAGATAGATCCACGGCTCGTTAGGTATTTAGAAAATGATTAACGGGTGATGAGTGCTGAGAAAAATACTTTGCGGAGAGAGAAAAGGCTCTAAGCGCAGTAGGGTGGAACAAAGAAGCCTTCAGAGAAGCCCCTAAGTGGCAAACAGGCAGGTTACTTCACTTACACTCTACATGGAGGACAGAGATCTGGTGGAGAAGTGAGTTCTATTGCTTGGTCGCCGGTGCTATTGCCTAGAAGAAGGCCAAACCCATTTTCGTTGTAGGTAGTCACTGGATGAAGCGGAAGCCTTCATTCTACACAGCATTCATGCTACGTAAGTGAACTATTCTTTACGAACGTTGCCGTGACGCTCCGTGGTGTCTCGGATAGCCACTGACAGATGGGCTATTGAAAGTTATATGATTCCAGCACTCACTCTTTATCTTTTAGCCTGTTTTACTCTTGTTGTCACTCGCTTTTCCCATCAATTGAACAGGCGCTGCCGCTCCGTTCCTGCTCCCTATTACCAGCCCGCCACACTCCCAGTACACTATATACATAATATATATATGTGTATGTACGAAGACTTTCCCTTTGGTGGTGTCACCGCTACAGCGGTAAATAGAGCAACGACAAGGGGAAAGCAACAATCATCGCAGAAGCGACAGGGCAAGCCAGCGGACATCTTCATTCTGACAAGGCCGACTCTGACTGACTGGTGCTTGAAAGAGAAACTGAATTCTTTTGAAACACGCCATAGCCAGACTATAGTTGGTCAGTTCGCAGCGTGGCAGCTTGGTGCAAGAGAAGAATATGGAGAATTGGCAGGCTGACTTTTAGCCGTCCGCGCTGCCAGAGAGCCGCAGATTTTCCTTCGCATACCCATCATCGCATTATTAGCTGAAGTGTCATATGGTTCAATAGCCAGTTTAAGGACATCAACTTTAGCTACCATGGCTTGGACGTCGAGTTGTCAACGTCATAGGCAACGCCTTTCGGCTGTAACGCTAATGAATAGCATTTATAAGTAAATGCATTTCTATTACATTAACCGCTGCACAGTTTATTTGGAATCTACTTTGTTGTTCATATGTTATCAATTAAAAATGAAGCCTAGACGGCAGAATTATCACCCAGTCGCGATTCTCTAGAAGGATTTGTTTATTTATCCGTGATTTTCCGTGAAGGATCATGGTTGTCGTTTCAGCAGTCCAACGTAAGTAAAGACGCCAATGGGTGGCTTCTTTTGACAGTCGAGCATAATCAGCATATTGGAAGATACATTAGAAATATAGCACATATTTAATATGTGAGAAAAGCACCCTACAAGCAATATTTAGATACAAATTGAGATTTGCAAGAACAATCCAAAGAATTATGCACACAGGTCAAAAGATTATTATAGATATAATTCTATTATATAGTTTCTAGAGTAAAATGTATTATACCTCGCCAAGGGTCGAGTCTGCAATATGAGTTTACGCCCAGCTGAAGTGCGATAGGCTGGCCTTATTTACAAGGCCAGCAGTCATATGCTGAGCAGACTGTTGCAGTATGGTGACAATGACATACATGGGCTACGTGAGACAAATGTGAACGTCACCTTATGTACATAGTATGCTCCTACTGAAAGAATGGTTGTTACGCTTTACTTTGCGAAGGACAACAGGATAGGTTTAAGAGGCTACCTTCATTACAGCAAAGCCATTTGTTGGTCCGTTCATGGCTATTTTTTAGTAGCAGAAACGACGATATAGCTACGACAATTTGTTGATTTCCCTTTATCCACAACGACAAAATGCAATTTCTACCACTGCTCCCAAGTGCTCATTCCTAACTGTTGTTTATAATTTATTAGAAGAATTTTAGCAAGGACAGTCATGTTTGATCTTACGACAAGATACCTCCCCTAGTCATATTAACATCACCGCTGCAGTACAAAGCTCGCGGGAGTACGCGGTGAGCAATATCAAACCGTATCAAGCCGGCTTTCTTAGATCGAAAAACCCCGTTCTCTTACCATATCAGTTATCTACCTAGTTTTATATAACATGATGCAGTCATACTACTGAATAGAGATATGATAATTACACCATACAACGTCGAAGTACCATTCAATTTAGCCGGCTGCCGAATAATGCGAGACTTAACAACTGCCGAGATCCCTAGATTGTTACGATTCTAACGGACACTTACTTAATGAACGCGGGACAGCCAGTAGTATCTCTAGCGACAAAACCGCATTTACGTGACGATTACGTCCACTCGTACAGTTAAATATGACGTTACGTAGTGAACGTCTAGTCTTTCTCTCATATAGACCGGTAGCTTGTGCCGGCCCAAACAGACAGCGCTAAAGAGTAATCTCCACTCTGAGAATGATCACAAATTTTTCATATCTAAGCAGCTGTTAGATATTGATAAGTTCATGGATCTTTATAACAATGATCAGCATAAGTCTTAGATATTATGAACGCTTAATGATAGTAGAATGAATGATATTAGAAACGCTTCTATCCAATCACTTTGGTTGAAATGTGTCCCACATAACCTTCTCTTCCTCTTCTTCTTCTTACAGGAGACATTTCTGCATTCTATTCTTAAGAATAGAATTCTGCTAGAAGATAGACGTAGTTAGATGTTATTAGTTTAAAAATTCCTTTCACATCGATCGACCATATTGTTTTTCATTTTACAGCTCCCAGCTGGCGTACCTGGAAGGAATGGATGCGACCCCCTTTCAAGAACCTCCTAGGGCATTCGTGCGTTTTCAAGTTGGAGCGCTGAAAAAAACGAGCTAACTAAATTTACCTCCATTTACGTCTTGGTTGGATCCAAAGAGTCTGGTTTCTATTCTATTATTTAAATGTCATATATTCTCTGTCCTCATCGTCCGTTTTTGGTTTGTCTCTTGCAATGTCGTCTGCTTCTATATGTGGATACCCTTCAGAAAGACCATTATCCTTGGTTTTTCCGTTTGCCTCATCATTTATTCAGTTCATCGTTCTTTTAACTCACTTATTTAACCTGTGTGCACGCAGTTTGAGTCTTTAGAAGTGCCAATTCTGTGAATTAACAAAGTAGCCAAGCGCTGCAAGGAACGAACCGAACTCAAAAACAGCACCACGAGCCCAATCCTCGCAACAAAAGAACAAAAGGAATTTTTGTCTAGTAGATAGCGGACGTTGCAAGAGAATAGTGCTGTAGGAGATTTGGAGCGCACAGTGGATCCGAAGGCTTCAAAGTAGGGATACGCGAAAGACGAGCGAAAGAAACGGGAAAAATGCGTGGCCGGCGTTTGGACTGCCTGCGAATGGCAAGCTGGACGCGGTAGCTGCAGCCTCTATGTTTTGAGGGCTTTGCGCTGAATGCCCCATTCAGCACTACTTTGGCCCGTCCATTCGCGCGAAGCGTTCACAACGAAGCGTAAGAACTATTATACAAGCGAAACTAACGCGTTCCTCTCTGGCGTCCGGAATTAAATGCGAAACATTTTCCTCCTTCCGAGGAAGAATCTCAACGACAGACACTGTCTCTCTCTCTAACAGCCGGAAGGTTAGGAGATGTTCGGCGGCTTCCTGCCGTGCATAGTATTAGCTGCGCGTACCTTACTACCCCGAGCACTGACATCGTTGACATTAACGAGCCAGAGAACGTGCTATACCCCAAAACCCGGCTGCATCTGCCATTCTCTCCGGAACCACCAACGGTAACGGAATGTAGTGTTAGCAACCGATGTGGATATATAGCTTAGGTGAGTACTGTTACCCTGTGCCTCATGCCACCGCCGCGCTTTTCTCCATAGTAAAGAGCAAGTAACTAACGGAACCACAACCACCTTCCTGCTGGGTTGCCGTCAAGGTCTCACTGCTGTTGCGGCAACTCGTAACTTCGACGTATATAGCAGCCCCGAGGCAGCTTGAGGAGTCTTGTGCGGTAGTAGTGGCTTCAGCAGAAACCTTGTTTCTTTCCGCTTAAGCTTGTATACGTTCTAGGATCTTGCCTGGCTAGCCTCCTTTTGCTTTGCTTTTCTCTACCGTGCTCAGTAGAGTCAGCGTGGGAAAAGACGAAAACTAACAAGCTTCGGACACACAAACGAAACATAAGAAAGGACATCGGGTAAAAAACGTCGACGTTGTCGAGGTGGCTACACCACTTACTCAGACTATCCCACTATACGCATTTGGCTGATCCTTTACGAAGTGATGCACTACCGAGAAAATGACTTCGTTTTGATTTCGTGTCCACGCCTCATGGACGGAAATGGATCAATTGTAGGTACGACAACAGGTCCCGTTTAGACAAAGAGATATGGTCTATTAAAAGTACCACGTACAGCATAGCATTGTTTCCTCTAACCTGCTTGGGATTGGGCCGGAATGCTGCTTGCAAGCCCTGTCCGAGTGCTTATCAGTGATTTCCTAGCCCTAGTCTTATATGCATTGCTCCTACGCCTTTATCGTCTTAGGCATCGTTTTTTTGAGACCGCGAATATTGCTAGGGATTTCCTAGTATCTTCCGTAATTGCCTATCCGGCATCGCTACGTGTCCTAGAATCTTATGCGGTTAACCGTTTTTGAACATTGCTCCCACATCTTACTATATTGCACTATATCCCGTGGACCCATAAACATACTTTGCACTGTTTGTAAAAACAGAAAAAAAGCAAAAAATAACAAGAATATGTCGTTCTAACGACCAATACCCCCCTCCCCGGCTTCCGATAAGACCTCGTTATCCTATCAGCTGGCGATAGCGCTCGCCTTTACCTAGCAACTGATCGCGTTTTCTGTCTCACGAGTGGCGCACAGGAGCGTCAGCGAAAGGACTAGCAGGAAGAAAACTGCAACAACCGCAGGTGCTATTGCCTTTGCCACTCTTCATTGGTTAGCCAGCAAAAACGAAAACCATGTGCAAGGGGCCGACAAGCAGGCGAGCATCCGGCATAAGAAGCGAACCATGACTGCTGCTGTTGATTTTACCTAAAGAAATAGCGACTTCTGCATGAGAAGAAATTGCAGGCATACGCAGCCACTGCCGTCTACCACCGAGCAAAAGAAGAACTGCGCAAGAATATATTTTCAATGGAGAATCGTCGAGACGTTTTTCATGATGGCGGACGACAGGAAGACGGGAGATAGTACTATGGGTACAGAAGTGAATGGCATCAGAGAGTCAGTGAGGCAGTAGAAGATGAACAGAAGGGACTACTGCTGGGGCTGCGATTCGCTTTTGCGACGGCCTTTGCTGCTGCTGCTATTACGAACACCATACCACAGCAGTGGGCAAATTGGAAGCATAAGCGTCAAGCAGACGGAACAAGAAGGTTGCGAAAAAAAAAAGATAAAAAGTGGAAATTAAAGATTTCCTGTTTCTGTATTTCGTTATATTAGAACAGTTCTTTCTGCAGTTGGTACAGAACCGAGAATGCTGACAGTAAGAATGGCGATAAAAACGGTACTAGAGACTCCATTTTGACTTAAGTGCGAACATAATGAATCCTTCTAGCAACTGTTTCTTGTGGTCCGCGAAAGAAGTACGGGCATTCCTGCATCAAAGTACTAAACAGGTCGAGCTGTGAAAAAAAAAACGTAAATATATTCCTGTCTACCCAGGTGACTTCGCTTCAGGGTAGAACCGTATCTCGAGTCAGCAGTTAGAATAGGGACGTTAGCGACAGCGAGGTGAAGTAATTTATCGCAGAAACTGTGAAGTACCTAGTAAATGCTGAATGTTTTTACTTGTACCAGTGCAGCGGTTCATGGTACGTTTCCAAAATTTCCTTGCTGTTCCTATTGCAACAGCTACTACTTGTACCGTAAAATTATCGTTTGTATTCTATAGCATATAATGACAGGACGTATGATGTACGATTACGTTTCTTTTATTGAATTTTTCACCTTACCCAGGTAAAATTGCATGATGTTATTGGTAATGTAATCCTTCGTGCCTCGAGCAAATCTCTGAGCTAACACTATTGTTGAAAAGGTATATTGAAGGCTAAAGAAAGTACAAGTATGATGTTAGGGAGCTAACGCGACAAACAACCCGGTCAACTTTCCATTGCAACAGCAATGAAAAGGCATGTAGTAGAGATGAATTCGGTGTGTAAGCAGCTATAGATAAAGAATCAAGGCCATTGGGGGGATTTTGCTATTCGAAAATTCACATCAGGTTATTATGTTTATCAAGAAGTCGTATATGATCGTTTATTTAC
>NW_019211458.1:22531735-22711893 GCF_002443255.2 Varroa destructor | reverse complement strand
GGGAAAGTGCGCAATAGTATTTACCACAGCTACTCTACCCGGTAAGAGCATATATATATATATATATATAAGAAAATTACAATATCAGAGGTGGACGTGTTTCTTTGTTGACTTTTTTTCGAAAGATGCATCCAGATAGAGCTAGGATGTGATTTTGAAGACGCTCGTAGCCAAATGTCAGCCTTCTACAGAACTCATAGTGACAAAAACCATCGTATGATAAGATCGGCGTGTTTGGTTGTGTATGTATTTGCAACATCTATACGCATTTGTGTAACCGCAGAGGTTATGTGTGACAAAACAGATTCACGAGAACAACACCAACCTGGTTAAGAAATGGCCCAGGTATCAAAGTTTTATTCGTTGCATTATGCGATAAAAAAAAAAGCCATACATACAATACACGTATTGGCAGTAGCAAACCTGGTGAACTCCCATTTGGCCTTTTCTGTCACCCGTATATCACTGAGGACCATTACACGAAGCAGGAAGTTGTTACTCCAACCGTGATAATTGTCTATGGGCTAAAACAAATCGAAGCAGAGCTGGAACTCTCCCTTGGGTCCTATGTCCTAAAGCTATCGGTGCATATAGCAAACGTAGAAGACACGGCCGTTGAACTGGCTTTGCTTGCATCCTGTGCCTCTTTTGACCGTCGTATAACCTCGATATATAAGCTCAGTGACCTCATTATGATTGCGTGTTGTGCTGAGCTATACCCGTCCCATTTTTGCAGTGCTTATAGACGTATGATCCGCGAGAACGTAAGGATTAAGCATAGAATAAAAACCTTGCAATCTTCTAACCTTTTTTAACATACCAGCCCCCGCTCGACGCAAACATAAAAGAGAGAAAGGGCTTAATACAAAAATCTATCTAAGAGACCTCGTACCGTATAAAAAAATTTGGGCCGCCTATCTCACATTGTCGTTTGGCAAACAGCAAATGCGTCCGAATGCTGATGTTGGTCGCAGCGTTTCGCCTTCACGCATCAGCGATGGGCATACCAAAGCATGCGGACATGTCGTCTACGGGGCGCGCAGAAGGGCATCTTCAGTAAGGCAGATATAGTAGGCTTCTTTAGGCAACCATCTGACGAACGAATGCCCGCTTTTTCCTTTCTCTTAGAACACTCGTACAAAGAGCCGAGGAGTATGCTACTGACGCTGGCTAACTGACACCCTCTACGACATGCTGCCTACCATCTAAGCAACGCGACAGTAACATTCCCTAAGCATCAGCAGCAATGGCGTGACAGCATGCACATTAGTCACGTCGTCCTGATTCGTTGAATGTCCTTTTTTTCTCTGTAGCGAAGCCAGAGCTGGTCAGGCAGTGCAAAGCAACCACAGTATCTCGTAAGGCTGCTTCTAGAATCGTTTTCCTATTTGCGTTGTTCTCTCGTCTGGTTGCTACCTTGCGTTTCCGCTCGTTGTGTCGTCGTCTTTCCGTCTTGTCTATATGTGCACAAAGACATCGTTGAAATGTTTGCCTTGGGGGTAGCTTGAGATACAGACGATGACAGAGAGCTAACGGATATAACAGCTCAACGCTAAGGCGAGAATTGGCTACCACTACTAACGCTTCTTACGCCTTCATTCTTCGGCCTGGCTATTCTCCCGCCATCGTCTTTGTTCCTCGTCCACCACACGGACTTTACCACTCTTTCTCTCTCCCTCGCACCCCCACCCAGTAGTGTCTTCTTTCACGTTTTATCGTGCCTTGTGTTCCGTTCCTTCTCACCCTATCTTCTTTACCCATTCCACACAGTCCCAAGTAAACGGCGTCGGCTTCGCAGTACTAATTCTTGGTGGTGCTTGGGTTAAATACGATGACGATAGTGGTGGTGAAGCAACGTGCTTCGGGTGCGGTCGGCATTTCACACACCTTTTTCTCGCTACCTCATTTTAGTCTTCTCGCCCATTTTCCACTTGTATCTGCCTCCGTTGTCGTCGGTGGTCAGCACACTCACTCCTTTATCCTCTTCAGTCTGACCCTCCATAAGCCTCAATTACAGTTTGCCAGCTTGTTCATTGTCGGAAGAGTCGGCAAGTAGATGGGCGTCAGAAGCAACAACGGCCAGAGAGGTTTGCCCCCTAAAGCCGTTCGTCCTTCTAAACGTAACCCTATTCTTCCTTCTGCTTTTCTCTCTCATTCGGCGAACTTGACGCTTCCATCGCCGCCACGCCATTTTTGCCTGTTCGTCTTCGTCACTGACGGCAATGAACGACCAGCGCATGGCTAACGACTGCGCTCTCTCCCAATACAGCCTAATGAGCGCGAGGCAGCAGCGTCTCGCCGAAGGAGCGGTGGGCTCGCTGGAGGTTTGTGAGTTCGGGCACTCTTTAGGGAATGAGCCTACCAACACAGTTCCACTAATTCGACGTGCAGAAAGAGGAAGGCAGCGGTAGAGGGAGTTTGGGTGAAAAGGATTAGGATCTAGTGAGCGGGAGAAAGCTGTCTAACTACACTTGTGCGTGTGTACGAGAAAGTGACTATAAAAGGAACCAACCAGGACGGAGACGCTAAATGACAAGGCGGAGAGAGAAAAGCGGAGGAAACCGCTGCCCTGCACGGTAGTTCGCCGTCTACTCCAACGAACACGAAGCACGAACACGAAGCCGATGAAGAACATTGTGCTGTTAAGAAAGCCTACTTTCGGGGGCCGCTGGCTGCTGATGAAGTGGCCGAAGCGCAGAGAGACGGCCAAAGGGAAAAACGGGGAAGGGCAGAAAAAGGCTAGCCGCAATAAAGATAGAACAAAGCAAATGGAACGTACCATTAAGCAGAAGCCACATTCACGGTCTAAGCCATAGACTTTACGGGAGCTGCTACATCGTATGCGACGTCTCGATTCGCTCGCACAACGCCTTCCCAACTATAGCTCTCCGACCTCTTGCTATATCGCTTTTTTATTCTTCTCCCTTCAATCTACACTATAACACAGACGAGATAAAAAGCTCGTTCTCTTTACTAGAGACTAACGCACATGATGCGACTTAGCCAGAGACAGCAGCCAGCCAGGGATGCGAGACGTTGGGTTGCCTACGCCAGCGTTGGAAACTGTACTTGACTCAGTATGCGTGATAGTGTAACACCATTTAGCGGATCTATTGCGCCCTTTTATCTTGAGCGTTATCTTCGCAGAGGCTCGGCGCCTCGTAAGAGCCGCTGACGCGCCGACAAGGGTTTGCTTGAGATGTTCAATGCACAAGAAGCAGGCGATAGAAAACACAAAAAAAAGAAAGAAAAACACCAAACCGAGCAGCTTAGACACAGCAGAGGGCCTAGCATTGCAGGCGACTGCAAGCAAGCGCACTTATGTGTGGAATAATCACTCGTACGTCTGGCGACGGTCACTTGGGTTAGTAGAAGTCGCTGGCCATAGGAGGTCGTTATAACGCGCTTCCTTGCGTAACTGCTACTCGTGCCGTTGACTCTGATGAGATGGGCGGTGTTCACCACAGTTGCTAAATGTATGTTATATACAGTTCGTATCGTTCGTATGTTTATGAGTGAACCGTACCTTATTGAAAAGAAAGCGAAAGATTTACAGAGAGATATTGTTGATATCGGTATTAATCGAATTTGATAATTTATTTCTATTCGGAAGCAGCCCCGTAAAATTTGTCACCATTGATCATTGATACAAACATTGATTCCTATTAAAGATTTCTCGGGACTATTAAAACCCGCTGATAGTCTTACGCGATATCGCAGTAATTGGTGTGTAAGTGGATTAGGTCAACGTCACCTGAGCTACACGGGCTGTCTGAGCTAACTGACCATTAGTTGTGTGATCATTAGGTTTTGATCATAAATCTTTCAGACAAAATCACACAATATCAATTCAGTAACACTATTTCAATAAAAATTGCTGTTGAAGGTATGTGTTCATTCACCATCCGTATCGGCAGTGACATTTAGCTCTAAGCTAGTCAGGGTTCACGAACGAGATTCGAGTGCCGGAAACGATGTTATCGTTAACTGTGTCAGGAACAAGCTGGCGGCTTAGATATACTACCGTAAGCACATTTAAGTACAAATACATGCATCTGTGCACCCACACAAATACGACATCACCATTCGATACAACCAGATGCAGACGTGTTCACGCAGTTCCTAGTACGGCTTGTTCGTCCGGTCACTGTCGGCTGCGCGTAATATGACGGCCAGACACGTCAACGTGGTAATAGAGAATCGGGCCAATTATTTGTGTAGTCTGTTCAGTATCTGTAGGACGTCAAGTGGAACAGATTCGGTGTCAAATACATGAGGCAACTGACACTGCGCAGTAGTCATTCTACTTGTATGCAAAGCCGTGTCCGTAATAATAAAGCACGCACCGGTACTATTCTGTTCCGTTTCTGTCGGCCAGTTAGTATGGTGTATAGAGGAACTGTACACTGTGACGCAATACAACGTGTCCACCGTACGTTTGACAGTCACAGCGTTAATGTATGCTGGTTGTGGTGGGCGTTTACAAGAAGATTGAGCTATCATTTTAAAATTGCCGTTTCCCCTTTTGCGAATTAACGACTATTCCCTTTTCCTTCCCCTTCCCTCTCTACCCCGCTCCCGCCCATCCTTCTTACCCTGTGTGTGTTTGTGTGTTCCCCTTAGTCTCGTTCTATCTCTTTATGTCCCGAGGTTTTTACAGCTCCTAAAACCTAAATTAGGTCTAGATTCCTTGTAGGCTAGGTTTAAGACCCGCTATAATTCCCCTCCTGTCTGCCTTTACCTGTTCGTTATGCAATAGATATTATCCACATCACGCTGTGCCAGAAGCGGTATCTGCATTTGTCCCCCATGAGCGAATTTTGGGCTGACCCTTGTCCGCTCGTAGCCTGAAAACTATATATAAGTACGAATGTATATTAATAAGAATAATCCTGTTGTAGTCACTTGTAGTATCAATGTAATAATTGTATGAATGTACGCCAATGTAGTTTGAGCGTGTCGCGACCGCATCAGTAATGGCAGCAGCAGCGGTTGGAATAATAGCGGTTCAAATAGAAGCGGTAGTGACGTTTGTGTACTCAAGTGCAGTAATCGTGACGGCGACAGTTAGAATATGGCAAGTGAGTAACTCACTCCTGTCCATTGCCCCAGTAGTTTGTCCAGCTACCCAATGCCGGCAATGGCAAAAGCGACCGCTAGTAGAGCTAATTAAGATGGCATGAACCAGAGCATTTATCACATGTGGGGCATGCACACGTGCCATCGTTGCTGCGAAAAGGTAGTGTGATCGCGAAGAACGCCCGAAAAATTGAGCATAACGGAAGGCTCTGAAAGATGGGCTTTTGTTGTCCTGTTGACATTGACTAGTTACCTTTCTCCTACGCAAAAAGACCAACAGCGACTAATAGCGCCAGGAAGGACCAATAGGTATTAACGCGTTAGTGTGAAACTAACACGTTAATCAGGTACTATAATTGATTTCAATAATGACGAAGCAAAAACAGAATGGAAAACTATGTATGGATGTAAAGGTGCCATGATTTGTTTTAAAGGTGCAACAACTCCACAAAACCTTACTAGAATAACGCGTATATAGCGGTATATCCAGGGTGCACAATAGGCAAATACCGAATGATAGGTTAAGACCAGAGAGCAAAGAGCATCTACGAAGAATGTGTGACGATACAGCACCGCCAAGGACGTTAATAAGTAGATGAAAAAGATAAACCAATCTAGAAATTGAAATCTATGCTACGATATATAGCAGATGTGTCGTCCAGGGCTATGTCACAGACCACGTTCTGTGAGACGTGAATCGAGAGATCACTTGTTGTCAGTTATTACTTCGAGTTTAATATGTCGCTGAAGAGAACGACGACAGACTAAATGCTTAAATGGTAGCATGGAGAACCAATCTAGTTGCAAACAGATTTCCCTAAAGACCTGTGAAGAACTCGTAGGTGGACAAACACAGAAATTTGTATAACGTATGTACTATATATGGCAGCAGGATCTGAACTCTCAGGCCTTGACTTTACAGTGTAAGATTATGTAGGATTTCACGGGTGTACACTAAAGTATGGTTGTCGCATAGATTCAATGTGATCAATTATCGGGCTTCTGAGTACCTTCTACTCATCGTGCACACAAAAATCTTATCGGATGTATATGCTTACAACAGATTGACAAGATTTTTAGATAGCCACTAGAAACTAAAAGAGGCCAGCTAATAATGTGTTTTTTTTTTGCGAACCACCAGCTTATCACGAAGCGTCATCATTTTTTACCACTCGAATCAAACTTATTCTTAGGTATTCCTGAACAGGCCATTCGCTAGCGTCCACGTTATATTGCAGGGGATCAAGTTTCTTGTCTTTTTCGGTCGCTTTTTAACACTTAGTTGGTATGGCCGGCGCGTTTTGCCGGAAATGATTTTGTCGCAACAGCTGAGCTAGGTAAAGCCCCATTCATTAGGAATCCCCCGCGGGCGCCAGGCGGAACCAAGAATCAAGAATGCAATGTACGACAATGAGAAAGATGCCTGCTTAGCCGACTAACAGAAGGGCTGGCCTCTTTGCTTTGAACGCTTTAATGCACGACGACACCTGTTATCCGGCCATGCGTCGTTTTTAAAGATTTAATATGATACTGCTGTTGTTGGCACTTGCGCCCTCCTCGCCAGGGGGCAAAAGTGGCACTCCTCAAACGACGAGCTATCCTTAGCGTCAGGAAAAGGTTCGGCCCATCTGTCGCTCGTCATTTTCATGTCAACAAAGATAACGAAAAATATCGTTCGTCTTACTCTGCCACCTTTAATGTTTTCCAAAGACGACGTACCCCCGACTACATAGGTTCTTTTTCATTGTAATAATAGATATATGTTTGAAGGTGTAATATGGGCGGACGAGAGCTGATGACGATGCCGGTAGGACCTAGGTGTGGAAGTGTTTCGTCTTTAAACGTGTGACGGTTTGACTACCGTTCCCGATGATGCATAATAGAAATGATGTTAGGAACGAAACGTTACTCAATTTTACTAAAAAAAAAAATAGCACCGCTAAGTCCTAAGGATTCGTTGAATTATCATATTGGCCTATTCATTTTACACACATTTATTTTGAATGGAAAAAGCGGCGCAACAAATTCCATAGGAAATAGTTGCGTTGAGTGTAATTAATTGACAGTGTACGTTCTAACGACATGATTATATCGGCTCTGAGATTTGATTGTAAAAACTTCTCTAGGCCAATCGCGAGCCACCATAAAGTTAGTAAAGGGGTCTCCTATTTCGTAGGCAGGTAAAGGGCGCGAGGTGGAATGAGCTCGGATCACGAAGTTTTTTGGAGGGAAGCTACTGAACAAGTCAGGGGTAACGGTCTACTCCGTGGCTCATTATTTTACCTCTCTTCTCCCATGTCATTGCAACAGGTTTCTACGGAGGAAATATCTAGGGCGTGGCCGCACTTGACGTTAGGATCCGAAATCTTACGTCCGTATCCAATTTTCCTCACTATTACATCAGTGATACTACGCTGGAGGAATTTCAAACGCACTGAAGAATAAACTAAGTCAGTGAAAAAGTTTTAAATTTTCGGATAAGCCTGTAACAAGCGTAAACGAAAGACATTCGATTGCCTATGGTTTTTTTTAACCATGCTGAGCCAATAATTTCGCACCTGCCACATAAACAATTTCTATTTTTATTACACATTCTTATTTAGTTGTTAGACGCCAGCAGGTCACAAGAATATGTCTGTTAAGTTTGACCGCCTTTGTATTTCAAAAACGATTTAAAGGAATTTATAATATAAAAATAGATAATACTCTCGTACATTAATAGGCCGCTACGCCTACGCACCACAGGCTGATGTGATAAGCTTCCTTTGTTTTTACCGCATAGGCGAAAGGTTATGGGTGACAGGATAAGTGCTCTGTTAGCTCCCGACTAATCCACGTCGGTCATCATATGGTATCGTTCTTGCTCGATTCTACCTGCAATTACAGCATATACCTAACTCGTCGATAACTACCTTGTGATGGAACTGCCATCAATCCACTGATTGAATTCGGCATCTAAACTTTCGAAACCCAACGGTCACTCACCCATAAGTTAAGCTGGTAGAGATGACCAGAAACAGCCGCCTATGGGATCTATATTGTTACTCACTTACTTTGGCAATGAGAACAGACTGGCAGGTGCAAATCAAGCGGCTACCTGCTAGGTGCATCTTGTTTACACTAAAGTTTATACAATATGACTAACCAGATTGTGCATTGGCAAATGGTAGAATTTACGTTGGAGTAAGTTTAGTGACCAGGACCATTATATACAGCATACAATGAAAACAACAACATCCCAACAGTGCAGGATCTTTTGTAAATAGAGAGAGAAAGGAGCGCAAAGTGTGAATACCGAGAGAGCCGGTGGGGAACGCCCACGACTAAAATCTAGTAGATATTACGACGCCTTTCACGTTGGATAGTGACTGGTGGTCAAGAAAGCCTGCGCTGGCCCCACTGGCAGTCAACCCGTTCATCTCGTGTTTGTTTAATATTAACAAGCGCACTTAATCTGAAATTAGCACAGTATCACCGAGTAGGTAAGCGACCATATCTAGCCATAGACAGACACCATATGGCTGCCCGCGATGGGCGAAGAATTGAAAACTCTAAATATAGAATCAAAGCTGATGTTCCTCTTTGCAATTATTTCCCATCACATATATTACACTTATATCTACCAGTATCACACTCGTACATACAATCAATATTAGAAGTATCGCACATAAACGAAAAAATCGTTCGGAACACTTGTTAAGTTCATAGGAAAGAAAGTAAAATTTTTAGAAGACTCGTAAAATACTAAACTAGCAGAACGATGTGATTGTTTTTATTGGTGCTTTAATGGGACATCTTTCTGCATCACCCACAACCGCAATGAAATGAACCCGTGCTATGTTGAAATGTGCATAAACCATTACTAGAGCTCACAAATCTATATCAATTACAAAACACGAATTCGAGCAATTAGGAAAAAACACAGGGTAGTGCAGCGACAGCAGTGCAACACTTCGTATCCCATCTGAGAACAGATGCGCGTACGAGAACGGAACACCAACAAAAATACCGCAATTAGTTTGCCAAGAAACAACGCCAGCAACTGCGCATAATGTTCCGCCTGTGTCAGCAAGCTCTGTTTGGCAGCTATTTCGTATACTCTACAAACGCCTACCCGTGCGCCCGCCCGCGCCGTCAGAAGCCTTCTGACGCGGTAATATTCTGCCTATATTTATGCGAGCTCGTGCTGTGGCCTCAGCAAGCTGGCCACCAAAGGGAAGTTCTGTAATGACGATAGTGTCGCCCACATTTGTTGGTGTTGGAGAAGAAGACGCCATTCCCAACGACAGCGAGAACGATGCCGCACCCGTGACGCTTCGGTGAATTTACGCGTCTATATGCTTCTTTCATTTACTGTGTTCACTGCAGCGTATCTATACTTATAATCTCCAGTTTCCTTCTATTTACCCGGTGTCCTAACCGCTTTGCACCTCCGCACGCGTTTCGTTGTCGCGCAGTGAAAACGAATATTTTACCAACAGCCTTCCATGGGCATGTCTGGAAATAGAGGTGAAAAAAAGACAAGCAAAAAGGAAGATTCGTTGAGGAGGAAGAACTGTGTGGCGCACCGGCTGTGAACGCCTAGAGGAAAAGCAGGTTTGCTTAGCTTACAAGCATTTCCGCGTTAGACGCCTTCATTTCGTTGTCCAACTGGCAACGCGGAACACCACAGAGTCGAAAAGCCAAAGAAAACGAAGGTTGGAGAAAGCCAACATAGTGAGATTGAGTGCTTTCTTGTGTGGGGCATTGGTTTTAAACTTCCTCCGACTTACCAACGACCTCACCGATGGTACAGAAGCGAAGGATTAGCATAATTAGCTAGGTACAGAATTGCAATCCATTAAGGGGAGAAAAAGGTCAAGTAACGCTGAGGGAAAACAAAACATATTGGCCCTACTTCGGGCTTGTAGTTCTCACCGAAGTGGCCGAGTGCTCTGCTGGTTCAGGATGGCAAATGCAACAAATGAAAATTACGGAAAGGAAGGAGTTGTAAGAGGTTTATTCCAATGGACGAGGCCGATAAGACTAACACTGCTGAGGCTATGACCAGACTAAGGGAAAAGAGGGAGCGGGTAAAGCTATAGTCTACCTTCCCTGACCTTCAGGTATGACGAAGCACAGTCGACTCCAGTGTCACGTGTGGGCATCTGTTCGCCACATGCTATGAGACTTCAAGGCGGAGTAAAGCGGAGCAAAGTAGCGGGTCATCATACGCACATACTGTCCATGTTTACTATGCGTGAAGGAGGCATAAGTATCCACCAAAGTATTGTTTGGCCTAAGAATATGCTAATCAATGCTTAAGCTTAGTGTGCAGAAGGGCTGCCTATCGGTCCAAGTCTAAATCTTTCTAGGCCCTGCTGTTAGGAACCAATAGCTAGAGGAGTGGCAATATTGGCAACAAAAAAAGACCGTTATACCCGCAGGCTTTAGATACATCGCAATATATTGGTTAAAGGCAAAAGCTTGCGTCGTAGATAGACCGCTAAATTGCCTAACCAGTTGACCAAGTGACGCAGATCTAGTTAAGGCATTTTGTCTAAAGTGTGAAGTGAGACATATAGGCGGAGCATTTGAGTAATTAAATGGTCAAAAAAAAATACTGTATTACACTACGCAGTGCTAAAAGCTCGCTCAATTTCATTTAGCGTTAACAATTTTCCTAATCACTGGTCTATAGTGTATGGCGCTACGAACCTTCAAAGAATTATTGTAACAGACGTAGTAACGTAATTGTAGTAGTGTCCCTATGAAATTATGAATAGATAGGTGATTTGGAGGAACCGCACGTTATATCTATGTGATTTATCCTATGCGCGATTGCCATTATGGGCATGTCAATCTGTCTCATTGTTGTGTCGTTATGTACATTTGCCAGTCTGCGTCCTAGGAACCTTTCGTTTTTGTCCTACGTGTTTACCGCTTCCCTGATTCCCCGGCAACCTTTCACACCGGCACGTTGTACACGCAAATCTAGGTGCAATTTCATTACGCCCCATTAACCTGGCACTTCGAGTTGACTGGTTGGTTGGTGTAGCCGTACGATTCTAAATGGCTGCCGCAGGTCACAGACCGGCGCCGTTGCCGGGTATCATTACGAGCCCGGTGTTGTTTTTATTGGCTTTGGCGTTACTTCTGACCTTGACAAAGGCCTCACTCCAGACGTCACGTGGCCCTAGCAGTTTTGCCTATTTTAATTGACATCTCTGTTTCGATGCCATTACCAGTGGCACCGGTGATACAGCTATAACTTGTACCACAATGGCTTTTCTACATGTACCTCGACACACGTTATTAGGCATACATTGTGATAAGTTGGACTTACTGTGCCCTGTTGCAAAGACGAGTTTGCATGTATGAAATGTTAATTTCGGGATAATGCTTTATAATAGCCAGTCGAATTATGTAAAAAATAAATACACTCGTTTGGCTTACTGTGATGTTGTCTTTTTCAACGCAGTGTCAAACTGGTCAATGGCAAATGCTTTCGTCGCACAACGCAAAAAGTCACGTTAAATATTGCCAATGCCTTCGCACGCAAAATATTATTTTAGAAAAACTAAATAATAGGCATTTTTCGGTTATTACAGTATATTATACATGCATAATGTAGGCTCAGGTGAACGTTCAATATAAGTTCTGCGGCGGCGCCGAGCCATCAGTGGACTCCCCTTTCGAATGACAATTCTATGGCTTAGCATTGATACTTCTAGCAAATGTGGGTGCAAGGAAGCGTTATTTTTAAAGGCTTCGTTTGGATCAAACGTTGCGGGCCGTGCTCCACCATCGAACGGTGCAGCTCTGATAGGTCGTCGAGCCGTGAAGTATTCGGCTGGCCAACTCAGAAGACGGTGGAACGGGTCAGCTTCGGAAACGATAAGGCCTTTCCAGTTTTGTCGGTAGAGCCAGCAGGTTTTGCTCCCAGATAACGAGATCCCGTAGACTAGCAAAAGGACCATGCGTCTTCTACTGCAACTTTGGACGCTGCCGTTTCTGTTCCTGTTATGCTAAGCTCGTCATTAGCAATGAAGGGCAGGAAATAACGAAGATAATAACACATCGTTTGAAAGTCTAACCGAGTATAGTCTCGCGTGGGCTAGCAGCGTTCGATTTCCAGTTTTTAGGCGTCGTCGCCACCGCCACTGCCGCCTACTTCGTCGCGTTTCTCCTCAGGAAGCACAGTAACGTTATCCCAGTTTAACTTCGTTAGCCTTCAGCTTCGATTTTGTTTGGTCTGCTGGTAGACCTAATAGACCTTGGTGTCGGATAGAAAAACCGGGATGGTGTCGGGAAATCCATAACGTTTTCTCAATCGCTTCGACATACTGCCCTTTTGGGCGATATATGTGCCTTCATCTAGTTTCGGATGGAAGACCCTCATTTGCCCTAGCCAACGAGGCAGCTGACAGGCCGCCTGCTCCAAAAGTAGGATTACGAGGCCCAGCGTAGGTCCTAAGGTTCGCTGAACGGCCCCTTCATACAACGCCTACACGCCCACCCTAGAGCTTCTCCAACACCTTAGCGGCATAGCGTACAGGACATGTCTTTCTTTCAGGCTAACGATGCTGCCTCTTCGCCTAGATAGTTTTGAAGGAAGGCCTGCTGACAGCCGGAAGGGCCAAACCAAGCTATAGGTTTCTTTCATTTATTTTAGTACATGTTTGTCCCAATGAAAATATGCTCTTTTTCTCTTCGTGACTGCACGCCAAGACTGAAGCGCAGTCCCATATTCTAAGTAAGCAGAAACCAGAAGCACTATAAGATTTCTGACCCGGATATTGTCTGATTGAGGAGCATTCAAGGCCTTGTCCTCTCGGCCACATTATCTCAAAATACATGACGCTTCCGGTAGAACTGTTCAAAGAGGAATTGTAGTACTCTGCTCGTGCTCGTAGCACCTACTGGTCTAGATGTCGTGATGGTCGGCAGTGTTCGCAGTGTCGAGCTGCTATGGTCCCGCTGGATATAAAATGTCTAGTTTTTATGAAGACGATGAAGCCTATATATACACGGAAAGATAATAAGCTTACACGAACGAAGTGAAGATTAGGTGCAGACCCTTTCCACAGAGTAATACGTTGGTGTAGAGCGAATAAACCTGCGGTATCACCCGATAACGTCGGGTGAATAACGTCATTAAAAACTTAGACAGTCATCAATCTAAATACTTTTGGAATGTTTTTTGTATTCCTAAAAATTAGTAAACGATAAGCATTGCTATGGTGGATGAGACAGGTGATAAAATCATGTGTCAACAATCTTGGATGAATTTCCTACTATAGATAAAATCCTATTATCAAAAAATCGTTGCCCGCTCATGCCACACAAAGATAGCCGGTTGGTATTAAAACACAAGAAGACATCTTTTTCTCCCGATGCTCCCACCTCCATTTTACCCAGTTCTGCTTCTTCCTTTTTCATTACGGCTCAAGCAGACCTCTAGCTGATCGAAGGGGTGTATGCTTGTCAGAGTCGTCTGCGTCTTGGCGTGCCAGTAAAAATGATAGCACGCCCAAACCTACGAAGAGCCTCGCAGTACGAATCTGGGAATAAACTACCTAGCTGGCTTACGCGTTGGCCATCCCCGACCCGAGAGCCAACGGACCAACCAACCAACTTTAGGTTTTTCTACAGTACTAAATTTCCCTCCACCGTCACCACTTTCTCGTACTGCCCTTAAATATATTTCCCTTGGTTTCCTTTTTCTCTCCTTACCGCAGCCCGCATCTTCATTCCTTGTGCGTTTTCACCGTGCATGATTACGTAGGTATCCATCGTTTCTACAGCCCAACACGTCCATCCAACCCAAACTATTAGCCGATAGTCGGTAATAGCAAGCATTCTAGGACCAGGAAACTAGAACCGGAGCAAGGCATGTTAGTAGCAGTCATTCTTTTACATTTCAAACACGTACTGCCTTTGCTTGTAGGTATTTAGTCACATTTATACAACCATTCGTACGATCGCCCAACCGGTGCTGACGTGATTAAGCTCAATTGGAACTGGCTCGCCCAATTCGTGTTCCTTGCTTTAATTCTCTAACACGTCTATGGCAATCCCTCATGTCCGCTTTCGGATTTTCTTCTCTTAAACACCGTTCGAGATGGTGGCCTGACTTCTTAGTTGAGCGAGCTTACCATTGTTATTGTTGTTTATATATATATATATATACATATACATATATCAAGTGCCTCAAAAACGTAAATGAGTACCAATCGGTCATAAATTTCTAGTGATCCTTGTTTTCTAGGAGGTTTAATTAATTGAAAATGATGAACAGAGCAAGGTTCATTTTTGAAGAAAGAAGTATTTTATATTACTATAGGAAGTATGAAAATGGAGCACAAGTACGAGAAATAATTCGCGGCAGACAGATCCACCTATATTAGCCTGGATTGCACAAAAAATCGATAGAATTGTTTAAGATATTTACAGACAATATGTCGGAAGAATACTAATATCGACGAATCCAAGAAATAGCACAGAACAGTTATAGCGCTATATATATATATATATATATATATAAAACATTCCAAAAAATCTGTAAAATAATCAGATCTTGAAATTGTTATCAGCACTGCAAGCGTCAATCCCATTTTAGGACGTTGTAAATGGAAAGGTAACGCCCCAAAAATGGTACGTGCTATCAATGAACATAATCCAGACTGAAGAACAAAAAATTACGAACAGGTACGCAGCTTTTGGCAAAAATTATTAGGAGCGATGCTACTACATTTAAATAATATAATTAGTTGACATTATTACATTTACTGTGAGACAATCTGACAGGAGTATCTTGTAACTTTACCAAGCAAAGATTTAGTTCGACCGTTCTTTTTTGAAAGTGACTGTCGCCGTTAATCACGGTAAGAATCTGTCACACCTCCATGACGTTTTTGCTGAGGATCAATACAACTACCGTAACGAAAAGGATATTTTGAGGCAAACCTTTCAAACAGATGAGTTAAATGAAAAAAGCTCCACAATACCCTGTCCGTTCACCAGACCTAAGTACAATGGATTTTCTCTCGTGGAATACCTTAGCGATAGAGTCAGCGCCCAAAAACCGAGAACACTGGAAGATTTAAAAGTGGCATAATATCTACGGTCGGAGGAAAAAGAATAAATTTGATGTAGATGTTTTTGCAATTTAAATAAGAACGATATGTAAATAAAAACTCTAAAGTACGCAATCATCGTCGTAGTGACGTTTTGCGTTGTCTTGGCTACACTTCTTATCGATGACGCTACCACCCTTCATCATCAACAAGGGCAAAGTAATGATGAGTACGTACGCGGCTCACGTAGGGTAACACGAGCAAACGAGAGAATTTTCAACGAATAGCTGCTGCCGCTGGTGATGATGATGATTTAAAATCGAGTGTCGTCTCTTCTTCCAGCCGTAATAGTAGTCATGCTGGTAGTGCTGATAACGGATAGGACTTCGTCTTGCCTGCGTCTTCACTACTCCTCGGGTAAATCGTTTAAGGTAGGAGGGTAGCATTAGTATGTCCTGGATGATTACATCGTGATCTTGGTTAACGGAGAATAATAGCCCGAAGCATTACGGATATACATGTACATCCGTATAGTGTAGATCATCCTACCACAAATTTCTCCCGGACCCTCTCCCCCGAAAATCGCTTGTCTCTATGGGCATTTGCAGCTAACTTCAAGCTGCAGCCTCTCCTCCTGCTATGACTACAATTAAACGAGCTATTTTGGCTAATGCCACAGCTCCTTGGTCTCTGAAATCCGCGCCTCAAGGGGCGGACTGCATACACCTCTTATGTAGCCGTATCCTACTATCTTTGCACCGTCATTGCCTCAAAAGGGGGGTGTCACTACAGATCACTGGGCTGCCGTTAGTGCTGCCTCAGGGCTTCGAATTGATGATGATCCCATGTCGTGGAACTGGGGTAGCCTGTAGGAATTCCAATGGGCCGTACACTTCTGTTTCTGTCTCACCTACCTTTTACGTTCGGCCAATGAGACCTTCCTGGGTAGTTGTATGCTGTGCTGGCAATCCGACAGGATTCCTCGGTTGCCTGCCAACCACTCCCAGTACCGACTCCCTGTCGGTAATAACATCTTCTTCTGCTGCCTTTTGGTGCGCTGCTTTCCCTTAAGCTACCCGCATGCAGTTCCCGTGCAACTGAGCAACTCCATAATAACCGGGTCAGTGTATCATTCAGTCGCTCAATATGTTTAGTACTAGAAAAGCGCCTCTACTCTTTGAATGTGTTCCCCTACTTGACGTAGCTAGCTAACCAGCCTGCTTTGCGCTGTTTGTCTTAACTTTCTATTCACAGCTACTGCTGATGAGCGTTCTACTGTTGCTCTAGCTGGAAGAGCTATTGCCCTTAATACTTTCGATGCAATGCATCGCTTATTCGCTTGACACTGTCTTTACCGCCTTTTCTATCGATTCTAGCTTTGTCCTGCCTTGTCTCCCATTAAGCGAAGAAGATATTCCGGTTCAAGAGGTTCACTCCTAATCGCCGGCGAATTGGGTCTGCAATCCTCTCGTGCTGCTCTGCTCATCAGCAACTGTCGGCTTCTCCCTCTCTGTTTATTTATATATATATATATATATATATATATATATATATATCTGTTTGATCGTTCCTTGTCTATCAAACTACTAGCAGAAGTGTAGAAGAGCCTGACGCAAAGGCGGCTTTCATAAAAGCGAACACGAGAACGTTGCTGCTGGTCTGAGCGTTGAAGAATTAGGCTGGCACGACATCGACTCTTATCGTTTACCTTATTTCGTAACTGATCCGACCCATTTACCAGTTGCTGCTCTACAGCTCGTGTGTATCTACGAAGTTATCTTTTATATGAAAAGAGCGAGGAATAAGACGAAAAGTAGAAGTTCTTCTAATCTATACTTCGAAGTCTCACATATAAGGCCAACGGCAATATGTGTGAGACGGAAAACGGCAGTGCTTACAAGCAAATCATATGCGAAAAAGGCCCACTCATCGGCTTAGCTACTGCAGCGGAACCTGATTCGATTGCAGAACACAGAATAAGGCAGTGAATCATCTGGCAACTTGGCACTATAAGTTGTCT
Organism: Varroa destructor; assembly: GCF_002443255.2. Taxonomy (NCBI): domain Eukaryota; kingdom Metazoa; phylum Arthropoda; class Arachnida; order Mesostigmata; family Varroidae; genus Varroa; species Varroa destructor. The sequence continues at coordinate 22,694,736 of NW_019211458.1, read as the reverse complement.
TTTTTTCCGGTTGACCTGAAGTGATGAGGTAGCAGGTTGAAAGTTTTTATCTGCTCTGCACGCCTCAAACGGGCAAGGATAACGAAAAGCGTAACAACAACAACTGCGGTGGCAACGACAACTAGGATAAGATTACGATATGTAAGCGAGGAGCAACACTGAAGGTAGCAGGTAGGATATATTAGCCCAGCTGTTTTAAGCTAGAAAACGACTGCCTAAATCGCTAGTTTCGCTCGCATATTAGATATCGATTCTAATACAGTAGCTTGTGGGCCACACCAGCCAGATGCAAGGAAAGAATAAAGAAGATGAGCTTATGCTACGACAGTACCCTTTTAGAGCTAGCATTACTATACCGCTCGTAGAGAAATGCTAGTCGATGATATAGGATGAGCTAATAGTAAAGGCAAGGCCGAGGTGAAACAGTCGAACGGTATACGAAATGTAGTCCAAAAACCCGCCAGGCCGGCAGCCTTCCAGACTAAAAGAACCCAATTTGCAAAAGATCTCATGCGTGGAACGAGCAGAGAAGTGGGCCACGGCAGTCGGAGCGAAGCTCGGCTTCCTAGAACCACTTCGTTCGCTGCTACCAACGTCACGGCGATCCTAGAATAGGCGAGCAAGCAGGACAGGCTAGATTTGGCCGGCCGGCTGGCCCCTTGGCGAACGGCTGTTGACCAACCGGCTTACGTACAGCAGCAGTAATCTCGTCTAAATGCACGCACGACAAGCAGTCTTCTGCTACTTGCAAGAAGGATCGAAGACTTCAATTTCAGGAGTTCTCCTACTTTTCCTACTGCTACTAATGGGACAATATGCTCTTCTGCTGCTTATTTTCTGCCCCTGCAGTTACTAGTGCCGTTCATGTCGTTGATATTCTTTCTAGATACAAGAAGCATGTGGAACAACACGGTTCGTTCTCAGGGTACGTTAAACTAGCCCCGCTGTTCCTTCCCGTTCTTCGCTGGCTCAAGCTTTCTCAAAATCCTTTTTGAGCTGCTGAGATGTTGCAAGAAGCATCGCGCCGGGAGGTAACAAAAACATTTCTGCATTGATGGTAGATCGATCGATCGATCGCTGTTGCTAGTAGCATTAAGCGTTTAGAGGACTTCTAGCAGGCAGTTAATAAATAGGCATCTGAATGAAGCAGATTATATGTGCTTCTCTGTACAACTATCTCGAAATAATGCGAGGCACTTGCCACAGCCACACCACTTAGTTGCATAAAGGTATTTACATATGAAGATGCATATAGTAATTACCGAACAGAAGATTACCTGTAATATGAATCGCTTTATACTAAACGATACTCCACAAATAGTGTTCGCTAAGGCACATAAGCCACTATATTATTGGAAATCATGCGCTACCTTTCAGTCTCCCCTGCCTTCTTGTTCTCCTTTTACTACCTTCATCTGTGCGCTCCTCATGAAAACTTATAATCGTAACTGTAAAGGTTTACCGTTTTCAGTCGCTGCCATCTTCCAAATTGCCTTGGTCGCCTTCATTTTCACCCACTATCTAATAATATCACCGCAGCCTACTGACAACCTACTGAACGTCTTGATCACTAAAGACTGTCAGTAGGGACCTCGGTTACGGTAAGTTCGATGATTAGCACTGGTACTTCGTGGGTACTAAGTGGGTAGTTTGCTTAGGTAACTTCGTTCTTTTCTCTGTTCTAGGGTACTTAACGAATGCTCATCAAGTGCGTTAGCAGTACCTTTCTGCTCCCTGTTTGGTTCCTTCCCTCAGAAAAGACCTTCGTGATCTCTTCTGATAGCAACCTTGCTTAGCGCCCATACCGCGATCGGTTCACACCTTCCACTGGCTGACTTCTAGCCAGTTATTACCTGACTGAACCATTTGTTATCTGCTCCTAAGTGAGCCTTGGGGTCCGCCGGCTCGGCTTGACTAGCAGCTGTATCTGGCTTATTCCCATTTTTGAGGTCGTTCCATTAATTTCTTCGTTCCCATGTTGGTTGCTGCTTGTATTCTTACTCCCTCGCGTTCCTTCTCGCTCTCAATCGTTTATCCGCTTCGTTTTTCTCAGCAAGGAACTCTTTCCTTCTCTCTTTTTTCCTATTCATCCCTTCCTCGCATAGTCTGCCATCCCATCCCATCCTTCCACAATGGATCAACGTCGTTTTTTTCTTTTAGTATGTTTTCAGCACGCTCCTCCTCTGTCCCGTGGATCTCTTTCGCTACTCCGACCGCTCCCATCAGCTAATAGAGTCATTGCTGTTCGGTCGTCGTCGTTGTTCTTGCCATCGTCCCATATCGTGCGCTGCCGCCTTGTACCAAACGTCTGATTAACATCTCTCCGCTAGGGTAAAACCGTTGCGGTGCGAGCAGCAATAGCTCGACAACGCGTAGATGATGCGGAATCGCGCAGGCGGGAACCTTTGTCTGTTACTTCAAGCCGATCCACTGGAAAAGATGCCGATACTTATAGACAGTACGGATCGGCTGACCTTTTCCTGCTTCGCTCCTGTGACGACAGAGATTAACAATCATTAAGACTTTCGTCGGTAAGTAGTCACTGAGAATTGGCGGGAGATCCCACATCCAACTATCGACGAAAGGTGGCCTGTGTAAAATTCGACCCCTGGCTGCTTCTTAGGCATATACACGTATATGCAATAATAGAAGAAGCCCTCGCCCGATCATACGGAGATTCTATGCCTTGTTGAGGTTTTCTCTCTTCGGAGAACCTCGCCCACGACCTTTCTCCCTTCCGCTAAATCGTGTTGCTTCTTTTTTTTGCAGTAATGTCCTATGGCCATTGTTTAGCATGATTTATCCAATCTTTAATGCCATCGGCAGCAACATTACACTTAATTGTATACAGCGATTGAGGTAAACAGCCGACCACTAGGCGGCTGAGGTGCGGGGCACCCACACGTAACAGCTAATGACGACGGCACAAGCAACTTTTTATAGACTTCTTTTTTTTGTCGCGAGAGAGCCATTAACGCAAGAGCGAAATTCAGCTAGCACGGGTTAGCAAAGGTTACAAGTATCGTAGACTCTGTTGAGAAGACGACCAGCCAGAAGAAGGCAACTGCATGGAACATAACAGCGCCTCAGCACTGGCGAGAAAGCTCGCGTCGGGTCAGGTCCATCTCGCTTATTTCGTAGGGATCTGAGAAGGTCGTTCAGTTTATCGAGACAACGCAAGCCACGCAAGTGTCCCAGTTGGCTCGCCATGCCGCTACCGCTTTTTTACCCGTACGTTTATTACAATACGTCATGCCCATTATATCACGCGTTCGAGTTACCATCGTAAGTGCTCTGTACAATGGCTCGTGCTTAGGTGTGAATATCTATTCACGATTTCACCATTCCATCTAAGACAATAAATTTAATAATAATAAATTTATCAATTGTTATAGGGAAATAAAGAAAGCACAAATAAATGCTGGTGTAAATCTAAACAACAGGCCAAGCGGCCTTGTAGAGTTATGATTTTTATTTAAACATAGACATATGGATTCACTTAATTTCGCGCTTGTAGGCTTTGCACAGCGATGACCAGTCAATTAATGAAGTTTAGATTTCTCTACTTAATTCAATAAAAAAAAAATTATTTGATTTAAATGTATTAATTTGTATTCATATTTGTTTTCTCGGCCGTTGTTTAACAACAACGTTTAAATCATTAAAAAGATTCAATACTGGGTAGCGGTAATGTATCGCCGATTTTGTAGGGGTCTGTGGTACTTTACATATACATTGTCCGACCAAGATCGGCACAAGACAAAATTTACTTAAGGCAACTATTTGTCCAGCAAGGTATATGCGTCATGTTTTGGACTTTTCTTAGTAAGCGCTATATGTTGTTTTCAAACGACCTATCCAAACTTTATCCTATTCACATAGTGAGACCCTTCTTGATCTTTTCTATCACTGGCTGGCTAGTCATTGAAAACGAATTCTATGTTACTTTTCTTTATTTGACCTCTTGGTGTCCCGCTTTAAGATTGATTATAGAAATCGTCATACCACAATTTCTATATGTGCCGACAACGGTCCGAGAGTCGGCGTCGTCTCCTTGTCCCACTAATGTGAGTGATTTCCTTTCGATGCGGAAATTTCTCGCAAGCTGAATGTGCCTCTTGGTCTGTACGATCCAACCGCCATCGTTAATCTTAGCTATTTATTTATTTATTTAGAAAAAAAACTCAGATGATGATGAGTTGGAAGGATCTCGAAAAAAAAATTTGATACCGCATTTTTGTGTACATGCTTTACCTCTTACCGTGTGTTCGAAATTCCATAGAACATATTTTATTGTAAAATCTTCCTGAGATCTAATCAGCTGACGACGTCACTGTCGTGAAGAGACTGAGACTAAAGTCATCTAAGTCTAGGGTTTGCCGTCGACAGCTAGAACTACTATACGAGGCGACAAACACAACAGCTTTTCAAAAATGTAGATCTAAGTCAAAGAAGATGCTGTCAACGAGCTGAAAATGTTTTTCTGAATCTTTTTTTCATCGTCTTCCTTTAATCATAGCTAAGAAAATCTGCTTGTACGTAGTTCCTTCTTCTAGCAACCACCAAACGTACTTGGACGCTGGCAAGCGACAGGGATGGAAAACAGAGTGAAAATCAAGCGGAGCCTGAAAATGCTAAATGCTACGAGAGTATTTCCTCTGCGAAAACGATAGCAGCAGGTCATTAATTTACCTACAGTCTATAAATATTACTTTTATATATATAAACTATACATACTGTAAGCCATCTTCTTTATATTTAGATGCAAGCACAAGATGTGTAAAGGAACAAATTAGGAATAGATACATATTATGTTCGCATTTAGATAGCGCTAAACAGGCCAGCTGTTACAGAGGAACGTGTCCACTTTAAACGGGTCAGAGTGCCATCAATCCGGCCATAAAAAGGGATTTGGTTACTTCGTAACACAAAGTAAGAGGCTCACATAATACAGGTTTAGGGTGTGCTCTACGTAAACGTGATGCTTTGTTATCACACGGTAATTTTTCATTAATATCAAATTTCGAAATAAAAAAAAAAGACTACTCGGCTGTTAAACAGATTCTTTACTACGTTTGCCTCGAACATTTAACTTATTTAAGATAAGCCGTAATACAATTATCTCCACATAGCACAATAGCCGCACTTCGGTAGATGGACGTCGCTCATTCCACTGCCGATTGCGGTGAGAACAGCACATATAAACCGAGCGACAGCTCGTAAATATTTCACTGGTTATCGGCGGTGATTTTTTTCATAATCGAGTCCCATCTGGGCCGCCCGCTAACATATTCATCTCAGTTATGTTACGTCGCGCCATAACTTGTGTTATAACTAGGCTTGGAACAGAAGGTGCCTCCTCGTGGATCGCTTTATAGTTGAGAACTACAGCAGCTCGATCGAGCGTCTGTGCATGCCCAAAATCACTACGTACTCTCTGATAATCCGTATTCGTGTTTCTATTTATGTCGGGTTCCCATGAAAGAAAGCATTGCTCGTCTCGGTTCGTTCGGCATAATATGGATATATTTGCTTTTTGAGTACTACAATGTTTACAAGGCTCTGTTAGTAGTCTGAATGAAAAACAGCTGTGCATTGCCTATGTATCAAAGAAGCCCATTATTAACACCTGTAAATATCGGCCGGTGAAAGAAAAAAGTCACGTTTTCTACACTGGCCAATAAATCGAATCATAAAATTGTTTTCATACCCCATATCTTAATCAAATTATCGAAATCCGATTGGTGCCCACTTGTCTATTGGATCTGTGTGCGAATATTTCGGTTGATTTTATAGACATTCAGTATAAAATGGATCCGTTCTGGCTAGATTAGTAAAACTACTGGCGCTTACTTAAGCTATTCGTACCTATAAAATGCACTATTTTGTATGCCAACTTCGCTGCATCTTTTTACAGTGCTGCTTACGTTCGTTCGATTTGCTCAATTTTGAATTTATGTGTCGAATGTAAAAGGCTACTGCCACTGCAAAATGTACGTTGGCCTGCATGAGAAAAGCCAATCCTGCTGACCCCTCGAATTTCGTGGTTACCTCGGCTAGACTACAAGACTCGGAAAAGTTTTTCGTAGCTATCTCATCTATGCTGAATCAACATAGCTTTCAAAACGGCTTTCCTCTATTTGTAAGCCGAACAACCAAGATTGAACGCACCCGGAATAAATATCGTGCTGTTTTCTTTCCATCTCTCCTCTCCGTTTTAGATGCTCTCACCATTACAGAGCTATATTCAGATGAAAGCATCCACACACGCGCACCCTTTCCGTGTACGACATGTACATCGCATCTGGCCGCCTGGTTACAGCTGCCCTTGTCAGCTAGTAAACGAACCTATCGTTCTTCGGGGTATCTCTCCGGCCGAGCAAACGAACCCAGAATTGAAGGGTTAGCGAAATGCGGCGAAATCTTGCTAATGTTGATGATGCCACCGCCTTGGAGTTTCCATACACATACACACGCCCACGCTCGAACGAAGTCTGCGCCTTTAGTGAGCATGGCTGCTGCGCGGCCTCAGGCTCTAGGCCTCAGACGCTGAACGCAGCGTTCCCCTCCTCACCGCTCATTGCCACTTTTATTCTAACTAACATTTCAGCATACTTGCTACGTTCTCCATGACATACTTTCGCAACGAAGCGACTACGATGTCAATCTGGTGACTTCGATCGAGCCGGCTTGTCACGTTGGGGCACGATCTCGCCGAGCTAGTGTAGGCACGCCGTTATAAGTGCACCCACGGGCAAAAGACGGGCGGAATGGTGCGTTGGGGCGCATCTATCTGAATTTCGCTAAACGCTTCAGCGCTTCCTTTACCCCTTGTGCAGAGGGGGATGGGCCCTCGGCTAACGCTAGAAACAAGAAAAACACCCAAGACTTCTCACGCTCTATCAGTTAACCTACGTATAATTGGCAGGTGAAACGGCTAATTACCGAAACACTTTACCGCTTTGACGGGCCATGTGCTTTTGTCATTTAGCCGACGATACAAATTGTACGTAGTTTTTGAAGCGGAAAATTACATTATTAATATCCGCATAGAGTCCTAAATTGTATTGCCTTCTTTTTATTACTTGTTTTTCGGTCCTTTACAACTCAATTTTAATATGATTCAATCTTTTATAGTTCGATATGGATGGAGCGCGTTGAGGATGGGATTGCAAACATCCTCAACCATAGAATAGGTAAAATAAGAACTAGGTTTTTCTACGTCTTACTCCCTAATTCGGTGCCGTATTGTTTCGCCTCGACTAACTATCTATGATAGTCTTGTATGTGTATTATATGGTTGTTGTCAAAGGGGGTTCTTTCTTATTCATATAGGTATGCGTTGTATTATGATGATGATGATAATAACGGAATAGAATCCTTTATGCGTCTCAACTTGAACAATTTTTTTGCTTCTAGCATACGATGCTGTGGTACTTTCTTCTTGGACGTTGTTGTAACTAGGCCTCTATCCGTCCATGGCTCAACGATGTGCATTTCTCTGCGGCGAGCGACGTTATTTCAGTACGGAGTGGAGAAATAAATGCTTTCAAAGCCGCTATAAAGTAGTACCGACGCTGCGGCATTAAATAAAGTTTACACGACACACGAAGCTTAAACTCCGGTCTGGTTTAGTTTTGTCTCCGAAGCTGACATCTGTGTTACGAATCATGAAACGAAGAGGATGAAACGGGCCCTAGAGACCATCCTGCACATATGAGCTAGTACTATAGGGCATCTGACGGTAAGCAATCCACTAGAAAACCCAGAATTCTGGTCTGTGAAAAATTTCGACTGAAGACATACTCTTCGTTTTTTATTAAAACGAAAAAAAAATTATAGGTACACTCTTTTGCTTATGTGAATCGATTACGAGTACTTATCATTTTGGATTAGACAGCTGTAGTGCGTCTATGGCAACGTCGAATACGCTTCGACACACTCGCGTTCTCCTTGTCAAATTCTTCTCCAACTTAAACTTTACAGGTCACAAATATCCTATTCGTGGATTACTACACTCTGTGTCAACGCTATTTTGAATCCGTAAGAATTTTGTCATACGTTGAGAACTTGAAGACGAATGAATTAAGCTATCTTGCATAACATTAAAGGTAAAAGGTATTATTAACGGTTTTCCAACCTTGTCTTCCGCATGATTTCAAAACAATCAGGGTTTCCGCTCAGCTGTGCTTTCGGTCCGAAACTACGGGAATAAAGGTGCACTACATTACGCTCGATAAGGACACGCCGTCCTAACCTATTTTTCCTGCCGTCGTTATCTATCTGGTACGACTAATTAATGCGCTTTATTTGCTTTTTCTAGAAAGCGGTTTCTAGGGCAACCGCAAGCTATCAATTCACTAAGACGTCGTCTAATATCAGCCGAAACTGATTAATATCTGCTTCCTAATGCAGTGGCGTGTGCTAAGTCCCAAAGCCACTCCACCTTTACGTATATTTGAAGTATATTAAATAATTTTTTTCACACTCAACCTTTATATTGTGGAGAGACAGGTTTGAAGTAAACAAAGTCTCTACAATGGAAAAAACAAGTGGCTGACGATATAGAGAAGTTAGCAACGCTTTGTCGAAATTAAACTCTTTCTAGGTAGAGTATACATTTACAGTTTTTTTACATACATACAATTACGACAATTATTAGCGTCAAAAATTCTAAATGATTACTTCAAGGAGTTAATAAATACTTGGTTACTCTAAGGAGCTACAATATTGAGCTCAGAGCAACGTCATGATACACTTTTAACCGCCAAAAGCGAGATTGTCACAAGTTATTCTTATTATTGCACGCATATAATGTACCTTTCAAACTGTTCCAATTATATATTCCTCGCACTGATTGTCCCGTCTCATGCACCCATGATGTAGCAATTAAAAGCTAAGATCGAATGGGTTTCCGATTCTTAATATCTGACAAGATGTGCTAAAGAAGATTCTCGCTCTTCCCCCACTAGCCTGACTCTTTTTTCCTACATAACCGTATTCGGGAACAAGCTGCTCGACCTATGGGAAAAGCAACGAGAAATAACGAAGTTTCAGTTGCAAGGTTCGCCATCTCAGGCGTTCCGGAATGATTCACTCGAAGCCAGCCATCCTCTCGTAGAACAATGCTTAGCGCATGACTCTAACGCACGTCGTCTGCTTTGATACTGCTGCTTTCTGCTACTTGCAACGACTTACAATAGCTCGTGGCCGCTGGGTGGAGAGGGCAACGGGAGGGCGTTGGAACAAGGGACCAAATTGCAAAACTGTCACAGGATATCGGAGAGTCACGGGCGGCACGCCAGGCGGTAGCAAGCATAGCCGTCATCACCCAAACGCACTAACACATGAACTCACCCCATCTGCGCCAGGAGCAGATTTCGCACAGATATCGCTTTTTGATTCATCTGCCACTATCCACTTAGGCGTGGGTGCTTGTGCTTAACTCCAAGTCGAGAGAGGCAGCTCAGGAGGGCGGCGGCAGCAGCAACCTGCTACGACGGGCTCTGATGTGAAAATAGTGGACAGACCCTCGCTCCAGTCGCTTTTGGTTACGACGCCCTTTGGTTCGCGAAACCTCGGCTGAAGCGATGAGGTGCCCCTCCTTCCAAATATGCATGGTGTAGCTAGGATAGGCAAAACTTCAGCCTCAATTCCTTAACACATGGATTGGGTTAGACGCGAAGTTAGCACAATCATAGACGCTAGGTTACGAAACCACGGACGCCAATGTCGACTCTGATATAAATACATACCCTTTTTAAAACAGATATGTCCAAAAGCAAGATACTATACACTGATGCTATTGAGCTATGGATGGATGATTGGCCCTGAATGCGGTATCGCCTCGAACGCTCTGCTTATGTCTTTATGGGTTGTGAGCAGTTAAAAAATGTACGTTTTTATATTCCCAGCATAAAGAGGCATATAGAGGAAGAACATGCACAAGGAAGGCATGGCAAGCATGACACATATCCATAAGAGGATCACCATTACAGAGAGGTAGAGCCAGTCGCTGCTGTACATGTGCCGGCTTGCCTGCATAATCATATGTCGTCGTATGTACCTTCCAATCCTGGCTAGACTTGGTTATCCTGGGTCATACCACGACGCAGCTGATCATACCAGCCAACCACGCCATTTTGTACCCGTTATCTTCTTCCTTCAATTTCATTCAGTTTCTGACTACCCACACGAAAGCCTTTTCTCTTTAAATACATGTGTATGATAACGTAAAGAGAAACGGATGGCAGGTCTTGCAGTGGCAATTTCGGCAGACCTGGCAGAGCAGTCGCCACTCATCCGAGTACGTAGAGTTAGTTTTCGCACCATTTGAGACAATATGAGAGTAGTAGAGTTGGTTGGGCCGTTAGCCTCCTAGCGGCTGATTGGGGACTAAGTCTAGAGGAAGGGGAAACCGTAGACGGCAGCGGCAGGAACAGCAATAATGGCACAATAGGGCGCTATTGCATTCGGAGTGTTCTAGTGCAGTAAAGAGACATACACCCACACTCAAGATGATAGACAGATCTTCTCGACGACAGATGAGTCGTTTGGAGAGCTCAAGTTTGCCCGGCACGTAAACTCCGGCCCGCATCAGTATTGAAAAGTTGAGAACAATAATAACTGCAACTATCCGTTTGAAAAGAACAGCGTAGTTCAAGAGGTCAAAAGGTGTTTAGCCAATCCAGCGAATTGGAGGAAAGCAAAAGTTGAATTACGTGGCCATTTTCCATCAGACAAATCTGCCATAATTGTGTGGACCACCTCGCTACACGTATGTACGCGCGCATAGCTGTACAGCAGAAGTAACGAAGAAGAGTAGAAAACATCCTCTAAGCTACCTAACAATGCTAAAAGTATGTATTTACACTGTCGATGGCTGATTGCCGGCAAAAAGCTAGGTACAAATAAGCATGTGCACTGCATTGCAGGCAAAACACAGGTGTGACCCAGCAAAGACAGGACACAGGTTTTACAGCAAGAAGAGATCAGCCAGCAAGAAATTCTAACAAGACTAGGAAAACACTACCAGCTCGAGGTTACTCTAGACCAGGTGGGTTGCGTAGAGATGCCGGCCTTGTTGAGAATCGGGCCTTATTATATCCGAACGGTGGCGGGTTCCGCTGCAAGCAAGTGCGGTAGCTAGCTCTTGGCTAATGGAGTTGATTCAGCCTTCCGCTGTTTTCTATCTCATACATTTTAAGTAGGTGCTACAAAGCTAGAAGTGCGATTGTGACACTGTTAACATAGGTAATAATAAGCAGTAACAATGACGACTGTGGAAACGCGGCTAATCGTCGTCGATTATCAACTACTATCAACTACGCCGCCAGTAGCTCATTTCTATTCATCGGAATTATGAGGCAAACATCACATCAAGCTGCGACCAGATCAACCGCTGCTCAGACAGACAGCATTGAGAGCGTACCCCTAAGCAAGCGTCTAGAGCGAACACACGACGATGGTTACCGCAAGTAGGCTAAGGAGATTAAGGGGATTACATGAGCGATCGCTGCGGCTGCTGCCTCTACCGGTAGAACTACAACTTCGAGTCCCCGACCTTCTCCGTCTTTCTTCCTTCAGGCTGCCGGCTCATTATTTCACGTACCAGAGGCAGGTTCAAGTTCGTCTATGTTGACCACCAACAAAAAAAGCGCCGTTCTTTATCTCATTCAGCCTCTCCCTGCTTCATTTTGATAACGGTCGAGTTGGCTCGGTGTCGCGCGACCATTCAAGCAAGAGCAGCGGTAAATGAGCTGCTGGTGGGAAGCAAATGACACTAAATAGTCAAATAGAGAATCGCGGGCCATAAGATGGTATAGACAAAAAAGACTTGGTACTATCTAATGTAATAGGTAGGTATAGTTTATTATTTGTTATGTTACAGTCATAATCTGGTGGACGATAAGCTAATGAAATGGGACCAGATATACACAGAGGGAGGACTAGATTGCGATAGTGCTCACAGTTCCTGGAAGAGGAATGTGTGTCTGCCGCGTGGTCCCGATTCACGCTTTGACCCATGTTATCCAGGTCAGAAAGTCATTGCACGCTACATATGAGGGTCAATGTCAACTACTAGACTATGTTGGATGGATGGATGGTTGGTGAATGGAAGTACGCGTACATTAGGGTACGCCTACACTCATCCAGACACATTAGAAGAAAACCGTGTCTACTAAAAAAACTATCCCTGGTAGCAGTGGTGTAGACGAACTTATTTACAAGAATGCTTGGAGACGTTTCGTAGTAAAACGTATGAGTCATATTTGGAAATAAGCTAGAATTTTTGGTTCTGATCCATCTCTCAACTACCCATCACGACACCTTACGATACAACAGATTTCCCATACTATCCAAGATGTTAATGATGACGCTGCGTCTAGTATATACGTTACCTGTTGCGTACTTTGCTGCAGCAAAAGGCCTGCCGCCGCGACGTGATCGTATCACAATGTGTGTAGCAACATTCGACCAGTAGGCCAGCGTATCACGGTTACGATAAAAATTAACAAATAAACATCCACATATAGGAATCTGCGTATACCGTTCCTCTGTAGCGCTCGACTTCTCTATTCGTTTCGGACTACACAGCGCTGATGCAATAATTGTTCCGCCAAAAAGTCGCCGACAAGAAAAGCGACCCTATAACAAGCAGTCTAGCAAGAATGCAGCGCCTTTTGCTCAGCGCATAACATCCTGCAAACTCGTAAGCATTTTCCGACGAGCCTGTTCCCGCCCTTCTTCTAATCCTATCCTTTTAAGCAACGAAGATAGATGGTGGAATTCAGGAAGAAGCAAACCAGAAAAGGAAGAAAGGGTCTTTACAGAACAACAGATCAGGGGAGAGCGTTTGGAGAGCGCATGTAGGAAGCAGCGGCGAGACAACAGACCTGGCTGATAAAATGAAGTGATAGAGCAATTTGTGCTTGACGCGCTGGCTGGCATTCATAACATCCTCTGCTGGGATATCTCGAAGCTACGCGGCGGCATTTCGAAAATCATGGAAACAGTAGAAATACACAATCTCGCATGAAGAAAGTCCAACCGAAAACATGAATAGAGGGGAAGGCTATAACCAACACGCGTTGGCGCTACTAGCTGCTGGAGATGTCGGTAGCAGCTGACCAACGTATTGTGCCATCTTGGCATATAATAATAGTAACAACATGACCAAGCGAACAGACCTACGGAAGGCATTCGTGAATTTCACCAGATAAAGTGAAAAGGGAGAGAGACATCTGTTGAGAAAACACGGCCTTATCAATGTTCTCTTCCCTCGACGTGCCTATGAAGTCAGTAACTTTTTCGTAGATTGGTTAACTCTTTTGTTATGGCAGTTGATGTTATTGCTGTTGTTGCATGGGCTGATTGTTGGACAACCGTTACGAGATAAACGTCGAGAAAAAGGGGATATCAAAAACAGGCGAAGAAATGTCTGCTAGAAGAGGGTCTCAACGATCATAAACGGTCTCCACCAGCATCGAGTAGACTGTAGAGAGATAACGACGAGATTATGAATATACGAGGGATAGAAGAGATGGTGATAAAGTATATGTTGTCAGCTTGATGCTTGCTGCTCGCTACGATACGATGCGATGCGTTACACATATCAATGGGAGGGAAATAAATGTGTATGCACGGATATGCTCTAACGAACGTTGGTGTTTGATTCTAGTGTTTCATCCTTCGATAAGCCGCTAAGTTGACGGCTGGCAGAAACAGCTATCGTTTTTGAATAGAGGCGCGTGCGTCGACAATGATAATCTCCCCAAATAACGACAGTAATCGAATGTACGCGATATATCCGCAAACAAATGGAGACAGGCACGGTCACACGTGCTCGATAGATACTGCAAATCGTACAAACTATGAGCACACAAACTATTACCTAACGCACATCTGTAATACGTTCGCCAATAAGTTTTACATGGTGTTACACAGGTCATACGTAAGCGGTAGCCATTTCGACTAGATGAATGATATTTATTGGTATTAAGATCGGATAGGTTAACAGGACGAAGACAGAAGACAAAGTACCACTCTTTTTGAAGATCCATAGACTAGTTCCCGAAACCGCCGTTGATTACAGCCGTTAGCCATATCGTGTTTGTCGTTGCTACGAACTCATAACATTTGTCATAAGACGACTTGCTTATATAGTTATAAAATGGGATTTCAAGCAGCAACTCTTGATGTGGACGGCTCCCTGGAAATGCGGAAAAAATAGCAGTAGACCAAATTCATGTCATCCCACGTGGATAAGATGGAGAAAAGCGTAAACTTTTTGCCGTTTTCGTATACGCTTATATTTCAACGAAGTATTGAATCTACCTACTTATATCGCAAAAAACATACTCGCATGAAAAAAGCGTTAGATTACGGGAGAAGTAGCTTTTTGCAATGGCTTTACTTTTATGTCGGTTCTGTTCTAGATTCGGGTCCGTTATTTTTCTAAGAATGACCAGCAAAACTGATCCGACGATCGGTTCCGACGCTATGCAGTTAGCAGTCTGTGCCTGCGGCCGCCGTACCAGAAACGTGCGTCAAATGTCATCGGAAGTTGGCTAGCCACACACTACACTGTATTTAAGTTTATCCACTTCGATGTTATTATTACTGCTGGAAACTGCTGTCCCTAGTGCTAGATGCAGCGGTTCCTATGGCAGTTACTGAGAATGCATCGATGTCTTGTTGAATTTTATTTCTGTTTATCCTTCTATAGCAGTCTTGCTTGCTCGATATGTCGTCCAGAGATTGCCGGCAGTCGTAATGATCACAACGTAATAATCGCAGATAAGAGTCGAGATAAAAACGCCGTGAACACTGCACGAACCATATACATGCTGAGCACAAGGGAATAGCCGGGTAACTAGTTAGGGGAGCCAGGGCAACATCACTAGACAGGGCATATTGGCATCTACTGAACTCCCCAATGGGTTAGATGAGATCGTTCTCTACACCTTGTCCTGTCTTACTACCACCCCTCGGATCTCCTCTATCACCAACCTCACACGTAGTGACACTAATTAATAATGATTACCGCATAGCAAGCAGCACACAAGGCACGAAGTGCGTTTATCTGTCCGCCATAACCATAATACAGATCGTGCACCTCGGCTGTTTATGTACAAGAGCATACGGTTATTGCGAGCAATTGTCGTCGACTCCTACTAGCTTCTCGGAGCGTCAGTCATCACCACCACGTCATCATTACGATTGCAGCAGCGAATTCATTGTTGCGACATTGCCGTCGTCAGGAGTCCCGGATATCCTCAGTATGTTCTGTACCGCATGCACTAGGTAGGAGCTAACAGACTGGAACAAGGCATAAACAAGTGGAGTCGAATAGACTACAACGCGCGTAATAACGTGGCAGCAATAGGGAATACTGGCGTAGCCGAGATAGATGAAGGGGCAAAAAGGCTCTACGGCCATATCAGGAACAGGTTAGGGTAGATTTGGGCCTTGTCTGTCGATGCGTGCAGCAGCAGCAGCCGCGGCCGCGGCCGAGGTGCGGTGACTTCCATATAAATCCCAATAGGTGCGTATATTTAAAGGTAGAGAGGCGAGACCAATCACCAATGCGTCGCTAGACCACAACAACATAACAGGGTAACCAAACTAGCCTAGAGCGACTCGACTCAGCTATTGCATATGGCGCCTATATACTGAAGAAGAAAGAAGGAATCCATGGAACTGGGTCATTGGTTGGTTAACATATCGGTATATTGGCTGATATATAGGTAAGTTTGAACAAGTTAGTCAATAGAGATATCGTGTAGTAGATCCATTGCATGTATCTGGTGTTGCAAGGAGCAGAGATATGATTCATTCGTGTATGTGGTACTAATACGTTTGTCACCGTTTGCATTCATAATACCACGTGTCATAGCTTGTGTTTGCAATAAGCAAAGATGGTAGCAGAGTCTTCATGGATTGTAATTATTAAATATTGTAATATATATATAATATAATAATAATATAATTTGAGAGATAATAATGTAGTATTATCAGCCAATGTTTCCAATCGGAAATGAATAAATTTGTAGGCCCATTTTATCGGTTTCTTTTTTTCACGACTGATTTAATTGCATCTTGGTTCCAATTTGTTGGAACGTTGTTCTTCTAATAATTAAAGTAAATTATTTACGTATCGATTATTTTGCCATTAACTAATTAAGAGCATGCTGTGCTGGTAGATTACATCAGCAGTACATATATTTTCGATATTCTGACTGAAATAACCGTCGTAGCAGGCTATTGTGCTACAATTAAAACTAATCTGCCGAAGCTCAAGTACCTCCTTTTCGCAATATTTCTTACACGATCACGTTCTATGAGCGTGATCGCGTACGAGTACACCAGGTCTCGATTGCTTTCAACCGTCTCGAGATCTGCCTAGACTCCCCTCCACGCCCCTTCGTAAGGATATCAGTATATCTATGGGTTGGGCTTTGAGATGAGGCCAATGAACAAGGGGATCGCGGTCGACAGTACCACCAGGGGTGCATGTGTCGGAGAAATGGAGGACGAGAAGGTCATAGGAAAAAGTGGTCGTCGTTAGCAGCAATCAATGGAGTGTTTATGTTACCCTGTTGCTTAGTGTGACAGTGGAGTCGTAGCTTGGCGCCAAGCTAACCAGCCTGAATCATAGCCGAAAACTGAAAAGAGCGAAGGGCCAGAAGTAGAACAGGATATGGGGTTAGCCGTTTGTAGCACTTGACTGTCCTTTTTTGGCCATAGATGTCGACTATTGCTGCGAATATACCGTAATGCGCTGAAAACTTGAAGGTGTGGGGAGCCTTCCTCGTACATAGGCTCACCCCTCAACAAAATTAGTGTTTATTTCTGCATAATGTACAAGAAATAGAGACATGCAAAGCACTACGTAGAGTAGACATAAGCAACATTATCGCCGGAAAAAGAAGTAAACATATATATATATCACAACGATAAATTTGATACTGCAGGGCTGGTCATCGAATTCGGAAGTTGCTCCGTTCCGCCCGAGAATGCATGACGAAATGACATCTTACGAGAGTTGTTACCATCTATGCGTTTGTATGGTATATAGCGCTCAGTAGAAGCTTTTGCAGGTGTAGCGGCTTATAGATGTTTCCTGTGTACATGAAAAAAAAACCGCCTTCGCTCTTACAAATCAATTTTGATTTTATCTAATGCAAAAAGCTCATGTTATATATATATATATATAGAGAATTTATATACATAAAAAATAATTAGGTCGAATGTGAAGAAACGTTACGGTATACTTCTCGTGAACCACATAACGTCCGATTTTACTGAGAAAATACTCGCGTAGCAATTATCAGACAATTGCGTTCGAAGGTGATCCCACAGAACATTCCTGCCTAGTAAAGGCATGCGGTGCCTGTTAAACTGGAACAGCATTCAAATAATAAACAGCGGCTTGTACCCTCATTATAAATATTCTGCCTTTCGCTTCCTGGTACTCGTTCAATGAGTGCCTTCTTAACAAACTTCCATTTCTCAATCCTCTCGGGAATTCACTGGGGATACGGGCCGACTATCGTGTTAAGCAGCGAATTCACCAAGCGTGTCGGACCGATCTCGGTGCACGGGCGCGCATGTAACGCACAGTTCTTGCTGACTTACCTGAAACATCAGAAGGTAACTTTAGTATGTTGGAGATCATACGACGAGGATCCTGCGCACGACCGATCAAAATATTTGAATATGCAGTACCACAAGTCATCCTTCCAAAAACATGACCAAAGCTACAGTGACGTTAATAGAAAAAACGAAATCGGAAAAGGTCACTGTGTATGCAGGCTAGAAGCCCGCTCGTTACATTCGTGTCTATAAGTCCTCATTGTTTCAATAACGATTTTGGCAATGTCAGCCTTAATTATAACAGTTAATTATTGAAGGTGGTAATAAAAACGTGTTTAAACATATGTACATACGTCCGTGCGTTTAATGAATCGTGCATGGCTCCTTTGAGCACTTTTGTTTCCATGGCATCAAACAGAATCAGTGTTGGATCACATTCAAAGATAGATCAGATATTCGATCACGCATAGAATTATTCCAGCCAGACTAGGACAGATGGAATGAGGTTCGACTAGATGCACTGGAGAAATTATAATCCCGTGCACGAGGCATAATTTCAGCGATGAATCTGATTACAGAATCTGGGAGCCGGCCAGCTATATAGCTTCAATTCGGCTCAACATGAGGAAACTTCATTTGCATAGAGCGCAATTTCTCCAAGCCGCAGCGCTCCACAACCGTCGCTCCGATAACTGTCGCCTCGTGTCTCTCGTTGTCAGCCCGTTGCACCGTACAGGCTGCTATTCTGATAGACAGCAGACGATAGCAGGTCCTACGCGAATTACCCTTTTTATTGTCTTTTCCTGTCATATTAGGTTAAATCAAATTTCAAGTTGATCATCACGACACATTCAGCGCGACGAAGAACTGCCGGAACTGATTATATGGCACTGTAATAAAATGTGGGTGCAACAAAGTCGAAGGCAGTGATGGCTGTGCAATGAACCACATGAACTGTTGTTATCGCTGGGTTGAGTTGAATCAAAGCTAGACTACCTCATTTAAGCTTGCATGTGAAGCGTGTTTGAGACGAAGGAATTTTCACCGAAGTCTTCCCTCTTCGCCAGCTTTCTTGGACGACCACCGACCTAGCCGCGCGCTAAAGGCTCGTGTCGTCCATAAATCTTAAAAAGGCCAGTAGCACCACCCTGTGTCTCATTCTCCCGTAGTTTCTTCGACTCTGCTTCTTGCCGCTTCTATGATTTTGCGCTACAATGATGACAATAATTCTGGTGAGACTAGTTGATGATGCTCGCTGAATCTAAGTAGGCTCCGCAAAAGTCGTATGTTAGCTCTGTCGGCCAGACTAACTCACCGACGCTATCAGTACGGTAAGCTGACGCAGCTGATGCTAAATGGCCACGAAAATAGCGGTGGCGGTCATGGTTCCCGCGCTCGCAAATGCTGTCACCAGAGAGAACAACGCGAAGAAGACAGTAGCAGTAGCCTAAATCCCAGTCTTCCATTGCTTCCCATCAAAGTAGTTCCCTTAGGGTAGATGCGGGGAAGTGGTCTAATCACACATTGACACAAACAGACTGCAGAACGCCTGACCCCTGAATCCTGACATGCAGGCGTGTCTGGGGAACACACGACCTCGCATCATCTCGTACAATCATATACTTCCTTTACGCTTATACTCACACTTCGAAACATCCGACAGAAGGATATGTACATATATATCAGCGATGCTCTCGATGACGGAGGTTTGAGATCAGTTAAGTGCAGAGTGATCAGCGTAAGGATTGTAGCAGTGAATGCCGACAAAAAACGGCACGTGCCTCCACAGCAGCAACCTCAGCGACTGTTGCTTGCACCTCAACACTCTAGATTCGCTGCTTCTCATTCCACAGCTATGACCCTCATAATGTGACTGTGTAAAGATACACCATCCCTTATAGAGAATACAATCATGCACCATTGGTACCCCGTTCGTCCCACGATCTCTTCCCGTGGATCTAGCGCTATTATTAGAAGCAATCGCTTCATCACACAGTCAGTCGTGCATATGTGCGTTGTGCTAACACAGCAACGTTTCTTGCCAGCTGTCTGGGTCAACTCTACCTCCCATCTGAGGTCGTCCTACAGATTCGTAGCGATCGTGACGGGGTCTAAGCGAAGATGACGATGAGAACGATAAGGACGTTGGCCAATAGAAGCACGCTTAAGAGAAGAGAACCAGGCCAGATAGTTCCGATAACGATGCGCATCTCGTCATTATATTAATAATCCTTTTAATTCGAGAGCGATCTGCTCACGGGGAAGGCGCGAAAAAAAGGAGACAATAGGGGAGAGCTTTTGACGGGTAGAAAAAAATAGAACTAGGAGCACGACTCCTGCTGCCACTGCCTCGCCACCGTGGAATAAAGTTCGTCCTCGGGTGTTTGATCAAGTTTAGTATTTTTGTCGATTTCGAGTTAATGAGCAAACCGCACTCGCTACGACCCTGTCTGTCTTTCCGCTGGGTGGGTCAATCAATTCTTTGAGTTGACAAATGCGGCCAGCATTTTCCTTGTCTGTTCACCCTTGTCCGAAGCTATTATATATGAGAGCAACGGTAGAGGCGAGTGGAGAGAATGATATCCCGTGCCCTAGAAGCACATGGTAGATGATGGATAACTAAGGGTCAAATTGACAAGGTCCCTGGAGCCTCACACACACACATATGACTCATGGAACTGCGACGTTGTTGAACGACGCCCTTCAAAAAAAAGGTTCGTTCGAAAGCAATCTGCAGATAAAGACTACGTATCGCTGACGATAGTCGGCAGATGTTGTCAAACTGCCGTTTTCGTGCTATATGAGCAGGTGGCGCATATGTACCATGTAACTGTTAACTAGGTAGCCGAGCTGTCGGCCTGCCGAATGCCTTACGACTTATAAGCTCTCGAGCAAGCTAAATCGCGCGATGTTAATAAGCGCGTCCAATAAACCAGTTTGTCCAGCGAGCTCAACCGTTGACAGGACCATCAGCTGAGTTCATTGAAATGAATCGCGATTGTCGCTGCACCGCCGTTGTACAGGGAACGCCACCGATACTAACAAGCGTTCTCTCCCGTCAAGTATGCAGTGTATTAGTGAGACGTAAAACGAACTAGAAAACTAATTTAGAGTACACTGTGCAAAATGCACCTCTTGCATACGTGCTTGACACTAGAACGCTGGACAATAATGGACAAACGATCGAAACGAGATCACTGTAATGAACTTTATCGGGAAAGGATATGATGCAGCGTTTGCTTTTTATAAATTCCTTGGCTCCGCTTACATCAATGACACTTACGCAGATGTGTCTGTGTGTCCTAGAAAATCAGGCCAAAATGTAGATGTCGATCAATACAATGTGTTTCGATGAAAACACTAGCAGCGGCAACAGTTTCAGGGATAGCGAATACGAACGTATTATGAATATAATCAGCGCTCAGCGATGGTTCATACATTCAAGCTGTTTGGCGTGAGCGAATATAATGCCTTAACTATTATTTTAATGTTCAATTCACTTCGGCTGTCAGGATGCTCACAAGTTTTGCCTTGTAATAATAACTTCCAGACCCAGTTAATTGACAGGGTGTCTGCCTATTGGGTTACGTTCTAGAAAAGATTGACTGTAAAATGAAAAACAGATATAAAACTGTAAAATACCTGCAGAAAAGTAACACGATCCTGTTATAGCGTGTAATATATGACTGTAAATGACGGAGCTATCGAGAGAACTGATGGAACATAAATGCTCCGAATTGACATGGCTTCGTTCTGTGTCGTCAGTCTCTGTACAGTGATCGGACCTACCACCCTCCTGCCCGTATGTAGTTGTCGTATACCTGTATGTAGCACTGACAAGTTCTATTTAAGCCTATATCAGAACAATTCGTACCAACCAACTGATTTTTTCTGGACCTTCATCTATGGAATTTAACCCTGGGCCTGCCACCCTGTATTGCGAAAGTCAACTCTTCTGCCGAGATCACCATACTAAGCCTCTCGCGCCGCCGTTGGCTGTGCTGTTTGCAACGGCGGC
The DNA here is from genome assembly GCF_002443255.2 of Varroa destructor. Lineage (NCBI taxonomy): Eukaryota > Metazoa > Arthropoda > Arachnida > Mesostigmata > Varroidae > Varroa > Varroa destructor. The sequence goes on along the minus strand of NW_019211458.1, from coordinate 22,673,120 downwards.
TTCGGACCCCTTCATCGCTGCTGACGGTAGTTACCTACGGTTAGCTAATTCCTCCACGGCTTCTACGATCGCTATTGACACCTTGCCATTTAATGCCTTCTTTCTTCTAGCGGCGCCATGGCCATCTACTGACACTTCCACCGGTGCCATTCTTTTGTTTTCTCCATCGAGCAGCTTCTATCCCGCTACCTGCTTCGGACGCTTACCCCCCCCCCCCCCCACCAAACTCTTGCCTGAGGCTTATTAAACGTTGGCCCGTGTCAGGATTACTCGCAGGAACCGTAATCACTAAACAAGATGAAGCAGTTTCCAATACAGCATCAATGCGGACACTTCAAGGAAGCCCACTAACTTAAATGCTATTTATTATTTAAAAAAAACCATTTAAGTTAAAAACGAAGAAAAAAGCAATGGCAGATGAGGTCAACGACGCGCTAGCAAGCAGAACTGCTTTATAAATGGATCGAGCGGCGGGGAAGCAGCGGCTAGCAGCTGTGGGTTGTGTGCAGTACCGGGTCCCATTATGTCTGCTCTTCATTTTGTCCCATAAGTCGCTACCGCGAGTGCCACATCGTCTACTCGTGTTCATACGAGTGTCAAGTACGTTTACGAGCTTTGACTGCAGTGTGACAATATTCTAATCTCGTGAATGATCTTTTAGAGCTTTTTTGATGTTTCTGCTACTTCACGTCGACGATACGTTCAACCGCTAGCGTCATCAAATCAACCACACACTGTTACCACCCGTTGTCATGATATCATAGGCGATATCAAATGTTTTTGCGCAATGAATTCAATACGATTCTCGTTGCTAAAACATATGCTACATGAAATATCGGTTTCTCTTTTTTAATACTTGCTGAGTGCTCTCGGTAATGCTCCCGCTGTACATACCGTATGGTACGCACTTGTACCAGTAACTAGTTGCTGATTATGTTTAGATCAACTCGCTCGTATACAGAACGAATGTGCACGACCGAAAAAAATAGTCTCTTATTCTTAGCGGCAGAGTTTTTTTTTGTTTGCACCACGGTAGTGCTTTGTTAACACTAGAATAGTAGCGTTATACAGGTCTGCTTGCTAAATATGGTTGCCTGCGTGTACGTAGTGTTGTTCTCTTAGTAGAGCGCCATGTGTAGGCTCAGTATGAGACGGCGTTAGGCTGAACAAGCGGCAGATCGTGGGGATGGTAGATAAAGTTTGTTTAGGAATTGAGTAATACCAGATACATGTTGGAGTGCTCGTGGACTCGGATTCCGTACCCCAATCGCGCGGTCGTCGGCGGCACCCACCACTGCTGGGCGATCAAACGCGCACCGACAGAATAGCACGGCGAGAATTCGAACTGAGAACAAAAGACCAGCGACGGTCGGAGCGCCCGCGATTCAACATTGTCTTCCGGCGACAACGGCAGAAAAGGGTCTGCTGACTATTTCGACTTGCTGGGCCTGTCAGTGAGGTCTACAGTATACTATCGTTGTGCTGCAGCCGTGTAATGCGGAGCGTGTACTGCAACTTCTATTATTCTATAACTGGTAGAGGCCTTCTGCTTCGGCTTGATGTTCGCTTCATTGCTTGTCTCTTATAACGGATAAACGGTGTACAGGCTACATCCGCAGTTGTGGGTACAAGCTTAACTCCTTTGCAGCATTTGGTTTGGGGCGAACCAGATATGCAGCTACACAAGTAGGAGCTGTTTGCACTCTTTATTCTGAATGGGGATGGGGTTGTTCACCGATACAGCAATGGTCACATACTGTAGTACAGTGGCCCAGATAGAACGCTTCGAAACGTGAAGAGGTTGTTAATGCCATCATTACGAATAAATAGTCATACACAAGTGCATAAATATATCAGTATGTATGTACCTACGGTCACCAAGTGATGGCCGAGGGCAAGGGAAACCTCGAAAACAGGCCTACTCAACGAGAAGGATATTCTACCAATCCGCGCAGCATGTGGTATGCTTCACATTAGCGACGCCGTTAAACGAACCCCTTTGAAAATGACTACAAAGATAGTTCTCGCGTTCCTGCTATGTTCCCTCGAGTATCAACAGGAAAGTCGCTAGGTCGCTGAAGGGCGACCACTACAAAAACATTCGAGATTAAGAGTGAACCAAATGAAGGAGACCCTCAGCGGGAATGGCGAGGGGGAAGTTAGCATCACAAAACGTGACAGCACACATCTTGCGTTATTAAGACAGCTCCTAGTCTCGAGTCGTTATAATCTAGCGGCAACTAAGCAAAAACATTTTAACGACTCTGTTTACAATCTCACTCAAAATCAGTTGCACCATACTAAAAGAAGCATATACAAGCACATATACTGTATAAATGGCTCTACCCTAGGTCAAAGCTGATGGACCATTTGTACTGCTGTCACATCTAATCGTTATCATCATACCGTGTGATGGAATACGAACTCGATGATAATCCTCGAATTATTTACTTTTGAACAGTATGAAACTCGTATGCCTCGCTGCTGAAATACCCTTTCTGTCCCCCCATGTAATTTTCTCTTTTCGTATGGGCAAGCAGGTCACCGTCGAGAAAAGCACGCTTTTGCTGTCGACAGATGTTCTAGCAAGGTACGCATGGATGCCGCCGATATTAATAGGTTAGTACTCTATAGTGGAAATGCTTCACCGTCATTCAAATAACTGAAAATCACCCTAATCCATGTATCATAACGTTGTTTGCATAACATCGATCGGCTCCATGTTTGGCCCCGTCTACAATGTCTCCTTAAGGACTCAGCTGTGTCTGTTTCTTTGAATAGAAAAGGCACATATTTAGTCCATACTTTGGGCCCGCCTCACATCGTACAGTGAGGTTTCTACTGTTTTAAGATAATAATAGTGTATATATATATATAATCTTTCAAAAATTTCTGTTACGTAGAGAAAAACTGCTAGACGTACAATTGTGATTGTTGTGATGGTGGGCAACTCAGTCTCATTACCGCCTTTGATATGCAAGTCTCGTATTCAATATAGTGATGTATTAATTTATGTTAATATGTTTATTAATTTATGTTAACATAAGTTTGTGGACGATATTTAGCTAGTGGCCGTCTTATACGCTGTTTTCGTGTCCAAACCAAATAATGTCGAAGGCCAGAAGCAAAAACCCGAATACAGAAAGAGAATTACAGGGTGATACACAATGATGCTTTACCATTCCTTTGGTAAAGGTTTGCTTCGCACAATGTCGCCGCCAAGAAGACAAGCCATACGCGTCGCCACCGCGCTATTTCGTTACCTGTAGACGTCTCAGCATACTTTTGTAACATCATCTATCATTAACAACAAGCCTTGCTATTCGTCGTGAATTGCTCATTTTCTTTTTTTATTGGTTGCCAGCTCTCAAGCCTTTATTAGCTCTCCTTCACATCCAAAGAATACGCGCCATTTCGGCTGTACAACGCAAGCAAAACATTATCTGGCTGCCGCGACATAACTGTCGATCTTGTCGCCGGTACTTCATCGCCCTTCGCCTCCCAGCAACCCAATGCACGAAAAACTACCAGCCTAAAAGCTCCAGGAGGAAACAGCCTTTGTGACTAAGACGAGCCATGAAACGGCGCAGAACTTCGCAGTAAGCATAGCAAGACTGGAAGACGAAGTGACGTCTTCGACGTCGCATCGACGTTCATGTGTAGTATACTGCGTCATCTGCCCTCAAGGCTAGTAGATCAAGTAATGCAGGAACACGAATACAGTTGAATGCACACGCACGTAAATTGCCACGTGTTCAAACTCGGCGGAAGGAACGCTCAGGCAGCGTAGATTAGTCACAAGGCCACAGGCAGGGACATCGGCAGCAGGCGGCGCTCAGCGAAACGATATATGTTAAGCCAGAGGACTCATAGGGAAAGCTGAGAGCCGATCGGAGTCATAGTGGGGTAGCAGCGGAAGTAACAGGAAGACACTCCATGTCTGTCTCGATAGCTGTTTCCCTATCTTTCGCCGAGAACAAGAAGGATTTCCGACGCTTAGCTTGTCGGTGCTAGCGGCAAGCGGCTTTGAGATTGGAAGCAGAAGCGGCAAATGGAGACTGGCGTCTCTAGGCCTTTCGTTGCCACGGCTACGGCCTCGGATGTGCTAATTAACGGGTCGAGCTCGTGGTAGTCGTAATGGTAAGGGCCTTTATGCTGCAGCTATCAAAGAGTTCCGATAACATAACCAGCAGCTAGTCACTCAGCGGGGAGCTTTCTGCATGTATGGGCGTGCAGTACTCATATACCCTGACTCGAATGCATTGCCCCAACATCCTCAGCCATCAAGCGCCACCTATATATTCAAATAACATACAGGCTGCATAAGTTCTGCAATGGATAGCGCTGCGGTAACAAACAGTCGGCGGGCGTTAAAGGCGTTCTAAGAGTGCACTTTAAAATGTATTTCTCGTCTATTTCTACCACATAACCTGTTATAGAAGGTATAATCCAACAACAGGCTCAAACTAACAGCCCTGATGCTGGTCATTCGGGAACACGTTGTGCCCACACCGTAGACCACGTATTTTGTAACGAGACACAAATAGCTATTTCAATTGCCGCCGCTAGCATCACAAAAAGACCTAGTAGGACTTTGTATAACTAACTATGTGGTTTACGATGTAGTTATGGGGTATTGCTCGATCGATTTAACATTATCTAGACGGCTTGATTCCTAGAAAGATTTAATAATCCTAACGAACACAAAAGCAACCTGCCAAAACCCGAGATTCCGATGCATATCTCCCATTATGCTAACAGTTATTCTCTTGCATGCTATGTAGATCAGCAGGCTTAGGCAAAAGGGTAAGTATCATCATGAGCCGTACTATACGTAACGTGGTATGGGGATTATACAACGGCTTAAAATAATAAGCCGCCCAATCCTGTCATTGAAACATCTGCTTTTTCTATGTCCAGACTGCCAGGGATCTGCAACTCCAGCGATTTGCTGGAGGATGAACTGTGCGGTTATGTGTGGTATTGTGCACTAATATCAAATGTAAATATGGTCTATGACGGCAGCAACGACGGGTGTGGGGGGTTTGAATATAACCAATTTTAATCATGTTACAAGCGATTATCATTACCTCATTATTGCGATTATCATCACATCCGAATGGATATATACATATATGCATGAATGTGCACGTGTATTTTTCCGCCTGGACAGGGCACCCTTTCGACTGGTCCAGACGCTGCGCACGTTGGACCACAAAGCCCGTTTTTTTGTCTTTCCTTCCTTTTCTCCTTCTATTTGTTTAATAACACGACGAATATGTGTACGACACCATGATCATTTTTGTTACATTATGGCATCCGGTTGTGTGCACGCATAGGCTACGCGTGGGTAGTACTGCTCGGACTATAAGCCCTACCGCATTACAGCCATCAAGGCTCGCGAAAAGAAACACCTTTCTACCGAGTTCCATTTTCTATTCTGCCTTCTTCTATGCAACTGCAAATTATAACACGTGTTGAGTGATGCAGAATTTGATTTTGCTAAGTTTTTTACTCGTTCGCTGGTGTTCTAAAATCAGGAAACAATGGTTTCGTTTTTTTTTGGATAGTTCATATTGATAAAATTGTTTGCGACTCAATGTTGAATAACTGATATACCTAAATAAAGTAAAACTCTTGTTTTGTTTTAATTAAGAAACTTGTTTTGCTTACCTGTTAAATCATTCAATTATTTGGATTCAAGCTGATATAAATGAGGTTGGTTTCTACCTCTGATGTTCCGTGGTGTGAATTGCATTCAAATAAAGGTCAAAATAAGAACACGGAAGAAGCAACAGTAATAACGGCTCATTTCACTGCCCAGTCTTAGCCAAAAAGTAGTTAAGCCGTGGGTGAACGAGCGCTTCCTGCCAATAAGTAGTGCTCCATCGTGCCGACAGCAAAATCGGTACATACTTAAAGCAGCACTAAACAAACGAAGCGTAGGTATTTCTTCAGCTATTTAGTGCGGCAGCTGTTTTTCTTCTCTTTCTGTCTGCCACGTCTCTCTGAGGAGCGGGACCTATAGGTGGTGAAGTTTAAGGGATGGATTTAATCCAACTGTCCTGAAAAAAGCTCGGCATTGGGGAAGAGCATCCAGTAGTAGATCCCAAGTTTCTTTTTACCAAAACCGACCTGCAAATTACCTTATAGTTTATATATTTCACCAGGAGATGAGAATGGGTCCAGTTAGAAACAAGCGAGAAGCCATTCCCACTACGATCTAATTTGGATCACAACTTTTACCACCAAATATTTCTTCGTGCGAAGACAATTAGTGCGCTGGGCTAGAGACTACGATAATTACCTCTTCAAAGGCCCTTATGCTTAGATATTTGGTAGTAATCAACCAGGAATAAGCACTGGCATGAGGAGAGCCTACCAAATACACACAAACAAACATTCATAGACTCTGCTCAGAGGATTTCTATTCGTAGTAGGCCAATAGACGTTGCGTGGTTGGCCTCACCAGCTTCACCGCAGAATAATTGTGGTCATCAGGTACTGAAACGCAACGAGCTATTTACGAATTAGGCTACAAGCAGATAAGTGGGACTGAGGGCATTGTAAGGGCCTTCATACAGATACGCTGACCGGACTGACATTGGAGTAATACTAATGATATATACACGCAGAGTGGTGCTTAGTGCAGAATAACGCGAGACGAGCACCAAGACGAAGCACCCGCTTCCGGGGGCGCTGAGGAAAATAAAGTATTTCTTGATCCCAGCATATACGTATCCATACCGTGGGGTCGCTTGTTGTCGCCCGATTTTTAAAGAATTACCCTTACCAGTCCCGCTCAAGAAAAATTACTAACACACCACCGACTACCAATGACAATAGCACTCTGCAGGGCGACGTGCCTCAATATGCTAAATTCATAAATAAATAAAATCATAATAAATATAAATACATCAAATATAAAAAGTAGCCCCGTAAAAACATCCTTCTTAAAGGAACATGAAAGCTTTAAAATATACATTTCTTCCACTGTGTATAATCTAGCGCGCATGGATTACTTGAAGCTCTGTATCAATGCACATACCCATAATGCCACACGTACTTCCGTCTACCAACTAAGCAAGTAAATGGACTATTTAGTGGATTAAGCACCCATAGTACCTACTCACAGGGAATTGTATCTGACATACGATTGCACAGTGCACAAATAATAAATAAATAAAATTAAATTAAATTAATACAATTTAAAAAAAAAATAAGTATTAAGCCAGTTTCTACATTGTGGTTGGTTAAAATTCCCCAGATCCCCTCGCAAATACGTGGCTTATCCCGTCATCATTTCATCTGGTTGACGAATCTCGGCCGCCTATTTATGTTAAAACTGTGTTGAGAGAACGGTAAGTTAGCATTTTCCGAACAGATTCATTGTTCTGAAACATGTCTCCAAACTTTATTTTTTATACTTATCCAAACTTTTATTAAATGTTATATAGCTCATAATATTTCCATTGCTAGCTTGTGTACTTGACGTATTTTTGTGCTATTTTGGAAAGAGCGAAACCAGATTTGAACACAAGGAATGCAAACGAGATAGCCACGCTTTGGTTTTTTGACCACCATCAATAACGCTCCCTGCTTGTAATCGGGACGCATGCAGTTCCAAGGCCACATAAATATAGAACGCTCGAAGTAGACCACTGACGCGACACCCTGCAGAGCTCGCCATCGCACTACTCCAAGCAGATCTTCAAGACGTTTCTCCGGAAGAACAGAGAACTTTCGTTCAGATTCGGTTTGAGGGTAAATTGCCTGAGGCCGATGACTACGGTGGCGCTGTGAACACTTGAGTCCTTTAGACCGTACCTAAATACAATAGGACTTGCAATCCGCAGTGAAACAAGAGACAAGGGTAGTAAGGGCAAAAGAGAATGCGGCATTTGGCAAGCTCCCATTCACCTTTTACGTGATCTTGGGTACCCGTCGTCTACTTCGCTTTTCCATTTCCCATGCCCGGCGTTTCAGGCAATGCTTGCTTCCTTTCAAATTAATTACGCTCCACTTCTCAATGAACAACCATCAGCTCATTGGTGCCCCATCTAAGCCATATCACAGTATAGCATGGCAAAACACACGAAAGCGTTGGCTCCGTTTGCCTTCGCCGGTAAGAACAAACGTTTCCAGTGGCTCATTACCTGAGTACGAAGGCCCAACCTCCTCGCTTGGTGTGGCGACCTCCATTTCCTCCTCATCTCTTCGTCCCCGTGAGTCCACATTTCTTAGACGACCAGAGCTGACCGACTCAGGCTCTGAGAGTAGGTCGACGCTAACAATACTGTGCCTGAACTGCCAAATGCATCGGCGACTACGGCGATGACGATACTACCACTACTGGCGGCGGTAGTTTAGCATCGCCAGGCGCTAAGACTGGTGACAATTTTGATGGAACGGACGAAGATAGAGAGAAAAAGTGAATCGGTGACAGGTCAACAGCACAGAGATGGCCCTATCTCTTTTTTGCTAAATCGTGCCGGTAATGACTATGGCAGTGGCAACATTATATCAATAGGCCACTAAAAAGGCCTGAGTACTTTACTAGAGTGTGTGACCTAGCTTGATCCATTTCTTTGGAGGCGGTACTGCAACCCTGCAGCAGTAGCGCCAGCGGTCTGACAAAGTCTAAACCTAACGTGGCCACTGCTGCCACCTCGTTTTCGTAGCGACCAATAGGTACAGGCGACAGAAGTGCCTGCCATAAAAGCTAACTTGTCGAACACACCAGCAGGCAAGCAGAATCTGCCGACAGTTAAGAAGAACTCCTGACGTTCTTAAAACTCTCGCACAACACATACCACTGTGTGAGACCTGCTCGCGCTGGTTAGCCGCTTGCTGTTAGGCGACTCCTTCCTTTTTTTCATTCTTTGAGTTGCGCGCCCAGTGGCAGCTCAGAAGGGTGCTGCTGCTGGAAGGAGAAAACTATTGCAAGCGCAATGAGTGGTGAACAAGGCAGCTTGAAAGCAGCAAAAAAAACTTGTATAAAGTTTCGCGCGAAGGGCGAAGGGAAGTACGAGACGGGCCGGGCACGAGGGTCCGCGAAAAAAGTTGGGGCAGCGGCCGCCGGAAAAATGTGAGGAAGGAGCTTGTCGTCAAGTAATGACACCTTGTGCTGTCCGTGTGGAGCGTATAGGGAAGGAAGAAAGAAAGGGGGAACCAGGGGCTAAATCGAGAACCGAAAGACGAGGGATCGGCCCTGACTCAGTGACTGCAAGGGACAATAAGCAAGGAGTTGTCCCCAAAAAACATAGTGACATAGTCAATGAAGCCTGGGCTGTAACAGAAGGAACAGAGGAATCTGTTTGCCAACTAAGCCCATTCTATGACAAAATCACGCAGGCAAAGCAGAAACAGTTATTAAGAACAGTTATCTCGCAGGCAGCCAGAGATTAGCGCAGAACATTGTGGGGAAATACGCGGTTACAAACAGATGCGGGATTTTGGAAATTTTGAACTAGTTAAGCTCGTGTAACAATTTTTTTATATGTATTGGAAATATTTTTTTTTTGTTTTTGACACAATTGTTCTACCCGTGACATCCGCTGGATAGCCATATATTGAGCATTCGAGTTCCTCTATATATGTTCTCTATCTATGGTTTTTCAAAGTGAATCGGGGGATATGTTTGCCAACCAGCTGTGCTGCTTAGGGCATCGAAAGCTTCGTATTCATATAAATTTCGATACTATTTTGCTCAATCCAGGGCGTAGTTGACGCATGGAAATCAGGTCTGGCGTTCTCGTCAAGTAATCGTATTGGACCTGCTGGTGACATGCTTTCGATTGCCGGACCCACGGTCTATGAGTCTCATGTAGGACTCGAGGTAGCGAGTGGCGAGCATTTTTGGCGAGTACCTCATAATAACAGGTATTCATTGCAAGTACAAGTATCACGTTACGTCCAAACCTATTCAATGGTGCTCCCGAACTCGATTTCTGTTCGGAGTGACGCCATTCTCTCGCTAGATCCCTTTTCGAATGATGGTCAAGATTAAATTATGTTTTGTTTGTGGAATCGTATACACCAAATGGGTTTTTGGTTATTTAAAATTATGCATATTACACGCGTAACGCACCGCACGCATTTCCATTAGTCTAAGGCCAATTTACGAGGAATCCGTTTTTTACTCAGTTTCCGAATTTTCAATATTTGGATTACAATTCCATAAGATGTTACATGTGAAATGCCAGTTCCGGCCGACAAACTAAGCTTTGCTTTCATGAAAAGCCTCTTGTCTTTCAGGTCCCGAGACGCCGTCACTTTATCACTAATCTTCGTATAACACTTCGATATCTATTTTCTCGAAATGTTCATGTGATGCCTACTTTCACTCCTTTTTCGGCCTTTTTACCTCTTATGTTTACCGATCGTAATTTCCGCAGTGTGAAACTCTTGAGGAGGCAAAAACTTACTGATTATTGAGTGCTAATTTTCGAAGCTAAAATATTTTACCCTCCGAACTAATTTTTCCTAGAATAATATCACACGAAGAGTGAAGTTTTTAGAAATTATATTTCGTCTGCTAACGGAGCGTATTGCAACAGTTTTTCAATTTGGAAGCCTGCTGAGTTCGTTTGTAAGAGCTTAACAGATAAAAGGTGCGCATGCCTGGATACACACCCCTCTTTTTCTATGTATGTGAATGTAGCCATTCACGGTGGTGCGACAGGCCCAGCTTCCTATACCAGCTACACTTGACGATGGCTGGGCATCAAGAAAGCCCAGATAGACAAAACTGTTCTTCATCGAATCGTGACCTGCGGCTCGGGCGACTCGGAGCCTCGGGTTTGATCGCTAGCGGTGGTTCTTTGTTCTCGTTTACAAAGATCCTGTCCTTTTGTTGTCGCAGCTTGTCAATGCGATGGTCTTCTGTAGCCAGTGAGGCCGTTATAGCTTGCATGTCGTGTTGAAGGCGTTATGCGGCGTCCGTGTTTGCTATGACTACAGTAGGGATGTGCCCAAATATAAATGATTTGTAACTCCAGGATTTGCTTGTGCATTGGCAAGCAGTTTGCCGGCAGAATGTCAAATGTATAGACGAATAGATTTCGAATAATAGAGTCAACTGAATGACGATATCGTGGGAGTGCGCTACTTACATTGTGATCAAATAGAGAAGAACAAAGTGAAAGTTCGTTGTTATCTATCCTAATTGTTAAATAGGAAAACGGCTGTTTTCCGGCCAAACAATAACATGTACCACAACTCGTTCTAGAGAAGGTACTGTTAAGAAATATATTATAAGCAATAAACTAGGCTCGTGCATGTTGCCGACCTAACCTAACAGCCCGACAAAACCAGGTACTTCGTTTATATTACCTCAGTCTTTCACCTTAGTTAAGTCTTGAACAAACAAAAGGAAAAATTGCGGTGTGCGCGACGTCTCGATCGAACATGCAACATATGCGGTTCACTTACGATATACATTTACCACCATTTATTTTTTGCATTCAGGTGCTATTTTTGAACACGTGCAAATTACGCAACAACGATAACCGTCAGCACTGAGATTTCAGTTTGTGGGCTTGGCGCCCACAAACTTGTGTGGCTTGGAAAATACGATAGGGAGTACTTCTTTATTAAAAGAGGCAATAGAGGTCGCGTTGCTTATGCGCACGAAGACTTACTTATCGGTGTTTTCCAGTTCGGATTTGCAAAGATAAATTGCTTTGTAAAACTATACAAAACCTATCAAGTTTAGCATGTCAAAAGAATACTCGTGTATGAACAGCCTGTTATGCTGTTGTAGTTCAGCAAAACCACAGAGGATTATTCATGTTTAAAAAATGTTGTACGGTCAAAACCTCGAAGTTACCTGTCTTTAAGAGGACATCTCTAAGTATGGGTATAATGTGTCCATTTAGGTGAATCACATACGTCGGGCCACCTCCACTACTAACAAGCAATCACACCTGGAAACACTATCGACAATCAGGTCACTGATGAAAACAGCCTTAGATACGTCCATTATGGCTTAACCTTAACATGATTTCGAAACTTCATCTGCCTATCGAACGTGACTTCTAAATCTTGGTAGGCAGCTACTTGTGGACGTTGACCTAAACGATATAGTTGGCTGTAGGAAACAGCAGCTCATTTCTGGACTGATGTCCTCATTCGGTTTGAAACACATCAATATGAAGTGCAGCCACTGTCGTTTTGAATTTTTAGTATAACATTCTTGTTCTGAATTTCCTTTAAGACCACTAGCTTATTTTTTTGAGGTAGTTGCGCAAAAACGAAATTTAGACATGGGTTTTAAAACACTCAGAAGTAATAGCCCTGTCAAACGCAGGGTTATCGGCCTTAATCAGAGTTAGAGGGCACAACCGGCACCAAGCAATCGCACCAAACCACCAATCCCTAAAGATGCCATTTTCTAAAGAGTGACGTGTCATCTAAGAAACTGAGGTACGCTACATGCACATTGCGTAAGGGATTATTTGCAATGGCCCAGTCATTTTATAATTATTTGCATTCAGTGGTTGTAAACTGCCGAACTTTCGGTAGCGCACCCTGTTCCCGACAACGCTAAAAATCTTTGCTTGCTCCTTTACTACTATATAAACTATTTAGTTTCGAAATGAACGATCGCTTTAAACTAAAAACATCTTGTGTTTGTGTGGAGATATAAATGAACGAGGTTATAAAAGACAAACAAAAAAATTACATATTTCTATAATATATGAATTAAAAAAATTACATATACAAGAAAATTACTAACCGATGACCAAAAAAAGTTAGAGAGATTAGGCTCTAGTAAACGAACAAGCCGGAATAATGCGTTTAGCTAATAACAACTAATGCGATTGCAAATCAGGTTTCCTGCATCCTAGATGTTTCGCAACCGCCATGGTAATTGAGACATTTTTGTCTATTTGCTATATATCGTGTATATAAATCAGTGAAACGCTCGTATAGCTGCCACAGAACCCGCTAACTGAGTAGTCGTTGTGTTTGTTATATTATAACAGACGATCGCTATAGATATCGCAAATAGCTAGGGATACCCGGGCATCTCGATAGGGACGGAGCAGAGTGCAGGCATCGGTAAAACAGACACTGCTGAATGCCTCCTGTTTGTCTTGGCTGGACGCGAAGGTACCTTCGAAGAGCCGAGGACGATGATCCGTTGCCGTTACCACCTTACCCAGTAGAGAGGATTAGCAACGAAATCGCTCACCAGCTGAGTTTGCGAAAAAGGTCATCTCCGAATACAGATTCGTGTGCTTGTATATGGCCTTTTTAAAATGATACACCGACCCACCACTATAGTGGACGTCGTTTACCTATTCTCATTGTTGATTGACTACTGCGAGTTGCATGTACGATATTGAACTATCGGGCCTGGCTAAATTACTGTCGCACCTTAACTTAGTATCTGCTTAGTTGTTGAGTGCTAATTGTTTCCCCTCTGTCTTGCTTTTACAACCCTATCGAATTTCCAGAGCGATCCAACAGATCAGCTCCTAGCAATTCTCTGTCGGCTTTTTTTGTGTCTATATTTTTCTTTATTCGGAACGTGTCTCGGTATGAAGTCGGTATATGGTCGTTATGGAGGCATGAAATACGCGGAAAACACGAACGAAGAGTCAGGCTTTGACCTTTGAGCAATCATGAAGTTCGCCAAGCGGATGGACTAGGTCGCTCTACATCAATTGGTCTACGTTCGTAAGCGGTATTGTTACGCACACATTAAGCTTACGCAGTGTCTGTTCTCTATCTATAGGTCTTCGACAGAGCAATTACATTATACAGTGGTACGCGTTTTAATGCTTGACCCAAAGTTTACAAGTGTGGCTAATGAGCAGCTCAGATCGCGTGCATACGTGCATTTTTCGCCAGCCTCAAAGAATGAAGCTATCCCGCGAGCATTATTTGTAACTTTTTCCACATTTGTTTGCTGTCATCGACGTCATTGTGTAACTGCTATCAAAACGGTGCTGCCTTTCCTGATGTACTAGCGACTCAGGAGCATTAGCCTTCTGTTTCTCGATACGTTCGAATCATCCTCCAGAGAACCATTCCAAGTAGATATCCATACGCCTGACGCTTCGTCGTGTATCCTACGCAGAGCGAACGGCGCCGTTCTCGATAAATACGTGCACACGAAGACACTTTCAGCTTAAACTACCTAACCTTCGTCCTCTTCAGAAAGAGAATCTTCGTTTTATAAATCGTTTTTCAGTGCTTTGGGCAATCATGGCTTCATAAAGCTTTTTATGAATCTCTCTAGTGCGCACACAGACACGTCGTTACCATTAGCAGGCTCTCACCACCTGTGCCCTCGTCGTACTTCTTCTCTTCGGAACCACTCACCGCGTGTCGGCCAGGCGCAACTCCAGGAGGAGTCCAGAAGGTTTTCCGTCCTCCGACACAGGATGGAGAGTCCAAGACCTCGGAACTCGCCGGCAGGATTCGTAGACCAAACTTTGGCTCGATCTTCCGATTGCAGCATCCCCCGTACTCTACCCTGCAGCGGGTCGTATCGTCGTTTGCCGTTAGACAACTCTGCTACGACTAATGCTTGCTTGCTGAATATAAGGCCGGTGCCTTCTTGTTGGCATCGGCCGCCGGTTCGTTTGGATAGGTACAGTGCCACGACGGTTTGTGCTCCATTGTTTCGATATCGCTTCAGCCTAGGTAGGCGGTCAGTAGGGTGCGAACTTCGAGAGCGCAGATCGGAACGTATTGACATCGGGACCACAGGCAATGCTGCCGCGTTTGCTGCTGCTGGCACTAACTAGAATAAAAACCAAAACCTGTGAACGGATTTCCGGCGAAGGGACATACTGGAAGCGAAGTAGGCTTCCAAAGCACCGGTGTCGATACTGGCTCGTACTTGCGCTTGTCAATCGGCCATTAACTTGCCACTAGGGAGGCAAAGGAGGTTCGCAGCAGTGAGGAAAGACCAAGTGATGTTCAAGCCGTGGTTTCACGCACGGGACGCGTAGCTAAGAAATGACGACAGCAACAACAACAAATGCAAATGGAAGAAGGCCGCTGGGCCTCTAATTAGTATAAGTGTAAGTACGCAGTAGAAGTCTTGCTGGCAAAAGGACACTACCAGCCAAAGTACTCAACGAGAATAGCGTTTGCGCGAAGGAAAAACGCTAGGAAGGCGTTGCTTGAGAACCCTAGAAGCAACAGTCAAGAAGCTGGATAGACAGTAATAGTAAGAGACAGGCAGGCAATCCCCGCTACACGGATAGCAAAAGCAGCTTCGGTAGAGATCGTGCTTTCTGTGATGGCCATCGTTGCCGAACCGACGTCACATGCAATTACGCAAAAGAGATGATTCGGTCGTCGTCGTCGTTGTTGCTGGCGTTAGTGATTGCGATGCTGGTGTCACTGCTATCGTTGCCGTCTGCTAACGTAACCGACACGCCAGCCATCTGTCCTGCTTCAGAGTTGGCAATGGATTACTTATCAAGCTTTAGCGAGCCTCTATAGTCGGTCGGTCTGCTGGTCGATGTACGCCGACCCCACGTCGACAGAGAGACAGGAGGCCCAGGATTTCGTCGACGGTCAGCCATGGCGGCATCGACGGTAACGAAACACAGACCGAGAGAAGGAGAACGAAGACAAATTGTAATAATGTTTCCCTATGTGCTATACTCGATGGTGAAAGTGACCGTTCACTTAAGTTCTATTATTAAGTAGCACTCAAAATCAAAGTTCTCGCGTTCAGCCTAGGTGTCACCTGTTCGCATGGGCCGATCTTATTAGCGCTATTATTATTCCAAGAAAGTCCCCTATCCGATAGGAACTCGTCGTACCAAGCTGAACGTTAAGCCAAGAAAGCTGCTAGATGACTCGTAATTTGCATAATCAGGTATTGCTACCACGGCTAGACCCGGTCAGAGTAACAGCAGATTGTCATGCATATGTATTGATTCGATGTATAACAAATGAATGCGAACGTAGAAACATCAATTATAACGGCAAGATTCGTGGCCATGTAGGTGGCAATTCGTATTTAGCAGCATTAATAAGGCTAGTTGTATGGGGACCAACTGTGTCACATAATAAATAAAATGGTAATGATAAAATAAGGCCAGAGCTCTGCAATGAGTTCCCTTTCACAGGCTTTTCATATGTTCAACCAAATACTTACACCGCCACATATTAATTTATCCGTAATCGTTTCATTGCTCTTTCGTTTACATCGGTACGATGGTGATTGCCGACTCTGGGGAAGTCTTTTGATCTATCGTTTTTACGGAACCAGGCTACTGGCCTTCAAAGGAATAACGTGTTTGATCTAATCAGCACCGTTAGTTTTGCCTTTAATACTAACTAACAAATAAAGACGGTATTCGAAAGATTGCCGACGTACACAGTGGCAGGCTCCGGTTAGGCCTTGTTATGCCAGCGTCGAATGCTAGCAGGTTCTGTCAGATTCCCGGTCGTTTCCTCGACCTCGATAAAATTAGTCCTCGCAGTCTATGGTTCGCCCATGGGAGTCTCCAATTCTATCGACCACTAGAAAACAAGCAGTAGGCAGCTGCTGCTGCTGCTGCTGTTGGCGGCAGCTAGAACCACGTTTCATCTACTTTGGCATCCTTAACTGTAGTACAGCTTCCGTAATGGCCACGGCCAGCTCTTTTGCTGTTTACCTAAACCATCCTGTAAGGCAGTGGAAACGTTGCAGCAGCTAAGATAGCCGTCAGGCTATTGAGTTGTTCTAGTTGCTGTTTGTTTGGAGTAGTCGAAGACACAACAAAAGACGACAGCAGCACAAACAAGAAGTCAAAGCCGGTAATCGCCCTGGGTCTGATGTTCTGTATTTTTCGCTTAGTCCCAGCTTCTCGAACATCGGTGCCGGTATTGCTCGTAGCAAACCATAGCGAGTGTTATGTCCAACTCAAGCTGCCACTGCGGTAACATTTCGACATTTTTTTTTCCGAAGTCAGTATATCCGCCATATTGTACAGGCTTCACAACACATGTCCACTGATTTCGTTGCTTGTAGCGCGAACTGTTCGATTAACTAGCTGATTGCGATTCAGCTGTGAGAAGGTGGATAGACAACGAATTAAACGATTTGTAAAACAACAATCATCACACCCGAAACGTACAGATATGCTATACTGGCCGCGTATAGTTACGTTGCCAGTAGTAAACACCTGACGCACATCGCTCATAATCTCTACTGACAAATAATATAAATGTTTTGCCTTTCTGCATTCGCCTACCAGCCGGCCATTAGCCCATGGGCTAAAATTTGAAACCTTAAAAGGGTCGCGACTAATAGATGTGGCTAGTCCCATAGCTACGATCTTTGCGCCTATGGAGTAGTGTTTACTCGTGTAATCCTTGATTAGGGGTGCGGGTGCAAAGAGGCCAGGCAAAAAAGGAACAATCATGCCACTGATATAATGAAAGGGACAATATATATAAATAGAACTAATCTTCATGCGTTAAAAGCAAACATCCACAAGTAGACCTTGAAGAGATTATTGCTATTCGATGTACAGTCCGAGCTAATCTAGCCATTTTATGAGCTGTGTGATATTTTTGTAATGGCTGAAGAGCGCGCGATAAGCCACTAGGGCAATGAATAAGTAATAAAACGATTCAAAAATACGCTTCTGTCAGCGTCATTGATAACGCGAAGCTCAATGTCGACAATGACAGTCGCGGTATTTATCAATAGCACTTTTTATCAGCGGCTTTACTTACTAACCAATCATGTCAACAGTTCCGCGTTCGTAAGCGTGTAAACGTTAATGTTGGACGGATGTCTGTCACTATTTATTTATACAACTGCTCGGTAGGCTAATGTGTTGTTTTTGTACGAGTTACTTCCTAACACGGTATTGGCATCCGACATGTAGCGCCGCAAAGAACACTATAGCAGGCCGTTATTTCGACCCTTGTTCCGATTAGTGTCGACACCGCATCGCATTTTACGTTTACCCCACTGCTGCTGTTGGCCAAGATCTCAGTCGCTTCGCTTTGCGCCCAGACCCAGTCGTAGTTCGTCCTATGTACTTTTCTTACGACACAACTTCATATTTGTGTAGCCTCGGGCGGCCGCAAATAATTAGTATTTACACCCAAAGTGGCCACTGTTATTCCACTACCACGAACTTAATCTTCCATCGAGTGGGATGACGGTGCGTTCTCTCAAGCACAGATCTCTCGCTTGCCCCGCTGCCCCTTCTATCCGGACAGTTGGCCGGAATCAACAGTATTTGCTCGCGTCGTGCTTTTAAGAACAACCAGCAACATCGTCGCTCTTTTCCTGCTTCCCTACGTCTCGTACCCTTTTCGCCTCAGCCTACAAATAAAGCAGACCTATCCATTTAGTCTGTGTATGCTGTCCGGTACCACTGTCTTCTATACGGTTTTAGATGGCAGTTTGTCTTGCCTCATATCGTCAGTCACATAGGACGGTCCCAGTGAACGTAATTTCGCCACGAACCTTGAAGCGGATCGGTTTCGCTTCTGCATACATAAAGCAGAGCATCAAACTTCTGTTTAGACAATGTTGGAATGGTGAAACGACTAACAGCATCCGACGTCTGGCAGAAGAAGGCGTTGACCGTTGGTCGAGTTGTCCTACGACAACATCGTTTTTTATGGCCGTGACGACTACACGAAAGCGACAACGACCTTGTCACTCAATGGCCGACAATGCCATCGTCAACAATGCGATGTCGCGGTAACGGTGAACCTTCACAGGTCGCGAATATAGGCTGAGCCAAACAGTCCAAATAAACAGTCTTTGTAGAACTCCAGTTTTGTGGGCATTGGATCGTCTTACCTATTTGTCTCATACTAGACTAAACTAGGTTTTGTTTCATTAATTAGCAACAATGTTATCGTAACCTAAACAGGGTCGCTGACGAAAAAAATATTACGGAATACTATATAGTATATATATATATATATATATATATAGAGGTCGTTTTCTCTAAATGATTAACCAGCGTTTGAGCAAGTAACGACGTTAACGAATGCTGCGCTTCTTAATATCTTTATGTTCCCTGTATTTGAAGCATTTCACAGTATCACAGCACATGTACATTATAATGGTTTTAAAAAATACAAGCGGAATCATAGAGGTTCCGCTTGTATTCAACAATCGACGAGCCGGCCGAATGTACAATATGAAATACTGCTAGACCATTAGTCGAGTTATGATTTTGATACGATTGTTATCTTATCAGGATTGTTGTATTAAACATTTGCAATGACAGTCATCCTTCTTGATCAGACAAAAAGAAGCCGAAGAAACAAATAAAACAAATGTGAACCCCAGCTATTAGAAACGGGTCTCCGTATAGAAGTTGTCTGTCGTCGATCATTTACCATCTATTAGTAGCAGTAGTAGTTGAGCGGCAGATTGACTGAATGACCCACAGGTTTAGTAATCGCTCGTAGTGAAAATAACGTTCTTTTGCGATGTTAAAATAAAACCTGTTGATTTACTAACTAAAGGCTTGCAACTGGGCTTAGACACGCTGCTGGGAAGATTCGACCGTTTGAAAGCAGGTTCCCATTATTTACCATGCTATATAACATCTACTGCAGTAATATATTTAGTGTGCAAGGACGAATTGTCTCGTGCATTTTTACATTCTTTTGATCTTTTGCGGGTCTAAGTCGGGTATACTCGCCCGGTCTAGCCAATGCTCTACGTACTCATCTAGCAACCATAGCATGATGGCGATAACCGATGACGGTCAGCCGAATCATCTTACGTCAGCAGTCGTTTTTTCTCGGGATGGATCAGTCAATAACTGAGTAAATCGCGTTTTTCTTACTTTTCCAGGCAACAGTGACGGCGACTATCCGATCCTGAGTCTTTTACACCGTGCCATTGCCATATCCAACAGGTGAACGCTGCAATTAGCATAATTGAGAATGCTAAACGCACGCCAGTCGTTACTGACCAGGAGACCGAGTTAGCCGTTGACGAACAGAATCAATTGAGTACATATTGAACGGCTAGACAGACATATTCTAGTCTGGCCGTACAGGAGTCCACACTGGAATCCAATGCGGACCTTTCGCTGCAGACGGCACAAACAAGCACTCGGAGCAACTCGAGCTGAAACCATAGCCGACGGCTAACGGAGTTTGACGTTACTACCTACATATTCGCAGGTACTCGCAGGCCCTAGAGACCTAATCTAATGTAATTTAATAATACTCTCCTGAGTGGTTACTGAGAGCGCTTGTGGGCTTTCTAAGAGTGAACGGGGAATCTTAAGATCACTTTGCTATGAACTGTACCCATGGAGGCAATAACGTGAGGCGGCAGCAACAATAGGAACAACCTTAACCTGAAATCTATCAGGTTGTTAAAGGAGTGATGGCCATCCTTGTTTACTTCTCCCCTGTCTAATTTTTTGTTTGCTGACAGTCAAGCGTAAATGTCACTGAAAAGCTCTCTCTACAAGGCTGTTGTGTAAATCGCGAAATATAGTTTTCAGGAGGTTCAACGTCATGTTATGTCTAACGGCAAAAAAGAGCATTTTTGAGATTTATTGCTCATTTTCATTGCGGCTAAAAGCAGCCGGAGCGATCTGAAATAGGCGGTAGCCTGCGTGACGAGAGCTCCGTAGTTAGAGGTAGCATTTAAAACTGGCTTGCCAGGTTCAACTTAAAAAACATGACCTATGATATTTTGGGTTTGATGAGAATCACGTCGACCAACACCTGTTGGCTTTTGGGTAACTGGCACCCGTGTGACAAATGCCTTTTAGCTTGTTTTTGTGGCCTATTACGACTCTACAATCCACTTCGTTTTCGACCAATTTCCGGACCCTTATGATCCGAACTTAAGGCACACCTTTGTGTTTCGGGAAAAACTATACTGACTACCTTGTACAGCCAAAAAAAGCAGCTTAAAAAGCTCTATACAACACAAGAGAAGCAGTGAACATCACGAGGAAGAAATAATAGATAGCAACGGCCATTATTTAACAACAAATACAAAACCGCATGCACCATATATATATATAACAGACAACTTTTGCATTGCGCCTTTGCTTCTGTCTTCAGTTCACTGAGGAATATGTGGTTTATACGTACCTTTAAATGAACTCAGGCGTTCTTCTGTAATAAGGCTACACTTTCTCTACACCTTAGACTTAAGACCTCTCTACCAGTGGCAACATCTTAACACTGAACGCTAACCCCTTCCCCCCTCGAGACTTTCACAGGCTGAATATTAATTTATAGTCATAATATCCTGTGCGATTCTCTCCATATAGGCTTATTAGCTAAACGAAGATAATTTTGTAGCATGCTTGAATAGATATGCGTAGGTCGTAGAGAAAATGAATATCCAAAAACAGTGTAGATAGCAGTAGCAACAGCAGCAAAAGGACCTTCTCCCATCAATATTTATGCATATCATACAATATATGTGATGAAACTTCTTTGGCAACAATTTATAACGAACCTTGACGACAAGTTTCACTCTATTGGATCAATTGCCGCTACGTTCTGTGTCATCTGATTTGATACGGTCAGCCGACCCGTCGAAGAGCCATCGACGCGCGAATTTTACTTCGTTGCTACTTTGTTTCTTCATTTAAATGGCCGCGGCCTGTTCCATTTCCTGGAATGGCGAGTGCAAGCGAAATAATACATGAGGAATCATGGAGAATTCGCAAGAACGATGGCAACAGAAGGTTATGATGAAGAGTCCCAAAACCACACAACGTACTCATATGTATGTACGTATGTGCTGTGATAGTCCCCATTCAATCTCCTTCTACACCTTTGTGAAAGCTGAGCTTCCTCTACAGAGCGCAAGCTATGTCACGTCTACCGTGTAAGGAACGGCTCGGGTCGTGTCCCGCATTTCCCTCTCAGTTTGCCCCATTTGCCTCCTCCTCCTCCCCTTTATATGCCCTTGCAAAGACTAACACTCGAAATCTTAGACTCCTCTTTGGCCCCGACTCAAAAACCCAAGACAGCATTTATCTCGGTGTGAATGTTTTACATCAAAACGGCAGATCTTGCACCACTACACCCCCCCCCCCCCCTACTCCCCGTACTCGAATGCTTGGTACTTTTGCCAGCAGCGTCTCTGTGTTCTTTCTGGTTGAGAGCTATCTATAATATCTATCGTCAGCTTTTAACGAGAAATACAAGCTTGCCTATAGGAATGGACAGGAAGAGGGAAACTCGAGGACAATAATACGCTACGCAGGACAAGTCAATGCAAACAACACAAAGATCGTGTAACATCAAGCAAACAACGATTGTATAATGGTGATATTAATAACCTTCGTCATGCCAACTGTTCGCTGACCATCATACCGCGTCGCGGAAGGCTCTTTTCCCTGTAGACGGATCTTGGCTGAATCGAAGTAACATTATCGATAATAGACAATGAGGTATTAGATTCTAACATATGTTGGTTGGCTCCTTTCAAGCAAATTTCGTTTACGTTAAAATGATGAATATGGCGTGGTGGATACGCGAGGTGACGCATGAGATAGGAGCTTAACTATGTCTATCGGTTGCTTTGTTAAAGTGCCAAAAAATACTAAACAAAATTAGTATTTCTTGTGCTGTTAATGGACCTGGACTACATTTTCGGATCTCCGTGCTTTAGCAAACGTCACATCCATTGTTTCTGGAGGGGCAACAGCAAAAATGGATTTACGCCATTCTGAAGACAAAGCTCCATCTTTGAAGCATGTCTGCTTTTTTTAGCCAATTTTGATCCACCATAGGCTTTCTCCACTGCAGTCTTTCTGCAAAAACCGTTGCTATCGCGTGATGGAAGTTTAGCTGAGCAAAACCTGAGTGCATACGTGCCTATAGTTTTGAGTACATGTACTTGCGGGTCATTCCATGATCTAAATGTGACAGCCTAGCTCCGTTGAGGACCTATTGGCCTACTTAGTGCGGTATGAAAATCAGTCATCTGGGTAGATAGTTCGTTGCGACACGTACGATATGTTGATTTCTACAATAAGGACACATACCAACGTCTACACTTCGGGATTAATGACAGTTGGAGCAGTGATATAACCACATAGATGATGACAAATATGGAGTATAGTACGCACTATAAGATTGCGTACTATCTCATTTTTCTGCATTTTTTAGTAATAAATTGCTATTGTATACTGTACGAGATGAGACATAATACTCGCGGTAAACTTCAAGTCATTATTGTCTACAATTTAACGTGCAGCAACTTCAGCTGTGGTAAACAGAACTATAGGGGGCGGGTAAAATGGCCGGTCACAATTCGTCCGCGATCCATGCTTATATTATACACAACGTCGATCGGAATAATCGCCTATATATGTCGCAGCGATTGTGAGCCACAACTATTGTCACTGCCGCTAGATCAAGCCAACGCCCTTGTCTTATTGGTTAGAGTCGCTAGCTAAGAATAACGGTGGGCCAGCCAGTCGGAAAAAAGCTCGCGCAATTCTTTGTATCGAAGCCTTCCGCCACCGAAATGATCATGGCAGACTGGCGTCATATTCTAAGTAATTTATGGATCATAGCAGTAAATATTGCAAGCAATCTTCATACACAAACGCTCATTTATACCGAATCCTACAGCCAAGACGGTCAGTAGAAGCATGTATACACCGTACGCTGACACTCGTATGGTACAAGATGTACTCTAATCTTACTTGTACTGAAATGCTACGAAGTGAAACGGGACAAACATGTGAACTTTTTCGCTTCTATGTACGAAATGCTACATTTCGGTCAGATCAGAGGTCAAATAAATACGATCCGGCCCCACGGAATTCATACTGTTATTCGGTTAAAGTGACGCTATTCGGGCCCTCGTGAACGTATTGTAGTCCTTCAATAACAGTTAACGACGGTTTTTGTTGCTTCGTCTTTGCTACCTTAACTAAAAGGATGCAGTAGAATTTATTTCTCGACCTGTGGGCGATGTAATTGAGGTGACATGATACTGCAATGGAGACGACAGCACGACATATTGATATTTGCCATTTGTCATAGATCAACATAGGAAGAATTCCTGAACATAAACAAGTAATATTCTTAAATACCTACCATTGTATCGTGTAAACGATAACCATGTAGATATCTTGATTATGATCTTCTCGAACGCTGAGCGGAACTTTTTTTTATTTACATTCAGCACTCAACGAGACTCTCGCGATCCTGCTGATGAAACAACAACTCGCCTTGTGGGTAGTTTCGCTATCTAATACGAAGTACTGAAGTGTGTACGGGATACGGTTTTTCATGGCTCGCTTACATAGGAGTCTCAGTTTCGCACAGTTTTTTAGCTTAAATCTGTTTCCTTTTCACATCGTACGCTTAACTGTGTTCGTAAACTATGTCCCGCTGCATAGATTATCAATCAAGATGTTATCTGCTAACGCACTGCAATGAAGACTGATACAGGTACTTGCTCCTGATGAGAACACGTCGTCACCCTAGCAAAGTTTTAACTGAATTTGTTCCATTTACTTTTTTTACATTTATTAACTACTTTCTATATATATTGCGTTGTATTAGAAGTTATGTTTGCATGTTTAATCATGTATGACGAACTTGTTGACCGAAGCCGTTGCCCATATGTTAATGGAGAAATCTGTTCCTTAATATATTTCAGCGGCTATTTTTTGCTCACGCTGATTACATCTCCGGGTCCTAAACGCATTCGACACGGCTGTGGCATAATAATTCTAGAGTTCTGACGAGTTCTGTTAGTATTGTCAAAGCCGGAGGATCTGCAGCACGCTCCAGGTGTATTGCGCTCGGTCTGTGGGTAGGCCCAAACATTAAAGGAATCCAAGACTACCCATGTAAACATGATCATATCGTTATCTTAAATTCGGCAACATTTCCGTGAAATCCTATAGTATAGTATAGTTAAAACGAAGCAACATTATGTTGAGCCTATTATATAGTGGTGTCCTTAATATATATGGATTATACATGAAGAGCGTATTTAACAGGGTCCACGTCTGTTATATTGTAGGCTGTTGCTAAAATCTTAATACCCAAACCAAGCTGAAATTATAGGTAGTCCGCGACACGTTTATTTACCTTTTCTGAATCATCTTTTAGTTTTAATACGTATCAATTTTATTGCATTTAGAGTTTACACGCTTGCTATTCACGCCTGCTTGTTAAAAATGTCACGACGAAGAAATCCTTTTCTTACGTTAGTGACGCGGCGCTAATATAAAACGCAGACCTGGTTCAATTAGTCATTAGCTAAGCTGGAGCAGTTTGTCCACGCCATTCTGTAATGCAAAAATGTCAACATTGTCCAGCTTCTATATGATATGTATGCTTTATTTTGCCTATTTATTGGTTTGCACTGGCTGATTTCGCCGCTTGTCGTGTGTATATGTTCAACAGGGGGTTCTCTCATCCTGATCCTCTTTCACCTTCTTTTTTGTTTAACTAGTACAGACCGTGTACCTGCTGGCTGAAAGCAGAGGTTAACCAGCAAAGGAACATACTCCATCCAGTCGATCCGTTCTGAGAAAAAATCAGGGCCAGCAAAAAAAAAGCTAGCAAAAGAGAAACAAGAAACTCGGCCTGTCTCATTTTTCTGTGAATTTACCTCTCGCTTCGTCAGAAAGAAGGAAAGGGACGAACACAGGGAAGCGTTGCTTACCAACTACTATTATTGCTATCTACTACTATAATCTTTACATTACTGCTAAAGCTGGCCGAAGAGAATGAAGGAAAAAACGTTTGATACAAGGCTGAAGAGCAACGCTGAAAGGCTGGCAAGACAATCGCTTAGCTTATCCTACAGCCCCTACATCGAATTCCTCCTCTATTTTGCTTTCTGCTGCGATTTTGGGAAACAGTGGAAAAATTGAATTCTGTTCTTCGTTTTATAACGGTGAGGCTACTACTCGCTTATCGCTCTTTCACTACTGCCCCCCTTTGGGGTAGCAGCCGTGGGGAGCAGCAGCGACAGCGGTAGAGCCCAGCCTTTAACTTTCCAACAAGGGGACTGAATAGGTTCTCTAAATGGCTGCCTAGCAGACCAACTTAGTGACTTCTTTTTATGACGGCGTGTAAGGCCGACTGAGGGAAAGAGAGATAAGAAAAGTGCCAAACATGAAGGGGGTCGAGGAACAGCAATAGCAGCAAGAATAACACAGAGGCAGTAGAAACTACCACCATCTCAGCGCTGCGTAAAGTCTCTTCCTCTAGCTACTCTTAGACCCCGCCGTCGCATCAAGTTAAATCGAATACGTAGGCATAGCGGTGATCCTCCCGCTGGTAGTCGAGGGTAAAAAGAAAACAAGCTTTCTTTCAGTCGCGTATTGCTGGGAGAAATCCAACGCGCTGCGGCAGAGCGCTGTAGTGGACTGAAGAGCTGCGCTGATGCTTGAGGGGAGAGGAGGCTAGTAAAGGCATGAGATCGCAGAAATTTCCATTTATCGATACATGATACAATATCGATGTTGTTTCCGTTCTCGTCACGGGTAGTGGCATCGGCGTCATCATCTTCAGCTAATGCACAAACATTGACGCACACAAACTGCAAAATTTCTCTCAGGCGAGCGGTATACACTTCTAAGATGGAACTTTCACCAGCTGGAAATGTTTCCACAGAGATCGCTTTTTTTTGCTCACTACTAAATATATTAATGGTTTCAAGCACTCGACGTTAGTGATCCGGGACCCTTTTCTATCTACGGTACAAGTGATACAAAAGAGACTTCTTGAGCCATACAGTGGTACATAGTGCAGATAGACGTGCTATATATATAAAGAAAATGATAATTATGTAAACACCAGCTTACATAGGTAAATCACGTATTTCGACGTACTTAATCAGCTGATACTGACAGTCATCTGTCCACATGTTCAGACTTGTCAGGATATCATGCATATGTTTGCCGTCAAATGAGTCGTTCGAGAAACGTGTTAACTGGCCACATGGTGTAGTCCTTATCGTGTAAAAAGTGTTAGCTCGGTGATATTTCTCAGAGAGATGCATCCCCTGTTCGCTTGCCTTTCTTTCCTTGTCAATTTTTTACTACTGGCAAACTGCACTCATAATGCGGTTCACTCTGTCAACATGATGTCGGTACGTTAAATCGTGTATCTTGCTGTCGCTACTGCTGTTTAGCTACGAATTTAGATATTCGTTGCAATCGTTTGGTTCACTGTCCCCAGGGCAAAATCAGCAATGACGACAAGACGCGTTGATGCTCACTGCGATTTGCGATGCTTGACTTTTCCATCTTTGATGCTTAACTGTATGAAACAGCAGTAGATAACTAGAAACATTGACATTTCTCCTTACATTGTCCCAATACTACGACGACAGTGCCGTGAATCTGTTTGGATGCAGCCCCCCTCTCCCCGCCTCCCACGAATGCGCATTCAAACTGTTCCCCATTAATCAGCAGATGAGACCAAAACTTACCCAACCCAACTTATCTCCCCATATAACAAGCCTAAACCAAAGCTAGTATGAGCTACCTGCAGCTCCGGCGTTTAGCGGCCATTTCAGCTCCCTCTCTTGTTGTCCTGACAGATATAAAAGTCGCCCGTGTCTAATGCTACAGCGGCAGCCGCCGCCGCAGTTCTCTCATTGCATTCCGTATGCAATTCAATGCGATTAGCGGTAGTAACGATTGATGGCGGTATCCCGTCTTGTCCACCTTCCGGCCAGCGCCTGCCTGCCTGCCGCCCACCAAGTGATCGCATGACCACTTGTATTGGGTGAGTGACTGAGTGAGAACCATGCGAAAAAGACGACAGGCCTGCGAACAAGACAACGAGGCACACAAAAGCGAAGAAAATGAAGACTAAGGGAATTAAGAGAAAAAAGGAGAACACAACCTTTACTGATGGAATACTGACAAGAGAAACGAGCTAACTCAAGAGAAGTCGGAAATCCCCTGTCTCTTAGTGGTTCGCTGTGATACAGACTAGGGGCGGTATTGTTTTTGTCTTTTCTGGGCTGCTTCGGGCTGACGGCGCGGCAGGCAGGATCTCGCTTGCTTGGACATCGATCGTCAACAAAATGGCTGCAGCAGGACCAGCGGTGGCAGCTATACCGTCGGCCTGCTACCTGGGCCGTCGTGTCTGTTGCGAGCGTAATCAATTAGAGACTCTGCTTTAGCTTACCCTCTAAAACGGGGCCGTGGCCGCTCCAGAAGCTAACGCACAAATCAAGAAGCCTAAAAAAAGCCTGCTTGTCTGGCTACCTCGCTAGTAGTGGAGCCTGCTTCCCTGACCTCCAAGTAAATGGCCAGGCTTGTCTCTGGCTATTCTGCTTTGGGCAAAATTTCGCCGGTGGGCAACAGAAGACCACCGCATGGTCCGCAAAAGGTAGGCAGCTAGCTCGCTAGTTGGTTAACTTATAATCGCCACGATCATCGTTAAAATTTAGCGGCAGCGGTAACGAGACAGGCGAGCTGGATCGGCTTGTTTTGTTCGTTGAGCGTGTGTTATAATGGTATCTACCAAAACAGTCATTAGTATTTCGCAGTTCTCGTCTGCTCTACTCTAAACCGCTTACCAATAAAGCGATCCATCGCTGGAGTTTCGCAGATCCGGTGTAATTCGTTTATAGACTAATGAAGCTTAGTGCTTTTTTTTACTTCTCCGCTATGTTTGTTGGTATGAGCGTATGTAAAGAATATGTGTCTTCCTGTATGACTGTAACATAACTGCCTAGTTTCTTCAGTTCTATCTGGTCGTTAATTCGGCATTGCATTGTACACCTCCGTTTCCTTTTACTATAACCGTGATTTCTTCTGTGATTTTTAAAAACGGTAGGGTAGTGCGCATCCTGCGTCTCTTATTTCCTCTACAAAAAGCGTGCGTGGATAACGATATCTAACAGCATAGGAACGTTGTTATTCAGGCATAACATATACACTCACATATACATACAAGATAACACCAAACAGTACAATGCTCAACGTGATTTTTATAGAGACATGCGGACAGTTGCCACAACAACCACTAATTCAGCTTCGGATGTACGTCCGCCACCACAGTCGAGGGGAAAGTTGTGGAGGCGTAAGGGGTACGATTGCAGCTGACTTACGGCACTACACCGGAAGCTACATAGGCCAGGGAGGGCTGTTGGTACCGACATCGATACCGAGCTGTTCAAATCCGAGTACAACCAAGTAACTTTATTTTGAGCGTCTTTATGGAATACAAAAGTAGCAAGCAAGTGGGCACAAAAGAGAGACCCCCAGTAGTAGACCGACAGCGTAGAGCCAGCCAGCTCAGCCTAGTTAAAGCCAGCCAATCAGCTATTTCTGCAACTGGCGTAGACAATATGATATATCAGAGAGACTTTTAAGTTCCCTTACCGTCGACGTTTTCTCCTTGAAAAAAACTCCTGTTAGGCCAGAGGTCCTAAACAGGACCGCCTTTCCCCTTACTCACCGCTGATCTAGTGCAGTCCGGTTCCAATTCATGCGTCCTGCCTTGAACTATTACATATTTCTTATTCATAACAAGCGATCTTTAGCGCACCACATGCCATTATTATTATATTAAAATACATGGAAAAACATTGGAATCAATGTTAGGTTATACATATGTAGAAATAGCAGTAGGATGTAACAACTAACTATCGATACCTAACTGGACTCCTATAACTTTCAGCCAATGCTTTCGAGAGGATAACAGTAACAAAAGACAAAGGAGAGCGTAAAGCGCAATGCGGTTGAGATCGCTGAGTGCCTGACCATTTCTCCTTATCACTGGTTATCCCAATAACGATTTGTATTCGAATATATATGCAGGACCAACGTAAATTAGTTAAGAATTTGCGTAATTAAGGCAAACATACGTAAGTACTATGTGAGATAGCGCTTGACGCTATTCGCCTTCTTCATACTCCTTCTCGATACTACAGCATGCATTGCTGTTACTGCTTCATTTCGCAAGCTTGTAGGTTGTACATATTCGGACGGTATACAACGGTGGAGTCAATTCTTGTTTATGCTTGCGTACAGCGCAGCTAGTTTGCTCGCTGTTTGTGTATCTTGTACACCTATGAGTTTGTAGAGTGACTCTTAACTAGATACGGTCCTATTCACTTCACCCTGCTGTGGCCGCTTACTGGATATTGATAGGTAAGCAGGGGCAGAAGGCAGAAGCCTATGCAGGCCCAGTCGACCTAGCTTTGCCGACCTTGTTGCCTAAGTCGTGCAAGTCGTGTTCAGCGGCGTCGGCCAAAGCCTCGAAGTCCAATAGGAGCTCTTGATGGGAGAGTGACTCCCCCTGTCCTACCCCCCGTTTCCAACCAATCTGAAGCCCACATTCCCGATTTAGTGCATCTATTTCTCTAGCGTTCAGAACTACAGCCTAACGCTAGTCGCTAGCTTGTGATGATGCTCTGTGTAAATAGGTTGCATCGTTGAGAAGATTAGCGCTATCGGCCTTGTACAACAAGGACGAACGACTACCTGTCCTAGGTAAACACTCAACAGACGAAAGCAGGCGCAGAAAGTAGTGTCTCGTATAACGCCGGCCGACCAGCTGGCAACCGCTGGCTCCTTGTCTGAGTTCCGTAGTAGGCAGGTAACTGCTTGGACATCATGCAATGAACGATATAGCTCGGTCGCATGGTGAGACCGCTATGGCGTTGCACCGGGGCTCATTACTTGCATCGTCCCCGTGTTCGGTGCCTACCGCATTCAGTGCAATGCTGCCAAGTGCATTTCTCTCAGCCTTTCTCAAACACTGCTTGTTTGCTTGTGTGCCTGCCAAAAAGATTGCCAAGCGCCTTCGCGCCGCAGACCGATAGCTCCGACAGATGTAAACCTAGAAGGCGGCTGTAGACTAACGAATCGAAATACGTCTGGGCCGAACCTACGGACAAATCTCATCCGATAGAGAATGAAGTCTTTGACGAAAGCACAACCATTGACACGACTGGCGTCTCGAGTGCCGTTGTTGAGCAGCAGCAACACGATTCTCAATGGTAGCATTCTAGTTGGGTGTACGTGTTCTCCCTTCATTCACCGGTGTAATTGGGGTAGTTGTAGCAGCAATAATGCTCGTAATCCAACGAACTAGTTATCGATTCACGACTTCCGCATCAAGTGCTTTC
This sequence comes from Varroa destructor, assembly GCF_002443255.2. Taxonomy (NCBI): domain Eukaryota; kingdom Metazoa; phylum Arthropoda; class Arachnida; order Mesostigmata; family Varroidae; genus Varroa; species Varroa destructor. The sequence goes on along the minus strand of NW_019211458.1, from coordinate 22,642,060 downwards.
ACAAAGTAGCAGACAAAATCTTGCTTGGCTTAGTCTAGCGGCGGCAATAGCTGGCCTGCTTGTCCACATAAAGGGACCGGTGGGAAAGAACAGTGCTTGTAGTTAGTCTGCTCTGTACTATACTGCTTCGCATCAGCGCTCCGTTCTGTATCATTACTTGCAAGCCTATTGTAGAGTCTACTATATCAGTTTCTGGCCACACGTGCGCGACACAACACTTTGACCAATACAGCGTACGCGACCCCAACTGAGAAAAAATGTCAATGCCGTCTCATCGTATGACGAGTTTCAGTGTCGCTGTTTGCTTTCGAAGTCGGAGGAATCAGTCTAGTTTGGGGCAACGCATATCTTCAGATTCAGTTTTCTATGAAAATAGAAGGCGAGGAAGCGACGCGTCATCAAAGCGCTTTTTTGGTTTCCCTGCTGTTTTGGCGTGGCCGGGTTCAATCCAAGCTGGTTCGGAATCGCGGCATGGTGTGAAAGCTTACTAAGCATTTCTGAGTAAGCATAATAGCCGCCGCTGGTTCAAGTTATAGCATCGGCAGGTAGTGATTTGTAAACAACGAAATTAAATTAAAAGAAGTTCATAGGAGGATAAGGGGCTGCTTGTATGATAGATCTCCAAACAAGTTTGGTGCGACCCATACGGACAGTATCTGAAGCTATAGCAAAAATGCTTTCGACGATTTTACCATATGGCAACATAGGACTGCTTATTAACATAATAATATTACGCAAAATGGTATTTAGTTCGGGCTGACAGAAACGAACATTGGGTTATGGTATAGCGGATACCTAAACTGTAGGTGGCCATTTTCAAAGGTACCTCTAATTGCATAGCTGATCCGTTCTTTGTAGCTTGTTAGTTACTGCTAGCCCAGATTCATATCTGCACGTGGGAATGGGGCGGGCTTAGACAACAACGGGCCGCTGGGACCTGATACTGTCAAAACAGCTCGGCATGCGGGAGAACAAATGCTGTCTTCATCTTACAATAGAAGCTATTCTCGGAGCATTTTTGTTATAGACGGCTAATGTGAGGACGCGTTGCCGACGCTAATAAGCAGGCCAGACTGCATCAATAAAAAATCGCTGTGGGTTGAATATCCTAATTTTTTTGCCCTATGCTGGTCTGACACGATAACTTTAATTTTATTCACATTATCACTTGTTGCTGGTTCTGCAACGTCAGCCATTTTTTGTGCTTTAGGTCGATTGGCACGCCGTAATTACCGATTGCATTCTGGCAGCAAACACCGCTTCAACTATTTCAACTAGCGTCCTTTGCGTTATTAACAATGATCGAATAGCGGTAGTTAAGCTTAAGGAACTAGGTAACGGAACGCCTAGAGTGACTCGGTAATTCAGCTTACATAGATATACATCCTATGGATATGTGGCTTGATGCACCATGCCTCCGATGCGTTGGCCCTACTATGAAGGTGTGCTGCTGGGAGAACCCCTGCTGAGACTATATGGAGCACGCATTACGAGTCAAAACAAATAATTATTCGCGAACGAACTAGATTGTAAGCTAAGATAGCATTTCAGATCAGAAGCGGTTCTGAATGCTCGCTGGGCTCAATCTGGCATTGGTGCTTCTAAATGGAGTCGTTCTAAAGAGGCAGTCTCATTTTAGTTTTGTGTATCCTTGTGTTCGATGTGCTCGTTCGAAAGCACGCAAGGGTTGCAGCTGGGAAAGCCTGTCTAACTCGGGTATATCAACCCAACGGTGCGTAACTCGCTCGGTTGGCGGGTATAAATCAGGCTAGCGATAGAGCTGTGAAACGAGATAAATTCTGTAGCAGGTGAAATGGAGGATCAACTAAAATGACAAAGAATAAACTTGATCAGCAGCCTGCGTCACTCAGTTACTTGCTTAGCAGACTTCCCGCTAGCGGATACTGACGCTAAGCTTTCATGTCAGATTAGTGCAGCGTACGGTTTGTGTGATCGCGGACGCTACGCCCGTTGCGGCACCGAAAATGGCAGCGACAATGACGACGACGGGAACCCTTCTGGTGTTGCCGGACATGGACGTTTTTGCATAACGCCAGTTCGTGTGCCTGAAAGATACATGGATCTGTACATCTACATGCAATAATTTTGCAGTGGCCTGCCATGTGCTCATTGGTAATGGTCGTCCACTAGCATGGGGTTACCCAGATGGTACATGTAACGCTGATTACAGAGAACACACTTCCGATTAAAGAATGTTTACCGGTCGTATGGCGTAATGAATATTTCTAGGTGCACATGAAGACCAATGCAGCTGTGAAACACAGTAAGGATCGACTAGTAACTTTGTGTAGGCTAACGCTTCCGTAATGCTTCCGCTCGGTAATGTCAGTACGAAATCCTCAGTCTAGTAAACTTTTTTTAATAGCCGATTTCTGGCTGACCCTTTTACAACAGAAGTTAATGCCGTTGTCACGGATTGCCTCATAAAACTATCGTAATTCGAAGCTAAATACAAGCTATCTGAAGGGACCGTAGGAGAAAGCTTTTCATTGTCCGATCAAAGTTTGCTTATGTCTAATTCGAACTCGATTTACGTCCGTATTCATCTACTAAGCAGGCAAGCACGCTACCGGTGCACCAGACTAAGGCTGGGTAAAATTCGCACCCAGTGCACCGTGCCTTTTGACCTTTTTTTGGTTTGATCTAAAAAGCCTGCTATTTTCTTTAATGTTATCTGTAGCCGAAATAAAACGAAGCAATTATTATAACCCCTATACCATACAAAAAGCAAGCAACAAACATCCGTCTCAAAGAGAACCAGATACAAGCAGATGCACTGAATTGAGCTTCGAGTCGGACACTCATGCGAGAGTGGGTGAAAAAAGAACTCCGCAGTTGTATGACAGTCACGATAAGATAGGAGAAACCGGGAAACATTTATATCTGGAAAAGATATACGTATAAATTTAATTGCGAGTGATGAATGAATGCATTGACAACGCTGCTGCGTAGCGAGCGCTCGCACCTCACGAGGCCTGCTAGTTCTTATCGACAGTGCAGTTACAAGTCAATCAGGTTTTCAGATATTCGTAGCGAGTTAGCACAGGCGACGGCGACAACAACAAGAAAAAGTGACAAGGGCAGCGGGGGCGATCTGATTATACGTCTGCAGACCCTCTCTAGCTCGTAAACTCCACTAATTAAAGCCTCCCCCTTTTCCTCTCCATCCCTACAAGACCAGACCCTCTTTTCTAACTAGATCCTATCTACGCAGGCAACACAACGGAAGGGCTAGAAAAGACAGCCACATCGGGCTATGAGTAGATCGAGTGTCGCTAGACTCGAACCACAATCACCAGCTCTATCGGTTGCGGCTGAGGCGGCCACCGGTACCAGCAGCGGCTCTAACGTCGGTGACACAATCTTTGGACATCGTTCCTGCCATCACTGCGACTAGAAAAAGCTGCTACGGCGAATTTGCCAGCGGGCCAGTCAGCAACGACAGTCGTAACTGTAATATTAATATCACCACAGCATTATTCCATACGCACACACGCTTTGATACGCGGCATCGAGCTGCTGACAAAGCCATCCACGGAGTATCAGAACAGATATTGCCCCAAAAAAGTGGCTGTTTCCTCTAGCGACTACCTCTCAACGATCCGGTCAAAAAAAAGACAGAAGGAAGCAGAAGATAGATGGGGCATATAAAGGGAGAAAACGGACCTTTGCTGGTAACTCATTCAGGATAATTCAAACTGACAATACAAGAATATGACAATATATGCAATATTTTACTGTAGACAACAATCGCTTATTTGTTTATCGTTTAATGAAACGTTTTAAAGCCTAGATATGTATGTACATATCCACAGCCGGTTCGTAGAAGTTGTGGCAAAGTTGAGGCCGCCGTAGCAGCCCCTAGCAAGGGTAGAGGGCCACAGGGAGCTCTTCTCGAAGACAAATATCGAGAGCGACAGTTGGCAACGCGTGCGAGATCTGCTCTCACATATATGTGCGCGGGCTGCCAAACATGCATATAGAAAAGAAATATCCCTTGTTAACATGTTGTTACTGGACAAATCAGTAATACAGATACGATATAAATTAGAAACGGAGATATTGTTCTGGTCAAGTCGAATCAGATTATGACGGTATATATTTAATTTCTGACTGAATTGTAAAATTCAGTCAGAAATTAAAGTACAATGTGTAAATATGCCACGTAGCACTAAAAAAAATGTCTAGAGTTCCTTTGTATATACCGGTATCGAATTTGGTGCTTCTTGTCAAAAGTCTGTAGAGTAATTTAATGTAATTTAAGAGGATGTTCATTCTCTGTGAGTTATGATGTCTGATTTTACATTCATACACACGAAATACTGAGTGAGTGCGTTGCATAGCTTAAGTCGATTGCCCAAACAGTAGACCCAGTTACAATTACCTTTACGACCATAATTTCTATTCAGTCGGATGAGCCGAGTATCATCATGTCAGAGCGACGGCCCATCAACTCCTCCACGTTCCAGTAAACTCTAGTTAGAGTTTACTGGAACGTTTACAGTCGATTTTACCATCTGCACGACGTTTTTAGATAGACGTATAAGGAAACCAGCTCAAAACTACGTCTCCACGTGTTTATGTATTATGAATGACACGTATTGCTTGTGTCGTCGTGTTGTATCATCTATTTAGCGTCTTGTAAGGTAGCACTGTCAAGCTTCTCCGGAAAAGGCACGAGCACGATCTAGACACTTAGATACAGCAAGATGCGCGTATCATTTGAGCGTATCAACGACTTGCCTCTCAACGCTGCGTTTCCTAGCCTCGTTTACTGTGTACATCCACCGAACGGACGGCGTATTAAAATAAGTAGGTGGGCAACTCGAAATATTCGAAGGGAAATTCTTCAAAGAAGCATAAACCCCAAGATTTTATGTGGCTAGTTCAACATGATCATCGTTTTAATCATTATTTGAAAGACATGCCTTCATAAGTACATACGGAGAGGTACGACGCTCGCGATGCGGAAACAGCGGAGCCACAAGCGCTCTAGCACGCCTTCCTTTCGAGTGTCATACGAAAGCCAGACCAGCGAAGGTGCCGCCGGCTGACGACTATCGTCTTATTCGTCAACCGTAAAAGTAATACAGGTTTCTGGTTAGAAAATGTGTTGGTCTTTCCCTTGCTGCAGCTGCCTGCCGGCGCCTGTGCCAGCTGCATTGTTCGGTCAGTAAGCCCCTTCACTTCTTACATCTGCTATTTCTTCTGCCATTGGGGTATCAATAAAAACAGTCGGCAGCCACAGAAAAGGTCCTCGTAGGATGTCCGTTATCGACTGGAGACGCAAATCGAGTGTAGGAAGGAGAAAGATGGAAACAAGCTGCAGGTTGCAGACACTTTACAGGCAGTTGCTCAAACAGCTAGGGCTCAGCTTGGCGTAGCTCAATTCGGCCCAACTCACTAGGCCAAAAGGCTGACGAGCTAGACCCACCCTGGCACACGTCCTAAATTGGCCACCACGAAATACTTGAGCTACTCTGATTGACAGGAGACTGCAATGCGCCGCAACAGTCAGCAGTGATGTATAGAGGAAGGATCGCGGTAGATTGGGCGTTCCTAACGTTCGATGTTAGGACGACTTTACTGTTTTATCCTTTTTACCTCTTCACAATAACAAAGGGAAAGACGCTGGCAAAGCACAAGAAGCTCTAGGATAATGAGGAAAGTACAAAATACAGCGGCTAAAAGAACTAAAACAGGCAAAGCCGACAGACGCAGCACGTACACAAACGACACCGAACGTCAGTTGCCGAGAGGGAAACGAAGTACGTTAAAAGTGTTAACTGCCTGCTCGCGGACATATTCCTTTTCGGTAACTACCCGACGTTCCATGTGCGATCCGCCGTTTTGAAACCTTTATTGTTAAATCCCGATACCACAGGTTGTCTGCCGCATTTAGTTTAAGCGGGTTCAACAGCTATTAAGAATCTTCCAGCCGTCGCGTTTCTTTTCCTTCACCTCCTGCCTCAGCTTCCATAAGCATTGCCATCAAGTTTAGCAAGCGCCTAAACTAACCTAGCATCTGTATTTTTACGAAGAGCAGATGAGCGGGGACTTTCATGGGGAACTGGACACCGCTAGTCTCTTTGCCTGGCTGTGCATTCGCTGCATTTTTACACGAAAAGCTGCAAACAAGTCTGCCGCTGCAAGCAAACGAGTATCAGGCCAACAGTTTCTCCCTCTCGCTCTCTCTCTATCCCCCTTTTTCAACCTCTGTCGTATACTATTTACCTGTTATATATTACCTATGCTTTCTCTCTCTCTCTCTCCTTCTACTTACCTACTTATTTGGTTAGCTTCTTTGGTGCAAGTGGGCAGTTAACTCAAATTCTTCTATCCTTTCGATAGAATTAAACACAATGGGATATTTCGTTCGTCCATTTCGACCACTTCCACTACAGCCCACTTTTCGCCATTACTTTTCCCCTTTGCTCGTAGGCGTTTAGCTTTTAGCCGACGACCGTCCACGGTCTAAACGGCAAGAGAACGAGCCATCACAAAGTACGTGATTAATACCGAACTTCCATTATGTACCACAATCCACTCACCTCGTTATTAATCTGCTTAGTTCGAGACTGCAGAGACATTCTCGCTGTCCTTATGTATTGGAACGTAAGCACTCGACTTCTGCCAGAATTACAAACCCGGCGCCAAGTTTGTAGTCTACAGTGCCAATGGTGCTGGCCAGGCAGCAGTTAAGGGTGCCGGCAAAAATTCGTTAAGGCTTTCATTATCGTATTGTTGAATTTTCTTTTGTCGAGCAACCAGATGTTTCGTGCTCAACTACACTGGAATAGGAACTTTATAGGATAGAGACACATTTGACTATTGACTGACAAAAGGACGGCATGTACAATATTATAAGAATTAAATGTTTTCTTAAAAACAGCGGAAATTTCTAGTCTGCTGCGCCAGCCATAGTACAATTTTTTTTTTTTTTTTTATCAATATACGTTCAATACGGTTTGGATTCCGGTTCAAAAGGAATAAGCTTGTTACGGCGTGAAGATTCCGTTATTTCTGGTTTTGTATTCACGACATTCGGCCTTAGGCTTAGCACTTATACTCAGTACTAGCTAATCAAAGAGGTCATTTGGATTCCCGGCGAAGGTCATGCATCGTCTTCTACATAGCAGCGGTTGAGACGCACATAAAGGCGTGTTAGTCAATCAAAGGCACATTATATACCTATGAGCCGCGCTGTACATAAATCTCAGCAGGTGAACACGATCCATCAGTACGCTCATGGTGAGCGCGTTACGAGCGCAGCTTGGCTAAAAATCAGCGTGGCAATAAATCTTATTGTAATGGGTGCCAAGATAAATGCGAGTGCTAGTCTGCAACAACTAGAAGAAAAAAACTCATTGAATCGCGGAACCATTGATTGTCCGACATTGATCCAACCTTGCTGGAAGCGTAGCACTTGTTTTTCATGCTATTATTATCATTTACAGGGGGCACGCACCACCACTGGGCGCTTCGACGGTTGTGTGTTTCCCCCTGTCTATTTGCTTGTCTGAAATCCGGATACCCTTCCGATTTTGTCACGTTTGCTTATGCGTGTACCTCTTCTTGTGTCTCCATTTATTTCTTCGACCTTTTTACCTCGTTCGGTTCGTTGTCGTCGCTACACATTTATCAGCCTGCATAATTGAGGGGAGTCACTGGCTGTGACGACATTGCAGATCCGCTCAGAGGTGCTTGGATGGAGCGAACAATCATCTCTTGAATACATAGATTCTCTATATACACATATAAATGCAGGTATATGTATGTGGATGCGTCCGGGTCTGAGGCCGTACCTACATAAGAAAATCACACCTACACGCATCAAGAAAGACGGCAATCCTTCTAGGAAAAGTATATTGAACAATGTTTTTTCAAAACGTCCGAGAATTCGTGCCCGGCTCGATGATGGCCTTCAACGAAATGAGCTCGGTAAACATGGTGGAAAAAACGATGGTTTGTGCCGAAATTCAAGCGCAATCTGCTATATACGATATTATTTATCTTATTTGCTTACTTCTCTACAACACTTGACAGGATTCTAAGAAAACATACTCGTATTGTAAACCGTCGTCTGCGACCGTCGTTCAGGGTCAATAAGATAGAAAACAATTGGCAAAAGAACGAACACACGAAAATGTTATATCTTACTGTAAAAATGCGACTTGTCCATGTTAGCGCGACTGCCGCAGACCAGCAAAAAGTGTCGCTCAACGCAACGCTTGAGCTAAATTGTCGATTTCACAGATTATTTCCGCTGGGCGACAGAGTTTGGAGGTATTGCATAGCTTGCGGCCTCATTTTTATTGAGAGGCTGGCAACTTTAATGTTATTAATTAGTCTGTTTTCATTATGTAGAACGTGTTAGTAGCGTCGCAAGCAGCGTGATAACGGACTGACAGCCCTGTTGGCAGTTGGCTGAACTAGACCGGAACAAATCTAAATGATGTTGAAATGGTGGGCCAGATAAAGTTATTATGTTCACTAATCTCATTCTATCGTAGCGATTTATTTGCCGACGACCATCAAAACTGGAAGATGGCCGATTTCGGGCTCGACCTAATGTTGAAAAGCTCGTAAGGTTCTGTTATTAAATTAAATCTCGGATTGTTATAAAATAATGTCGTTCCTTAAGCTATTATCTACCAAATAAATAGTAATAATATGGCCCTAACATTTGAATTCAGCCACTGTTGTCTGGCCAGATCCAATTGCCGAATTTAAGGCAAGCAAACCATGTTGAATTTCGAAATCGAGCGAGCTGTTATACATGCCGCTGGCTGTCGTGATATTAATGGTGCCCATAAATCAAGCCAGCACCATGTTAAATGTATTTCATTAGCTATCCCGTAATGAGCCAACAGGTTGCCGTGCGTTTACCGTGCAATACACTTTTATATGATATAAAGACGGAGTAATGACGACTGGATATTTATTAGTTGACGCATATGTGCCGTTCATTAGGTAAAACCGGTAAATAAAACACAAGATAAACGATCGAAAAAAAAAAATGTTGATCACAGCGTTTGTCCATAATCTCATATACATATTACTGCTACGGTTTAAAGACCTCGACCTCCCGCTGGAGCCTCATTACGTTCGTAGCCGTAGATTGGGTGGAAGCTGTGGATGCTTTATTACTTTGCCATTAGCCAGCCAAGTCTTAAATTATGAAAAACGACCGGTCCGACAGGATTCTATGGGAACACGCTGAGGGTGACCTTCGGATATCGAGCCCTGAGCCACTTCTTCATAGAACGCTAGCAAGCAACCGAAACCCATGCGACTTCTTCACAACGATCATTCTTTCACGTATTGTTTCTGCTTATTTTTCCCACCTTCTACTAATGAACTCTGTTACATTCTATATACCTAATCACACGACAGACGCTATGGTGTAAATCACACTAGTGCACCCATTGCACTCTGGTACGCACGCGTTCAATTCCCATAGCTAAATAAGCAAAATTCTGGCAAAGTGGCAGGTCCCTGCTCACCATTCCTGTACCAACTCTGTTGTACACTGGATCAACCCCATACGGTTTAAAAAACTCTCCACAAGCTATACTTTTGTAAATTGTAATCTAACTTGTAGTTTTCGGAGGTACGCTGGCCGTAGCGTCTCTAGGATTGATATCGTATTTTTCCAAGTCGAAGTATGTGGCGCTTGGAAGCGGTAGCACCGAGGCTGACCTGTCAGCTCGCACTAGCGATGCTGCCTAATTCTTTATCAATCACATCAGCGAAATCAATATACAGAGATACGGAGCAAAAGTAGACAACAAGAGTCGTGTGAGATTAATTACCAGGTTGATGCAGATGCTCTAGAATATGTCAGGACGACAGGACTCGGGATTCCCCGCTATAGCAGGTAAGTGTCCTGTGGAAAAGCGTTCAGAGGTGGATTAGTTACGACGCTCGAATTATTGACTCGTCTAATGGGCCATGCGGCATGTTTTAGCGATACCGATTGAGAACCCGTTCAGGTATTTAGTTTCAACCAACTTGGCTTGTTTATGGCTGCCATCAACCCCTAAAGCTGTAATGCGAAAGTCATTCACCTCTGCAAAGAACAGTAATTACCCGACTTCGCAGTGTGATAAACTCTGTTCTAGCTTCGGGGAAATGTTAATTTGTCGGCTCGCGTGGCATAAAATAGAAATTTAACTGACCATTCAGCAAGAACTCACGTTTTTTTTAAATTGATAAGAGAATCACTAAAAAATATTTCATTAAAAAATCTGTGACGGCATATAACGTGACCATAACGGCAGAATCGGGCTATACAAAAATCCTAGTTTGTATAACTCGATGCGTTTTTTAATACGATTAAGCTCTGCTTCTTTTTGGTGTTCGCGTATCGAACGCATGTTACTGAACTAGTAAGTTTTTTAAACTGGCATAATGCTTGTATATAGGATTGTAAAAAAAAGGCCATTCCGCAACTGTAAATGGCGCGCGTATTGCTCTTCTGTATTATCGACAGTAAAAGTAGAAACTAAACGTGCTCTTCATTTATGCCAAATTGACGCCCCCACATGACCATCACGTGTGAAAAATCTTCAGTTCAGATTAAACGTAGAGTACCACCAATTCAGAAATACAAATTTAAGACAGATCAAGAACTTTACTTAGAAAGAGCAAACAAGTTGCGATAAGCAAAAAAGTTCAACGTCAGATATGGTGCCTTCTTGGGTCCGATCTTCAATCGATATCGAACTGGAACCAGTGTACTAAATCATTCCCTAGCACATCGTGTTACTATAATGCTTCTCCTTACTATCACTCACGTATGTCTAATGCTTGTTATGATAGTGACTACTTGCGGGTGTCGTGAAATTAACATTAGGCAATCACAACACAGGAAAGCCCAGTTCGTGGCAAACCTATCAGTTTTCTCATATACATGGAAATATTAATCAGATTATATCGACCCGATTGGGATACGCGTCTACAAAATCGAAACCACAAACAATAGATGGCAGTTACTTATTCTTATCTTATTCTGGCATCAGTAATACAGGCGGAACCGCCAATTGCTTCTTCAATTTCTCCTCTAGTTTGTAAACGCTTCCGACTGGGTGATGTTCCGAAGCTGAGATGGCTCAGAGCCGATAAACTCGTCCTAGATGCCGATCTCCAAAATCGACAACAAGTGAACGGCCCGAAGAGAAGCTAACGAGCTGACAAACAAAAAACTTGCGTCATTTCCGTTGTTCAAACCGCTTGGAGGAAGAAGCGTTTGACGTCGCATGACGCAGCTACGGGGGCATTCAACTCTATAATGAATAAAGTAAATTTGAAATTTGTTCAACGCCATTGAAACTATTCATAGTCAAACTGCTTTTAGCTCAGCCTCCGAAACACAATCGTCTCGAGAAGTTTTTACGATCACTGAGACCCCGTTGCATAATGAAATAAATTACGACACCATCCATCTTTGCGTAGGCATCGTACTAAATTTTCTTCATTGTCGTATGAATCGAAAATAATAGCTATGCCTGTATTTGTTCATTGTCTTTTTGGTGTTCAGTCTGTGCCATATGCGTCTCACGGAATTTCCGTCTTTTAATCAGTCAGATTACGACTGAGTGACCTTCTAAACAGAAAATAAAAAGAGATGATTCCCAGCGCGTCCACTTTGTATTCGAGTTTTGGTCAGTGTTTTTGATCGTCTCCCGGCGCCGTCGTGCAGCAGGCGAAGGCTTGTCCTCAAACTCGCTCAGGAAAGCCCGAGCATCACAAGGTAAGTCATCGTTCGTTTATTTCTGGATAACGCCTGGGCATTGAAACCGCCCGTATATTCAGTGGCGATGCCGATATGTTCGGTGACGCTTACTTCTTGAAAATGGATTCGAAAATATAGCTTTTAGTGAATCTTTTAGTGAAAAAGGAAAATTGACTTGTTAGTGACGCATTAAAAACCATATTCGATCCATATAGACCTCAAAACTAGACACTGCTGCTAATTAAATTGCTGGTGCACATATGAGCCAAATAGAGCATAATTTCCAACTGAATACGAACAGAAACATGGTATTCTCGCGATACTGACACTATAAAAATGTCTGTATTTTGAGGACAAAACTGTCTCACTGACCCAGCCCAACACGACCTACGTTCGACGTTTCTGAAACGTAACAACGGGACGCAACAAAGACCTAAGGGTCTGTCAAAAAATCCAACGCTTTACATCAGCTCACATTCAGGGTTGCATTAAGAGTTCACCGGTCGTATATAATATATACATTGGCGTTGTGTGGCACGTGGACGGAGACACGAGTAACTATATACGAGTTGCGGGCAAGTGTGCCTGTCGAACGCTTTAGTACGTTGGTCCAATTTCGGTGCATATGCACAAACGAAACTCAGGCCGTAGGACTCACTCTACCTAATACCAGTACTATTTAGTTGTCACTGTACATCTATGTATATCCGTAGCAGCTGCTGCTGCTGCTGACTAAGTTTTTTTCAATGCGCTCGCATAAAATAACGTTTCACATGTTTGTACAGGTTCTATTACCCGTAATATGCAAATAATCCAATCCGAATGAACTAGAATGGGTTATACTATGTTGAGCCTTTCTTCCAGTGGCACTAGTATCGAGCATCGTTCATATCGTGTATGTACCTTGATAATGTGGATGTGCAGTGATGATCGCGAGAGAAAGCAGCATCAGTAGCAACGAGGTCTTCATGGTGTCAACGGAGGTGGATCGTTGTCAGTCCAGCTTCAAGCGCTCACACACATCGATGGACACCAGTGGCGTTGCAGCCACGGCAAATCCAGTGGCCACGACGTCGTTGGCTTCGTGTGGTTTCGAGCGTTCCGTCTTGCTGCTTTGTGACGTTTACAAAACGTCACCGCAAACCCCGCACTCTGGAAACAGCTACATTCACAATATAGCCACAGTCCGCCAGCTGCCGACAGAAACCAACGGCGTTGGTCTCAGCACCTGCAGCCTCCGTGGTACTTTGATAGCAGCTGTAATCGGCCACCAACTGTAGCAACAACTGTAGTGCTTCACAGCAGCGACAGCAACAGCGTGTATACAATGTCAATTCAAGTAGAAATCCTCCGCTGAATTCGTGGGGTAGATCCCACGCACACCCCCACAATGTAATAGTTATTGTAGCCCCTGGCACTATGATCAGTATCGACGCAGACCTAGGTTATAATCCACTGGGCGTTAAAGGAGTCACTGCTCCTGTCGCTTTCACACAATCACACTTCTATGGCTCAGGTGGGTAGACATCAACACGTTTTCCTTAACACTTCCTTGCCTTCGTTGCAACAACAGCATAAACATGCAGCACAAACAGCTCAGACACAAACCAACACATCTAATAAGGAGAAAATCACTCGAAGAGAGGAGAGACTCGGCGATGCACAATGCACACTGCCGCTCGGATGCCCGCTAAGCACACATTATTTGTGACGACCCCACAATACAGTTCACATTACCGTAACAGAACTGCTGACTACCAGCCGCCCAAGACGACAATTACAGTATCCAATAACATTAAAAGCGATTATTGGCATGGTTATTAACGTAACCATAGTGGTAATTATCTCAAGCAATCGCGAGTTGTTTGGCACGCTTAACGGACATGCTTCCCACCTACCTGCTCGCTCAGGATTTTTGATGGCGTGATTTCTCCGAGCTGGTATGACAAGATGATTGAACAGATTGACGTTCTTAGTTTGTAAACAGAGACAATTATTGGTCGCTTGCTCTCCTGGTTAAGTAATTGGTAATGGCAAGCCTTTGGCTCTAACTGGGATCGTGTATTGTTACCATAGGCTGGGTAATTAGCAAAAAATGCGCAGTACTCCTAGCGTGGCGCAATTCCTAATGACAACAACCATAATCAACACTTTCACTGCCAGCTCCACCACTAAACGATCTCGATGATATTCCTGATTTTAATGTTACCGAATACCAATCGAGCGACGAGAACCGGGGAATGGAACTCGGCTAGTTAATTAGTAGGCTTTTCCGTAAGCTCTTCTGATTCCAGAATGCCACAAATACCAAAAAAGCCACAGCACTTCGTTATCGTCGCGTACTGACCTACCGACTGGCGTCATGGGTAAGCACACGCGGCGCGCGATCTGCACGGCAGGTACCACACCGGCGGACAATCAGGAAATACGGTTGCGCGGAGATGCTCACCCTTCACGCGACGAGAATACTCTGAGAACAACTCGGTTGGTTTCCCGGGCCCGAGCCGATAGAGAGCTGCTTAGCACAGTTGCCTCGCTGGATAGCTTTTTCTTGCCCGGCACCCTCAAACGTTAGCCAAGCAGACGCGATGGTGGCGGCCTCGGTGGCCGCCAGCGGCAACCTGCTCGAAAACTGCTGCAGAGCAGCAAAGGCAAAGCACGACGGAAACGGACTGGGAGGCGCGTGCTGCCAAAGCAGAGAAGATTGGTGATGTGTCTATGTGTGTGCCGTTGTGCGTTGTCTACATCTGCGACTGTGTGTTCCTGTGAAAGAGTCCCGTCCTTAGCGAAAAGGGGCTAAGAGAGGCAAAAAGGGGGAAGCAAGATCGGTAGGATAAAAGGGGATCGCAAAAGGGGACAGAAAGGTTTTTGCCTCCACCCTAGCTTCGAAGGAAGAAAGGCGACTTCTTCCTCTGCGGGCCTGCTTTTTAGTTTTCACACTGACAGAAGAAAGAGACGGACGCGGGTTAACGGGTAAGAGTGGAAGAAAAACAGAAGCAGAGTACTGTAGGAACGCCAGAGGGGCGCTGGGTGGGAGGGGACGAACGAATGAAGGAAACCAATGCGAAGGAAGCAGCACCAGAGGGAAAAAGGACGGGGCGAAAAGAGAATTGGCAGTAGTGGTAGGTTTCTTCCTTCATAGACCTCAAGGTAAAAAGAGGGCCAAAGAAGTCCTTGAGGGGCAGTAGGTTGCACAAAAAGGGAGTGAGCTGGCGGAAATAAGGGAGATGTCGCTACGGGTTAAGCGGAAAAGGGAGTTAAGATTAAGGATACATGAGCAGTAGAAACTAACAGCAGCAGCGTCAGATGCTCTCCTCATGTCCAGCTAACGACGACCGTGCAAAAGAAAGAGGGTAAGGGACATTGCTGCCAGTGTACACTACGAATCGCACATGACGCTACTTCTAGCACGGTGACACCATCTACCCCGCAGCTACACGACTGCTGAGTACTGTGCCACTCCTGGGGTAACAGAGTGGGCAAAGTTGGGAAAATGAGGGTGACGACGAGTCACCACGCAAAGAAGCAAATTCATGTAAATTCTAAATGGGAATTTGCATCTTTTCCAACTAGTCGTTGTGCTGGCCGACATCCCCCGGTTTTCTTCTCCTTTTCGAAAAAGGGGGGAATAGAAAGAAAGTTGGAGAAAAGGCATGGAGAATCTCGGAGACAGACTAACTAAAGGACGTAAGGCCAGCACAGAATTCAAGTTGGCAAGAATGTGCTGTTACTGCTGCTGGCTCTGGGTGAAGCAAACTTTCTGTGACAGGCGAAAGTGGGGCATTTCGTGTTACAAGAAAACGAGATAGGGGTCGAGATTGAGAGGCAAACTAAGTACTAGGCTCATGAAAGACGCTAGCAAAATTTGAATGGGGAGTCGAACAGGAAAAGAAAGAAAAAGAGGCAAAAGAAAGAGATCCAGCAGAAGAAACGGCCGTCGGAGCCCTATCTCGTCAGGAACGGCAATGGCTATGAGTACGACACTCCTTAAGATGCCACTGTGTAGTGGTGGGGTGTTGGAGGTCGTATCAAAATGGGCGGAGGGAGCAAGTGCTTGTGTGAAAAGAGGACTTATTTGGCGCACCGCGTTCGTTGCGAACTCTGGCTCCTCGGTCATGAGCATCCTCTGGTCGTTACAGGCCGAACGAAAGCTTGCGGGAGCAAGATGCACAAAAAGAAGGAACATTGCATTATCTATGGGAATAGAGAAAGCTGGGGAATACGGGTCAAGCGTAATGGGCACAGATCTACACACATTTGCTGTTTGGATTGTTCCAAGTAGGCAATTGCTACTCGTCCTGCTCTGCCACAGCACAATTGCCTTAGCTCCCTGCACTATGAAGCAGTACAGTCTGTTTTCACTGGCCATGCTTCAAACGACCTAATCACTACGCTGAAGTCATGTGGAAATAAAGTAAGTTAAAACTGCAGCTAGAGAAAAAGAATGCTGTTGTTCATAATAAAATGTATGTGCTTAGTATTGATGAATTGTTGTTAACGCTCGTAAACCTTTTAGCTTAATTCGACCCTGCTCTGCGCTATGTATTCTCAGGATTGTATATTTATCAGTGGCTACCCTGATTGCTTCAATAAAAAACAAAAAAAAATCTTTCATATCAGACTGGACAATCCCCATGGTATACATTCACCGTATCTTTGACTTTTAGCGTCGCTTGTCAAGACACTAACATGTTAACACTCGCATGAGAAACTAAAGAAATTTTGTAAACTAAATTAATTTGTTTCCATTCGATTTCTCCTGAGTCAATTTTATATTCGTTTAAATTTAACGAAAAAAAGGCCTATTAAAAATTTACTTATCAACTCAGAAGCATTATAAGTAAGCCCTCAATAGATGGAAGGTACAAGTGAAGCAATTATATTAAAACAGATGAGGCAATTCTGACATTATGCGCTTATGGGGTGAATTATACATGCCGTAATATTTTAGATGCGCTGGTGTTTCGTAGAGTAAATGATGGGTCATATCACACGATCTTCGTCGGCTCAAAAAGTAGAAAGACATTTAGAGCTACCTGTGAGACGCCGATTGAAGAAGTGTGTTATTGCTTCAAGGCACTAGTCGTTTGTATTCGTCATTTTTACAGTTTACAAACACGCCAGAACTATGAAATTTTAGGCAAGAAGGACGTCAGATGACGATTTTCATTCCCTCAGACCGAGAAAAAGCGAAGTCAACGTATACATTATGCCAAAAAGCAGAAACACCGTATCTAGAGTCTTGATCATGGTTAATAAGCTATGCTTTGTTTGTTAGAAACCTTGATTGTTTTGAAACGAATATAGTTACTCTCGAAGAGCTCTTTATTATCAGAATAAAAGTCCACCAAAAAAATTGTGTTGGTCACGATAGATCCATCGGATTTTTTCATAGAAGTGTTACGCACGTCCTAGGTGTTCAGTGTCAAAATATTTTCGCCTAAGGAACATTATCATTGCCCTCAGATTTGATAAAATTTTTGAGGTATTCGTCATACGTTTACAATGAAAAATGAAGGAGACTGAAAAGATCGAAGACTATTGTCGTTAAAGCAAAATATAGGTGAGAGTACCATTCTAGTGACAGCTATTATAATATCTAGCAACTGTTGAAAAGGATAAAAAATGTTTATTGCTATTTACTTTGTCCATTATATTCTCTATCTTACGTCCCCTACATCAATTACCATTATATCGGCAAAAATATAACTCATATTCGATCATAATATGATCAATAAGACTGTAAGAATCAACTTAAGGTTGGATCTTCTTTATGCACAATTTCCCAAGATCCAATAAACGGTATACATTGTTGTTGGCCGCCCTTGTGGGGCAAAAAAATGTTTTTAAATCATAAAAATATTTTGGTTGATGCGACAATTCTATTTTTAAAATGAGTAGATCTCATTGATAAACCCGTGATAAACTTTGTACTAACACATACGATCCAACAAGTGCTGAACGTGATCGTTTTGTGTTCACGTATGCGGGCAATCATGCTCTATATACAGGAAATAACTTGTGAAACATGTCCTCTCGTTGTTTATTTATTCTTATTATTTCTTTCATAGGGCGACTGCATAAGTCATTTCCGAAAACCAACATCGGAATACAGGTAGATGTACAAAATCAATACGCCTATTTAAATGATCACGCAAAAAGGTACCGTGCCAACATTCCAGGGGCATGCGGGGTCAGAATATTGTATCTAGATGAAAATTAATATCATCGATATCGTATATACCGGGATTTTGGTAATAAGAAATTTATATAGATCAGGACAATACGATACAAATTAGATTAGACAGCCTTCAGATTCGAGGTGGAAGCTTGGAATTACGTATAATATAAAACGGCACTAGTTCATACGTTGATTGTCAAACGACCCGAAGTGCCATACGATCTACAGACAAGGATCGCCACTAATCAGGACAGCTGTGGAGAAAATTCCACGAGCGTACAAGATGCCTGTACACACGAAGTTCCTTTAAGCTGGTGTTTTCACGTGCGTAGCCTGATACGTAACCATACGCGTTCAATGAACATGGGGTCGAGGATATGACCAGCATAAGGGCAGTACACAGGCATGTAAATTCTTAAACAAAAACATATTCTAAATAAAAAAAAACCCTGATGTTACAGTTCAAAGCATTACGTACAGGCGCTTGGGGAGCTATAAATATCTAAGAAAATGTATTTGGTATTTTTGTAGAAATAAAAGATAGTTAAAGGCCAACGTATTTCCTTCATACATATTCCATATTTGAACTCGGCGTTTGGGGCTAAACTTAATATCATTATCATTTAGTTAATCAACGCAGGTTGTGATCCCTTCATCATACGTAACTGTAAAAAGAAATTGGCTTACCACGCAGTGAATTGTGCTGCTTGTTTCAACTATAAGAGAAACCTTAAGGTTATCAGCATCTTAAGCCTAACTGTCGTGCGAAACAAAGGTTGCTGATCGAATACAAACAAAGTCTATCTAGCGCGAGCCAATGAGTGTGATGCTCAGCCCGGACGGGTGGATTTTTGCTTTACTGACAGTTACTAATTCTCAAGTGCTCTTTTATAGATTACTTCAGCAGTTCGATAAACGGGACCTCAGACTGTTCAGTGACTAAGACTGCCATTAGGCCAAGGTCACCTTAGTTGAGTTATGAGTTTATATAATGCGGTATACATACTGCCTGAATTTATATGAGTCTGCTTGTCGATTTTGTTTAATTGCTGCCGCAAATTTTTCCATTTCTATTGACAATAGCATTTACTGCTCTTAGATTTTCACTGGAAATTGCCTTTGCAGACGTTCGCTTAACCCCAAATGTCGATCAAATTTGTGAAAACGTCACCTGAATTTTTCTAAAAGGCGTTAGGAAAATGTTATCGCAAAAATGGGCGCTTTATAAACACATTTTTTATTATATTTTAAATATTATTTATATTTATTTATAATTAAAATGGCTTTAGCCATAGGGCGCCTTATAATTAAAATAGGAACCGCGCCTATGTCTCGACGCGGATCTTATACAGTGTGATATGTACCTTTCGCGACAGGGCGAATGACTGCTACGGTGACGATAGTCAATAAAACATAAGGCTGACATCAAATTTGAACTTATGCGGACTCAACAATTAAACTTGCTTTTGCTACAACAGGACTACTTAGAAGGAAGAAAGCGCAAAAGAAGCCACTTCCATAACTTAAACGTTTTACGAATCCGTTCGACAAGTTGCTTTGAATTCTAGGAAAAAAAAACGGTATGCAACTTGGTTGATTGTAAAAAGGAGAAATTGGCAGCGTCCGTTTTGTCGTGTCTGCTACTCAATACTAAATGATGATATACTACAAATACTAACGAGGCCAAGTTCATTTTGGAGCTAAACTAGTTTTTATAGATATTTAATAAATTAATTACACTTCACACCTCACTACTGTGAATGCGAAATACTAAATAATCTAGGAACCTATTTACATGTAGTACAATCAATGTGACTGGGTGACTGCACTGCTGCTAGCAGTCCAGCTAAGGCCACAGACCGCCAAATTGAACGCGGAAGTTCCAAGACCGCATAGTGTAAAAGCCTGCTCATTGTAATGGCTCGCTGCCTACAAGCTTCCCGACTTTTTCGGCCGCTATCGTATCGGTATTTATGCCCGGGTCCGAACCCACGTGTTCCTTACACAACGTGTTCCTAAGAAGAGTAGACAAATACGTTACTCGTTGAGCTATCACGGGAACAATAGCGAAACGCCTAGTAGCATAAAACACGTTATTTCGCCTTTCACATCTTTTTTTTCCTGTTTTTTTTTTTTTTGTATTTTTACTATTATTTGAGTCCAGAATAAAAAAAAAATCTAAAGGTTATCATTATTATAATTATGGCAATGTCGAATCATAATGCTGACACGCTAACTTAGCAAGGGTATTGGCGGTACGGGGCAGGTGGCACACAACGCGGAGCGGCGCTACGCCAATGAATAGGGCAGCAGGACGACGGGTCGACGATTAAGGAACATATCGCGTATCATCTATACACGCTAACAGCTCACGCCAGCATTCCACACCACAAACAAAGTGCGCGATTGGTCATTGGTTCGCGCACATCCGCCCCCGCAACGGCCATGCACTCGCTGTATGCAACGCGTTTCAAATAGCAGAGATCTCTTTCCTTCACTGCTGCTGCTGTCATCCCCCAGATCAACCTAGCTAAACCTTCCAGTATCGTTTTCATCGATAATTTAGATAGACATACTATTATCGTAGTTTCTGCGTTTCCTTGCGGCCTTCAGCCTCGTCCCTTCCCGTGGCTGCGTTTCTCACTGCTGTTGCCGCTAGCGCCATGGGTGACGTGTGTACGGTCCTATGACCGCACCGCTGCTGCGGGGCATAACAATAAATTTCCTTAATTACTACATAGCTCAGTAGCGGCAATGGCGAAAGAGAACCGAAAGTGGCGGCAATGCCAGCCTTACCATTAGACAAAAGCAGCCACAGTCGTGAGTCGAAGGTTGCGGTAGGCGCCGGCCGCGGCGGCGGCAGCGACAGCAGCAGCTTTGGGCACTGTAGCACCTGGTAAGGCAGCCAGCCAGGATGTTACTTAAACTAATTATATCGCTCACTTTCGGTTCGCTCGGCGCTTCGCGCGGCCTATTCCGCGGCAGATTGCGCATTGGCTTTCCCGCCCGACCAGCCGCATGGTGGTCTGCTTACTACTCGAACCGCCGGTCAAAGCCGGGCTTTAGTTGCACGCGGCACATCGCGGCCGCCGCAAGGACTTGTTCGCTTTTCGCTCTCCTGCAGGGCATCATCGTACGCTGGCAATGGCGAAAGCAACTGGCAACGAACGCGCTTCTGTTTGCTGCTGGTTACTGGCTACTGCGGCCTTTGCAATGCACCCCTCCTCCTTGCGTCTGCCCCACCAGAAGCCGAAGAGCGAAGTTGATAGCTTGAGAGAACAAGATACGCGAGAGTAAGGGAGTTCGAGAAAGAACAGACGAAGAGGGAAATGTTTGAGGCATCCCCATTACAGCAAACGCCTTCAGTTCCTGTCTTGTTTTATGAGCAGTTTATGAGCAGAATCATTGTCATCATCAGTAACAGTATTCGAGTCGTTGTTGTCATCTTTATCGTCAACAGAGCCGTCAACAGCAGCCTGCGAATGATCACTATAGCTAGCAGTGTCTTCACCACTCTGCCCTTTGAACGCCTTCAACGGCGCATGGCAAAGCGGGGGAGAAGATGAACGACAGATCCCGAGAGAACGAGAGAAGGCCTACGTTTCTGCGGATCGGGAAGCGGAGAAGGCCAAATCGCGACTGAAGAGAAAGCAGGATCATGGGGCAGGCGACCGTGAATCCCAGCGAAGGTGGCAAAAAGGGCAAAAAGCGAGGACGAAAGAGAAAAAGATAGCTTAGAAAGAAGCCGAAACAATGGACGAGTACTAGTGTCTTATTAACACAGTGTGGCCATCGTCAACGTCACCAGCGTAAATCGGTGAACCCCGTAGTATTCCTAGAAAAATCACGTCAAATGGAGGCTCGTAAAAGCGTAGAAAATTGCAATGGGCAACGTGCGGTGATAACTCGCAGATACTGACTATTGCTTAGCCTCGAACACGACCACGACTAATTCTACAGAATACGATTGTATTTCTGTGCTAGCTATAACGCCTAGCTATACAGCTAGTGGTGCCGCTGCTCAGGGCGATAGCAATGGAGAATGGCGTTACAAGGAACGCTAACGATGCGTGGGGGCTCGCAAAAATTTTCCAATCCAGTTGGTGACTGGCGAGTCTGTCATCGCCTGGCGCCGTGTCTACTTGTTGCGATTACGGTTTTACTACACCGAGAATTTGGGATAAGGAATGTAGTCGGAAACGAAGCAGCATTGCACTATACCATATGGGAGCAATCCCACTGCAAGGCTACAACCAGATGATGAGTAATGGCAAGAAGACAGAAAAGGGACAGTCGACAAAAAGCTAAGGGTGGTAAAGAAGAGGCGATACAGTGAAGTTCTGCCGAATGGCGCAAGTAGACGATAGGAGGTTGGCGAGCCTCGGCAATGCGACAGCGAGGTATGTGTGAGTCACAAATAGCGTTGCTATCTAAGGACAAGATGTCCTCATGATGGCGTAGCAGTAACATGTTTGTCTACTCAAATAAGGAATGCGTGAGGTTTGGAAGCGAGAACGGGTCCACTTCGCTTCTGGCTGAAGCAATGCCTAACAGAAAAACTGAACATAGAACTTGAAATGGCTATCTGAAGTAAACGGCGAGGCATCGGGCGACGATGACCATGACGTTTTGAGAATATTCAACAACTACTGCCATCGAGGGTCATTAGCTTCCGTCTTGTTGATTGAATTCAAAGTAAATGACCACAGCCAACAAGAGAAACAGTAGGCAGCTGGCGCAGAAGAGGCGAACGTACATTTTATTGTGAGATATGAAGTGCTATTTGCCGCACTCGGCATAGACCTGGCATGTCACCACGTGTTTGTTATGGAATCACTTTTCGGATATTTCTAAGCGTTACACCCCGAAGTAGTGGGGTGCAGCAGATAATAATCGAACGGGAGGTGACGACTATGAGGGAAAACCTATTCGACCCTGTCATTCGGACAAATGCAGGCAAATGATAGGGACAAGACGCGACATATCATGTCATTCCATATTTATTGAAGCAGAATGAAATGTTGACTGGGGAAACTGAGGTCCTACCTGTGCATAGATGCAGCCTGCATATAAGGATCGTTATCAAAGATTTGTAGAAATAGTTTGTTCGAATGACAGCGTTTTTGGGCAGATATTTAATTGAGCTAGTTACCTGTGACATTTTGCAAGGTATCTAGGCGGCTTTATGAATATATGCCGACGTGCAACGAGTGCATCCGTTCAAATTCAACTAAAGTTACATTAGAGAAGCTTAATGGCAAAGACAAGCAGACTAATCGAGGTGCTATTTTATGCGACCTCACACGCAAAATTAAATGCACCCTGAGGGATGATTTGCCGTGCCGCCATTGCTGAGACACGTGTCGACGCTGCTACCAACTTATTCATAATCTTAGTTCCATATCGAATTTTTAACTATTTTCGGTCATCAATGCCACCTATATCGCCGCAAAAATACCGACACTTCAATACTAAAACAAATTTGCTGCAGTTTTTACTAATAGATTCTTAGTTGACTCATTCGCGTAGTAGTACATCATCCGCAAGTATTTAGAACGGTAGAGTTACGTCTTACAAAAAAAAACTGCCGAAAAATGAACGTAAGACACGAAATCAGCTCCACGACGCAGAATATAGAATGTGTAGCCTAGAACGTTCGACGTCACTATGTGGCGTCCTTCGTGTTACCGTGGCTTCTCAACAGGCAGGTACGTACCATAGGGGCGCTTACGCCATATGCGCCTCTTTATTGAAACTGTAATAACTCTATTTTTCCATGTAGATTGATACCATATATGTCATCAATATCGTAAACAAATCAGATGGTTGTTTTCTGACAAATACTTCTCAAGCGTCCCAGCATTACTGCTACTATCATTCACACTTACGTTCGTCTTCTCCAGTTGTACGAGCAGTTCTTCTTTTGTGCCAGACATCCCCATTTGGCCCACAGTATCTACAAATAAGATAAATCCATAAATACTAGTGATGTTGTCATCGGCCCGGGGGGTAGGGGTGTACAGGAGCAATCAATTAGGTAGCTAAGATGCGAGTACTCGATATTTATAATTAGCTTGATCTGCCCTTCGATACAGGTACGGGCAAAGATTCGAAGCTAATTCGAGCTCTGCTTAAACCATACCAATACTTCATCTTTTAACGTCCTAAATGATGTCCTTCACCCGACGTACTCCTGCATATGAAAACAATCGATTAACATTTAACCGTTGTACACTTATGTTTGTCATCTGTAGACTTCGCTTGCTTCGTCATAACTCCAAAATAAATGTATCTACAAATATTGGATAACTAGAAGCAACGGCAGCGCAGTAATGACTGGTGATTAGTAAAACTATTATATAGCTAGACAGTGACGCTTCTAATTATATTAACCACTTTTGGTATTCGTAGAATATAAATGGAAAGCAATCTTCATCTTTGATGAATATGCATCAGCGGATCCTTGTAAATGGCATCATCGAACGATGACAATGCAAACCCATGGAACGAAGGCCTTAAATAACAGCTCCGCTTGGTAGTTGACCGTATCCAAAACGAATAACGTACGTCGTATACGTTGCGGGTATAATTACTGCATGTGAACGTCCTGCACATAATCACACGTATTTCTATCGGTCGTCATTTTACATTGGCTGAACAGCGAACGCGCGGTAACTTTAAATCATTCTACTAAAATGATCCTTACGTATTATATTCTGAAAGGACAACAAGGGCGATCGAGCGCTTGAAATAGGAGCAGGCGTTGTGGTAGGGCTCTGAAGGTACTGCAAAGCGGACATTTCATTTAGTACTCACTGTTCCTTTTGCTTCTTCCAAGCTTATTCTAGTAATAAAATAACAAATTTTATGGCACGAGAAAGTAGTAGTTGCTGGCATGTTGGAGATGCAACCTACGATTACCGTTATATACTCCACTCGAGTATCAAATTTTTTGAAATTGTTATAAATGAAAAAATCATAAAGATATTAGCGGTTTATCAAAACGCTCGAATTGACATACTTTTAACAATGAGTTCATTCAATGGTCGCGGATCCGCGGTAGTGTCCTATAATACAATTCTGTATTAATCCAGGAGGCCAAATAGGAATGAGCATGCTGTGATATCGCATCGAACTGCTAACGAGAACAACTCTGGGGTAGAACTTTTCGTGATGCTTGCCCCGGCCAGTGTATCTAGTGTCATAAACTTCGCTCATGGTCGCTCGTTGAGGACAATTAGGCTTGGCGATTTTGGCTTACGAACATAATCGCGAATACAGAAGGAAAGGAAGGGCCATGACGTGCTCCTAGTATAACTACCCGTAACGATATTCCAGCTATGTTCATTGCTATGGCTAAACACGAAAAAAGACTGGGACTCAATCGGTTTTATACACTTTTTTTTATCGATACAACTGCGACCTTTCTAATTGTGTTACAAAAACTATATATATAATGCGGTTAGGGTATAAATCCTGATCATTCTGGCCACTTGTTGACATAATGTCAGTCTCCGACCAACTACATACAAAAATTCACTCTTAAGCAATTGGTTACTGATGAAACCCGAAAAGTTTGGGCAAGACTTCAGCAGTTTTTCTAAGAGTGAGAAGAAAGAGCATTAAATTCTATCGTTATGTTAAACGTGTATCGTTTGAACACGAAGTTCACGTAATAACATTAAATATTTCGAAGACTTTGAAATCGATCGGTGGTCTGACCTTCATTATTTATTAGAACCGTCAGCTGCTCCTTATTTCCTCTTCTTACATTATGACTAGGACATAAGTTAGCCACCTCGTACAGCGAAAGCACAGATTTATTATCAGCTGTGGTGTGTACCTAAGTTGTAATTTAGATGGCTATGAAGTAATCTATTTTGGTCCGCATCTTTGGCCCAGCACGGTCGTTGCGCACTTACCACTTTGTGCTGATTGGTACAGATGTAATATGGACTGTAGCTCGTGGAGGTTGATTTAGTCGGCTATTCAGGATAATCCATGTTTCCACAGGAGAATTTCAGAATCAATCAAGTCCCTGCATGATCGAGATCAGCTGAGCCTTACAAACCTTCAATTTGTACGCGACTATTTCCATAACGTGTGAAGATTAAATAATATAAATTAGATTTTATAGACGTATTTTTACTCTGAGACCAAATGACTTAACGTTTTGAGCTTTGCTGTCTATATTACCTGTCGAAGAACTACTTGAAACGATGAATTTCCAGCAGCAGAAGACAATGCTTTTCTTTCCGTGCTTAAGTTAGGGAACCGAACATGAATCAAGGATTTGAGGGCAACGTCTAGCCATTCAACTTAGGCTCTACCGAGTTACATATTAAGCTTCGTCCTGGGATAAGTTTAAGTCCATGTATAGTTTGATTTAATACAGTACCCTATCATTATATATATATATATAATACTACTACCCAAACTCTTTTTATGGTTACAATAGGTATGTTACATCCAGATGTATTATTAAGCTTTACATTGGTCTAAATTTGGGAAATATCAGATAGTTTCCATTTTGTGTTCGCACACCCTTTCGTTATTGTATTATTGGGCAGCGTACCTGTCCATTAAGGTCGGATCGAGACCCGGTATTGATACGCTTGTCGTTCAGGCCTGTCTATCCGTTCGTCTATCAGCCTCTCCCTATTTTCGTATTTCCTTTTTCTCAGCGATTGTCATTTTTATCCATATCCAATGATTGCTTTGTCTTGCACATGGTGCTATGCAATTGAGAAAAAGATGGGGCGACGAATTCTAATAGTTTCTGCATTCGTTGATGTCGATCCTTTGTCACCCCCCACTAGCCAGCTAGCGACACGAAGCTAGCGAGACGGGCTTTGGTTGAAACACGAAGAAATGACGATCTCTACATCGTGTGTCTACTCTGTACAGATCCCCCTCTACCCTTTATCCCTTTTTACCGATCGTTTACAGCTGCTTATCCTTACCCTATATTGCGGGCGTTCTCTTTCTATTGCGCCGATGATATGAAAGCCACGTTTTCTATTCAGCCACCCCTTGATCTGACTGTCCAGCCATTTCCATAGGCACCATTCAATTGTATTTTTTTCTGCGTTGCTATCAACCATTCCCACCCGCTGATTCCCTTTGCAATTTCCCACTTTCTTTCGTTCAATTTCTGAAATCTCCCCGTTTCTCATCTAGTTGCCTACTCTTTTTAGATAATTCTCTTCGTTGAAAAATAGGGCACTTTGCTGCATCGCTGGTATTGGACTGAATTATCGGCAGAAGACAAGCCAGCATCGCCTGCACCAACGTTGATCGCGACTACCACCGCTGTTACTGCCTCGTATGACAGCGTGCTCCATTGCACCTTGCCTGACGTCTGCTCGAGGTTTTTGCTTTGACTGACTACCGGGCTTTGGCCGGGTTCCGATGGCTTCGGTTCGTTACCGGAGTTACCAGCAGTAGCTATGATGAGTAACCGAATCGCGGGGCGAAGATGGCAGAGGTTCTTTGGGGTACGAGGCGCTTAGATATTTTCTAGAGATCCTGGAAACAGCATGACTGCGAGTGGCAGAAACTGTGTGTTAAACAAATCTATGGGGAGCTAACGCCATATGGTGAATAGTGGCCGAATGGTGAGAGGAGCTACATCTGTGAGTAGATTTGATGATGAGATTGAAAACATTTCGTCGTTTCATCTCTCTCTCCTTAACGCGTCGCCGTTTTGTGTCCTTGATTTTCCTCTATCTTCACGCGCCCCAAATGCCCTATCGTCGTCAATTGCCGCTTCTCTTGCCTTTTCTACACCTCATATTCTTTCACCCCTGTCCGCCCGCTTGACTTAGGTATCGCGTCTGACTTCGTTCTGTTTCTGTCTTTGGGAGAGCGATGAGCATTTGACGACAGTCTATATTTGCTTCTCGTCACTGTCCACATTTGATGTGTGTAGCGAGTCTGACACTAAGTGTGTCTGTCTTCTAGGGAAGAATTCGGGAACTGGAGATTCGCTCGAATCTTTCCAGCGAAGCTTTATCTGGCGCCCTGTATCAACTTTGCCTTTGCCGTCTTCTGCTCACTACTATTACGTACCACTATGTGTGAACGGAGAGAGAAAAGAGACTCACTCCAAGCTAACTGCAGCTGACCGACCTGGGTCGGGTTTGTAATTTATCTGGACAAAGTCAGCTTGCGTTACTAAATAATAACGAATATATAACACATATGATAAGCGAAACGAGGCTGAGTTACTAATTTGGCGTTTAACTTCCCGTCGACCGCAAACAGCTCCTGTCTGTGGTCAAAGAATGGCTTTTCCCATCTACGAAGACTAATACGACTGCAACGAGGTCTTAAACAAATCTAAGTTGACTGTTCGCTACCAACTTAGCAGCACCGTGGGTATATATATGACTGTATGTCTTTGCGTGTGTGGAAATGAGTCAGCAGCAGCTATTAACAATACCAGTAGCATTAGCGTCATGCACCAATCAACGACGACCGAATGCGCTAAAAAGCTTGTCCAGCCACTTCATCAAATCATCTAAAGGAGACGGGGCAGACCAAGTCGACCTCGCTTTCACTCAATCAACACGAAGGACCCAAACAGTGCACTGAGGTGGATGAGTAGAGCATCTGCTAAAAACTGGCGCCTTCGTCACTAGTACTGCCACTATCAACACGACCATTTCCTTCCTGTTGCCCTTCTAGTTAACGCTTAAAAGTTAAAGTACGACGGCACAAAAATAAGGAACTTTATGATTGGGCGCTATGGAACTTGCGTGTGAACTGTGGAACCGGAGCAGGGTGGGGAAGGGCGCAACGATGGAAATCGGGAACTGGCAACTCAAAAGGAATCGTTAGAAAACATCCAACCTAATGATGAAGCAAACCACTGCCTTCTGTGCAGTACAATAGACCAATACTGGATGCCGATCATCCGAACAATGGTAAGCACTACTAGTCAGGAAAAAAGGAAGGAAAGATCGTCGCTGCCATAAGCGCAGATGGATCGAACAGCGGTGGCAATGCGACCCTTTGAACATGACTTCAACATGGCAAAATCGCTGTGACTTGTGCTACTGCTGCGATGGAGCTTTGGCGGTTTTCGTCGATGCTTTAACTGCTGTTTCTGCTGATAGTGAAAATTATGCGCTTCGGACTTGCCTTATAGCCTCTCACGATTGAGCACACATTGTGGCCCGCCCATGGTGACCGATGCCTGGGTCTGCACTGTGTTCGGCAAGTGTAGACCCGTTCAGCGCGCCTTACAGTGTGTGTACACCATACGGTGTGTGTGCAATAGTATGAAAGTGCCAAAACAGAGTCTTCTAAACGAAACGACAGACAGATGGGCAGACAGAGGAGAAAAATTCGTCGACTGAAGAAATTGAATTGGTTGGTTGGGTAAATCGAACAGTTGGGGATGTCGCCACTCGTCGTGGGAACCCCGATGTCCATTCGTATTCCTCATCGTTCGCCTGCTTGGATCCCTTCCGATTTTTTCATTCTGTACCTCGCCAGCGCTCTTTCGGCTCCACACAGTACTGTTTGACGCTTGGGTCTTTCTTATCAATAGAGTCCAGCGAAACTACAAGGGCTATGAAGCTACGCCCCTTTATAGTCCGCTTCAGCCTCTTGCTAACCGAGGAGCTGCGGTGATCGTTTAGCTCTTGTAATAGGGAGGTTAGGGATGGCGACTACTGAAAAGCGATTGTCCTTCCTGCTCTAATGTTTTTCCTTGTGCTGCTACCGTTGTCCAATCTACTCGAGAAGGCTCCTCACGCAAGGACGGATGAGTAAAGCTGCAATCGTTCTCGACCCATGCTTCTACTGCTGTTGCGACGGTCACTCACCGTTAATTGCCTGGCTCGCTTAGGCCAGAGGGAAGATTGTCGGTCCTTGTTGCGCAAACCTCAGTAGTGTCTATGTGTAGGTGGGCAGCAATGGAATTTGGTCAATATCATCCCACAAGAAGCCAATGAGCTTTTCGAAAATACTACTATCGACAAAGCACATCCCATCAAATGATCGAAGACGCACACAGCTGGAATTACGATTGAGAAGAAGGGGGAATTACAAGTGTGAGTAGATTATGAGAATACTGTTAGTGGACGAGTGGGTTTACCTCTATTTTTTTTTTTTTTTTTAGCTTTTCTCTATGAGGGTTCGGCTAATTAAGTATCGAGATGGAAATAAAGATGAACATGGAGCTGGTACCAAGCATTTCTCGATCTGATAATAATTGTAATCGAGAATTGTCGATCGATTTTTAATAGTGGATGCAATATGCCCATTATTCCGGAATACGTGAGCAAAAGATTTTTATCTACAAACAACAATGGTTTGACCTAGTTGATACGTCGAAGATCGTATCTGGTTGAGTTACAAATTAGCGGCTGCAAAAGGTCAATGAACGATATAGTTACGTAACTTAAAAACGTCGACGTTTTTAAGATGAATGCTATAAAAAGACGCATTTTGCTCTATTTGTACAGCAGTACATAATAATACTGGTAAGTGGAGAATCTACCACACGCTGCGCAATTTTGGTAACTCCATAGGCAGCGTATCGTTAAATCTTAGAAGATTTATCATAACCAACCCTTAAACAATTGGTGGCCATTGCAAGCGACTTTGCTACTGTGTTTCTCTGGCACTATAATAAAGAAATAGGTCGAATACAACCATTTTGGTCAGAGCACACTCGAACCACTTGAGCATTGGCGACTCTTAGAAACAAATAGCCTTCTGTTTTGCCCAATAGCGATAATGCTATATATTCACGAATATTAAGAAATTTAATAGTATCGTAATTGCTAATGATATACACATGCGCAGTGTTGGTGATCCTTACCGCCTACTGCGGACCTAAATCTGCCTGACTTATTATTGTACCGGTCTTGAGTTTTTCTGAGCCTATGTATGCTCAACGGGCAAATGTATCAATACTAGATTTGTCAGTCAGACAGAAGTGTGTGTAAAATTCAATACTCTGTCAATTAGGGATTTAGATTAACCTAGTTTATCTCATCAAGCCCGTACGAATACTTAAACTTCAAAATTTTGCTTCAAAGACTGGCTTCATTGCAGTTAGCTTGCAATCTGATGTGCCAAGTCCCTCTAGTAATACCTATTTGATGTCGAAAAAGTTCCACAATTAGGAGACACGTGTATCTTACGATCAAAACGTTCGAAAGCCATTTTAAACACTGCTTTCTATCATAGACTGCCCGACGCTCAGGTCGCCATAGCCATACTTATTTACAAGAGTTCTGACACTTAGGGCGCAATGTAAGGTACGAACTTGTAACTTCTAATCTTTGAATTTTTTTTGTTTTTACCTGCAATTTCGAACAATTTGCCCACCATCTGATGATGCATTTTAATGCATCACGCCTCTGCCTCAACGGATTTGCCGTTCGCCAACGTAATTTGTTTCTTGCGAATTATTTTACGTACATATAACGAGCAATGAATTATTCGTGGTCGATCTTGCGAGCCAGTCACTGGCTAGAGTTTCGCTCACGACGAAATGGTCGTCATTGCAAACGTTTCGATAGTTACCTAACATAACCTAACCGCTCTAACATGTTTTGTTCTTGTTCTCTAACATAGCAAGCTCTTAATGATTGTTATGTGTGGATTTTTCTGTGGCTATGCAAAGGTCACCTCTCAGGCCGTGTGGAAACTACGTGTCCTTCGTCCCGTTCCCGAAACGTTTCCATTATTTGAAATTTCTCGTTTATGGACTGATTGAGTTGAATAAGATATGCGAGATGTAATTCGATTTACGCACCGGAAAACAGACGTAAGTCTAGCGCTTTGCATATTGACATGTTCGAAGCAGGAAGTTTATTGAAACCAGGGCGATCATCAAGATGTCTTCTATCGGATATATTGAAAAAAATATATATTTATTGGGCCGTCAACACGACTGATGGTACGAAATTCGTTTGAATGGCGATTTATGTAAAATACGAAATATTGGGGTCTAGGAAGGCTAGGCTGCAGATGGCGCAGGTACTCGAATGTAGGTATTCGTTAAATTAATTATTTAATTAAATGATTCTTCGGATGTTCGTAGGGCCAAGTTGGGCTCAAAACATTTCACATAGAAGTCCTCAAAATCAGACATATTTCAAAATCTGTTTTAGCGACCGACTTCCTTCTTTTTCCACTACTTTTCAATACATGCTGTTAAGGAATAAAAACAACTTTTACCAAAGGTTACTTTTGAAAGATTAAATCTCGCTTAGCCGCGCGTGGAATTTCGTAGGTCTGCGAAACGCTTTACGTATTATATCTATTTTCAAGCGTCAGCAATTCACATCGAGCTCTTCAATCTTGCAAATCTATTTCAACTATATTATTTCAGGTTTGAAGAAGTCAGTATTCACAATAATTGATAAGCAAAAGCACACGTTGGCCCGCTTCGTCAAAGACTATTTGCTGAAAATTCTATAGGAAATTTTCTCTGCATTATGATCAACGTTTGCAAGATTTGGTCCTGTATCATTCATTCTAGCCACAGGCAAACAAGAACAGGCTTTCAGTAATTGTATGCGCAGAAGAACTGTCTCTGCTTTCGCGTATTTTCATTTGTTTTCATCTACAAGCAGCGGCCTA
This sequence comes from Varroa destructor, assembly GCF_002443255.2. Classification (NCBI taxonomy): domain Eukaryota; kingdom Metazoa; phylum Arthropoda; class Arachnida; order Mesostigmata; family Varroidae; genus Varroa; species Varroa destructor. Next base: position 22,609,514 of record NW_019211458.1, on the reverse strand, counting down.
CTGTAAAAACGGCCAACCTATCGTGATGGAAAATGTAAAACTTCTTCGAATCTACGTGGACCCGTAACTATATAACATTCTATCTCGTGCGGATCAGAGAGACGACCACCGCGTTCTCCGCGACCTTGAAGCTTTTTCAGATCAGTTGACGCAGTCTTACATTGTTACGAACATGCCTAGATCGTTAAAATGCGATGCACACAGGTACGCACATGTAACCGTGTGCCGCCGGTTTCATTTTAAGAACATTAATCTCGTTTGACACGAACATACATTGTCAATAGGTTTACATAACTTGCATGGTTTCTGATTTCGTGACACTGTGATTTTACCCGAAAGGGTACAGCAGAGAATCGGTCTCAAGGCTCTAAACGGCTTATCTACTTGATGACTTGATACTTTCTACAAGTTAAAGCTACGCTGAGTTTTCCGGTGATTTAGTTCGACTCGAGAGAAGATTGCCAAATCTCATGTAACCTATAGATCTCATTGAACACATATACAGAGCTCAACACTTCCCAATTCCAAGACATTTTTCGAGAACTTTTATAGGTAATACGCCAAATTTACAAAGTCAAGGAGAGAAGGCTTAGTGATAGTCGGAGAACTCAACAATGCACGCGTTCTTCTATTATTTCCCTGTTTACCATACAATATTATTTGTATAATTAGATAATTGCAATAATAATACGCTAAGTGCTAAATGCGAATACTTAACTTGCTTTACGATACAATAAAATACAATTGAAACCTCGTTAATTCTCTTACTTCGAAACCAAGTATCATTTTTTGCAGCCTTTTTGCCCTTGTAACCCTTTCGTATTCTTCACTAGGGGGCTGTCAGCAGAATTTCATTCAACTCGCTCTTTTTTAGTTACACGGGTTTTCCCGGACCACAATCTTCTAAAGAGGACCAATATTAGTATTTAAGGATGCGGTACAAAGGACGAACACTAATTTTTAAATGATTTAAAAACGATCGATAGAGAAAAAGTAGTTTGCACAACGTCTTAACACAGACGTTTGTCTCATCCGTTCCTGTTTCAGTTATTACTTTGGTATGTAGCTTCGAACGTGTCGGAACCCCGTATATAGTAATACTATCGTCGCTGAGACTAGCTATTGAATGGTGACTAATAACTCCCAATAGTTCGAACGAATTTCTGGCATAGAGCAGTTTCGTCCGCTTAATACCTATCAGTAGATATATATATATATTGGATTTAAAAAAATGCAAAAACGCTATTTTGATCTATAATTTTCTGCTTGTTTTCTGATTACACAGTAATCCTATCACTGGAGAATCTTTGTTGTCTCTGAGGCAAGTGGTCCTGATCATACGTTCGCACGCTTCTATTCTAAATTAGACTACCGCCTAATCTTACAGCACAGGATCTGGACTATACGGCATGTTCGGTCAAATTTTCCATTCAAGTTTCTTTCATTTAGCTAAATATATGTGTGGTCATGGCTGAAAGCGTCGTCTCTCCTTTCTACTAGTTCCGATCGATTCGTCGAAGACCTGCTATAATTATGTCAGTCGTAGAGAGTAGAAGCTTAGATCGATCGTTTTCTTAAACGGTAACAATTCCGCATGAATCCTTTTTTTTTTTTGCCCACGAAGCCATAGGTGGCGGAGCACATTTTTTAAATTTGCATAATATTATCATAATCCATTTTTTATCACCTGTTCTTTTTTTTTTTTTACCACCGCTTTGTAAATGGACTGCAAAGTTTTGTAGATAGAAATACGATGGAATGCATTTTTTTGCGCTGACTCGTGCGACACCCACAGAACATAATGTTAACTTTCTTAGTAATTTTAAACTTTTATGATACTATGACCATTCACATGTCGGTCTTGTTCAAATTTAGCAATAATCATTCCATCAACGTTTTTTTTTTTAATTAGTTGACAGCGACGAGAAACATCTTTCACGAAATCGATAAACAGAACAATCTTTAGACTCGTTATTCCAACGACGCACCGTTGTCATAAACAGCACAACAGGATCTGGCAACATTTGTGCCTTTATCGTAACAGAACGAAAACTGTGAAATATAACAGGTTTTTGCAAAAATTTAACTCACCTTTAAAGCGCTCTACCTTATAATAGAACAAAAGCATCCCCATAGATGTTAGCTTTCAAAAATCATCAACGCCGATCCAGGCGACCTATGTGACTAAGGTTATTCAGCTAGAAAAATGCTCAGTTCTTTTACATCATGATAATCCTAATACTATATTACTTAGCCGATGTGATGACTTGACGACGACATGTCTGTTTTTACAATTTGTGTAATTATTGTTATTATAGTAGATTATTTTGTTTTTCTACTGCTAATTTACTTCTATGCTTTCCCGATGACGTTCCCTTCTACATGGTCACTTTGTACTGTCCTGAAACCGCACCAAAAACGCGCTTATGTGTCCCTTGCCAAATCCCTAAACCATAAATCCTATTATTACAACCAACTTAATAGGAAATATTTGACGCTGGTAGATAGATGAATATCATCAGGGTTCAGCTCGAACACTGCTCGATTCTCTGCCAAGCTCTTTAATCAAAAATGAGGCTTATAACTGTAAACTTTATTAGAGTGATGCAATGCACTCATAAGCACGATCCCTGTATCATCACCTGCCGCGTTACTCAGAAGTGCTAATAGATGACTGCCTAATGGATGGAATCAAAGTAAATCAAAACACTATTTGTTAACCCGATAGGGCAAATGGTTTGTTTACAGTCCTTACAAATAGAACGCGATGGGATACAAGGCATTTTATTAGACCATTCCTTAGGCCACGTAATGAAGGGAAGGCATTATCTTCAATGATCTTTTATCACTAGATCTAGCCGTGTGTGCCAGTTAAAGGACAGGCAATACTATGCAGTTGAATGTTCGTGATGGCCGCTCCCTGTCCTAGCTAGAAGGCTAAAGGCTTTCCAACAAGTTCAGCACAAACATCGGCTAGCGAAAAGTAGCTTACAAATGATATCAACGCCGATCGATCGCGACTCACACTACCTGAGCTATGTGATTTGGAAGCCATCTAGCTGGAAAAACGGCCACTATTCCCACGGTTACAGTAAACATTTGCTAAGTCATTAAGACTGAGCAAAAATCAAAGGGCGATCCTAGATTTAGAGTTGCTCACATATTTTAATTCGTCATTGTAACGGCTAAAAACTTTGTAGGTTTTAGCGTAGTAACCGAATTAATTACATCGATCATTTCCACGATGAAGAGCTCCGAAAGGCCGATTGTCTGGCCGTAGGATACATTCAAGGTCACCGAAACAATTAGGACCGCGGCCATTTAATGAAACTTGTCGAGAGGAACCGTTCTGGGTAATGAATGCATGTCTTAAAGCAAATATTAGCATCGTCGTCGTCATCGATATGCTTCTATTGTTGGAAAGAGAATGATTAATTTTGACACTTAGCACTGAATTAGGGGCGATAACTTCTTTCCCAATGAAGAACTATAACCATTTCAAGGAAGCTATAAAGTGATGAACTTGCTCAGGAGTTACATCGTAAGTTATTGCTCTTTAGGAAGTTGTCTTGTAAACAGATCGAAGATGCCTAACGATAATGGTTCGTGGCCTGATTAACATGACCGATAAATTTTTACTAAATGGTTACGAAATGCAAATTTGCAACGACTAAAAAAGGGGATGGATTCAGCAGGCGCATAGGAGCAGTTTTCAATGTCGCGCTTGAGGCAACTGCCAAAAAGCATTTTCTGCGAACATTTCTATTGCTTTATTTATATGTTACATACTCTCCATGATACTGATTAATGTGAGTTCAATTTTAACTAAACATCGACTTGAATCCGCTGGCCAACTAACCTTGCCTTACAAAATATACCTTAGCCTGGAAAACACAAGAGCATTTAAACTAAGCTACACCTTTAAATAGCATCACGAGGTGTGCTACGTACATGCTTGACCTACAGGATAAAAGATAAAGGATAGCAGTTTTTTCAACGAGCGGATTCTATGAGGTTGAGTATTGTTATCGTTTCTCACTACCGAAAAAGTCCGGCATTAAGAAACTACTATATATTAAAAGCTAATCATTATGAAAAGCTCAACGAGACTCAACATAGACGCATGCAACGTATCTACAACACCCAATTCTTTCATATTTCATACAAGAATAGAGAAGTATATTGTTATTTTAGTACGCTTGTCACTTAGATATATGCAGCTTTTTCAGGTTGTGACAAAGAATCTAACTTAAAAAACTATTTATATTTATAAGCAACTGTACAATGACACGTGTAATAACTGGGCGCCGACATTGAAATTTTTAGAACGACAAATAAATGCACCGCAACAGCTATTTACCAGGCTCTTGGACCTAGCTGGCTTTTGGCTGGCTCAGGAGAGGGGCTCGGTCTTTTTTCTTGACCGGACAGTACACGGAGGCCCTGTTAAAAGCACAGGGGCAACCCCATACCCAAGCGGTCCTTTCCTATTATTCTAATGTCACAGTGCCTCTTGGGAAAAGAATGCAACGGCCAAAATTGTCCGTCTGGGGAAACAGCATCAAAGAGGGGCAAACTCAATAGAGCCAATCACTTGCACGGAGCGTGCTGCCTGCCGTATCAGCCACGAGGGTGTTAGCTTGTTCGGCTTGGTCAGACCAGCCCACGATGGGTTAGTTGGGACAGGCCAAAATGTGGAAAGAGGGCGTCACGATCCCGTTATGGTCCTAGCTGAAAAAGGCAGCTGTCGAGATCGGAAACTTGCCTCATCGTCCTTTTCGCCTAGGCCCAGTTATTGACCAGCCCGAAACGGCGACAAAGAGACCAGATTGAAGCGACGTTCAAAGAATCACGATGGACCGTGTCTAAAAGTTTATGGGACACAATTCGAAATAGGCCACGAGATTTGGATGTTTATTAAATCCTAGCCAAAGCCAATGAAAGAAATTCTCTTGTGATACAGGGCTATTAACAAAATTTTTATGAATTTTAGACAAAGAAGTGTAGCAAACACTTTTTTCTACGAGCTCTCTGAACATCAGCATACACCAGATAATTGCTTCGCTAAACGAAATGTGCAAAGGATGCCTTTACTACATACTATGAGGAGGTCTACGATCCTTTTGCTTTTCGAAAACTGTGTGATTCATTTACAAGGTATCGAAAGTAACTTATGCAATATATGCACACAACAGTATCTTGGGCCCATTGATACGGCTAGTAGGTCTAGCACAAAAGTGGGATTTTATTTTTTGGCATATTGTTTTATATTTTTATCGGTGGCTACGCATAAGAATACTACATTTCAAATATGCCCTGCTCATACTTCGTTCAATGGTAGTAGGCTTGTTTTAATCGTCAGGCCTCACAGGTACGTCCTGGAATTTCTCGTTTTGCATGCATCCTCAGCCAGCGCCACAGCTTTCTGTGGCAAGATTTTTAAAAGCTGCCAACTTGACAAAGGCTAGTAACCATAATAAATGAGTTCATTTTGGTAACTATTTTATTCGCTGTTGTATGACCATATAGTGTGCAATTTGTATAGTTACGAACGGGTGAAAATATGGTGAGGCTACATACCGGCTGGCGGCTGCCTGTACCTTGTTCCCGCTGAAGTAACAATAAGAAGAGCACAGACGTTACATAGAGACGAATGGAGCGTGGAACAGTTGCAAGCTGTATGAGGCAGCCAGGCGAGTAAAGGAGAACTGGATCTCCACCTACTACTGTGTACTGACCATCGATGAAAGTTCATTGAGACCAGACTGCTAGTATCAAGGAACCCCTTGACCATGTACACCCTGTTTTTTCGGCAGACCGCCAGATCAGCAGCGGCAGTGATCTTAAGAAAAAGCAAACGACCCCGAAGGTCAATCGGTCAAAATTTTTTGTCTCTGATATCCGGATATTATTTTGTATAACGACAGAATAATATCTGGCTAGTCGGCTGCCAGTAGAAAATGCGAAAGGATTCGACGAGCCCTGAGCTCCTTGTGTTGTATATTCATTGTTGTTTTCAAAATATGGAACAAGCCGGTGACTGTTAAAGCTCTATAGCGTAGCTTCGGATGCGATGAATTTGTGCGAGGCCCGTCCGAACCGAGCTCTGTGAGTATTCATATATGTACATATTTTTTCGACAAATCGATAGCTGGGGTTATCTCTATAATAATAATAATAATAATAATACAACTATTCGATGCAATTTAAGTACATTATATTATTATTGATTTTAATCGTATCTGTATCTAAGTTTTTTTTTATAATATTTTCTTCTCATCATTACACGCATCACTGCAGATATGCCTATATTAATCCAGAGGAGGGGAATGTACGTGCACCCGGTGGCTATCCATGGACATGTACAAAAATTGGAAATATTTCAAATGAGTTGACATGTCTTCATAGTAAGGCTACGCAAAAAGAGAGCTGAAATGATAGTGCATATGGGTATAATTACATCCATATACAGTCCCTGGCCAATCAAACAAGATCACCTAATAATTAAACGCATAGTCGAGTTTGATAGAACGTAGCTCTGCATCTGAAATAAATATGTGCGTTTTTTTTTCCTTTAAGTTACCCGCCTTTGCTTTCTAATGATAGTACATATTACAATACTGCCGCTAAAGAAAATCCTGTGGAAGGCGAGGCGCTACCGAACCTAGTATTTAGTGCCTCCTTTTCTGACTACGGTCACCGCTGCATCTCGGTTTGGCATACTTCAAGTGCGCCCTCGCGTCATCTTCGTCACATCCGGGTCCTGGGTGGATAACTGCACCACCATATTCTTGAATTGTGCGACGTTCGTGGTCTGCTATCCGACTCTTACTCGCCCTTTGATATAATACCACACGTTTTTGATCAGATGAATCTTCAGACTATGGCATGACCTCAACACTGTCAGCGATAAACGCCTCAGAAATTCACTTTGCCATATGACTTAGTAACTTGTCATGCATAAGCACATAATTTGGAACCGTTCTAGTAGCTAACACGACTTGTTTTTTTAATTGCCTCGTTCGTAATAATCCTGTTAACGAAATGTTCCTGTATCCTGGAGGGAAATCATGACGCACACCATTGTCTCGCTCGGATCTTGGATCTGCTGAATTACGTAGGAGTCGCTCACACGTACCCAGCATTACTATCCAAAATCTCGAAATACGATTCATCTGAAGAGCCTTCACTAGTCCAATTTTGGAATCGTTAAGCCCATTTGAAACGTACAAATTTCGGTGTATGGCTTGGCCGAAGCCTTTTCGCTGCTCTACGACAGTTAAGAGCGGTTGTTTCCATACGACGTTATTATGGGTCAATGAATTTGTGCTGTTCCACCGTTAAGAGATTTTTGCAAATTGTTTTTTTAAGCTCTGTCTTGATGATCCTGTCCCGTCGAATTTTGTGTCCTATTTTTTCAACGACGAAGGCACCTTATCTTACACTTCCTAGGCTTCATTCTCAAGTGCACACTTCGATGTTCCGAATTGAGCAACTTCTTATCGCGTTCAGTTTTCTCGTACGGGTCTGGTTATTAGAATCAGATGCTTTTCCCTTAGGTATTATTCATAATTCCATTAACAATTCATGTACAAAGACACAATCAAGAAGATCATTAAATTTTATTCAACCTAATCTACGGTAATAAAAACGTCGTGATCATCAAGTAAATTAGAGTAACGATACTGGATGCATTACATCTCGAGCTTTCAGTCAAACTCAGTTCGAAATTTCAGGATTGGCTTATTCGGTTGGTCAGACACCGCATGTATAATACGAATAGACGTACGTACTATTATTATAATATGCTAATAAGTACTTTACATGTCAAATGTGAGGTCCAATAATCATTTTCTTATTATAGTCAGGTACGTGAACGGTAAAGATCGAAGAACACAATGCACTGACGATTCAAAAGAGGAAGAAACACAGTTTATACACAGTTTACAGCAGCGTCTGCTCGTTTTACTGTATATTACGAATATGTTTCTCTAGTTTAGTCACGTTTACCGTCTAGTATGTCTTTAGGGGGCTTCAGACTGACAAAAATTCCAGCTTTTCGCACCAATAGATTAGGCCATTTAGACCGCTGCGTCGACGGAAGAAGCAACGTATTTTATCTGATTTTGAATTACTTCAAGACCTCTTTCGAAAGTAGACTTTGATTGCCCATTGACTGATCTATACGGTTACGTAGATCTATAACAAGACCCTAAGGACATACGCACAACTCTATACGCATACATATAATATATGAGCCCAAAACTTTGACGTTTTTTCGTAGCGGACATAATTTATCCTCCACCTTTGCTACCAGACAGAAATGAGTTTTGTCTAGGGAGAAACATTTTCGGAATTTGAATGAAAATAAGCTATTATCTAGCTTTATTTTTACACGCTGGACGACCTCCCACCAACATCATAAACTTTTTGAGTTATCCCAAATCGATAGTATAGAACGTTGTAAGTATACGTAGCTGTGGTACTCAGTAAAGGAGTCGTCATGCCATCGTACTTTTTCCACAAACACATCCAGTTTTACGCAGTGTTGCGCGACTACAAATAAACAAAAAAGGATAAAAATTCACGCAGGCCTATTAGTGCCCCATTGGATGTCTGAGAATAAAAGCACGATCTAGTATGCGCATATATAGCCGCCGAACAGCCCAGATTTGAGCTGATCGGGAACTCAACAAGTCTTGGCGTGACAATGTTCCGCAAGAAAACGCTTGCGGCATTGCAAAGAGCACAATATGTCCGTGAGCAATTCGGAGCCCGCACAGGAGCTATGATCGCGACGCATGGTATTCGAGACTATATATATTCGAGAGACATAATTGTGAGCAATTATGCTACGCAAAAAAAAAATTCGTCGAGATATGTATTTTTATTTAGATACAGTTTTAGAGAGAAGGCGTAAGGAGGTCTCAAGATAAGTGCCACACTTGTTTATGTTATATAGACTGTGTGTATATCTAGTCGGTACTCATCCAGCTTCCAGTCGCTCGAATATTGATCTAGTTATCAACCTTCTAGAGTACCCCGGCACAGTTGTATACTTCTATGGTCTGCCGTATGAATGAGAAAAAATGATCTACACATCAAAAGTACAATTTGATTGGGTATATAAAAAAATGATTTAAGTTCGGACGATATTTGAATTTATAAAAATTTTACATATGACCATTGTTGTTGGCTATCCTTCCATGTTTTTTGGGGTTCAAAACCTTCATCTATACTGGGTAATTGTTAATTTACTTGCACTGCTAATAATCAACTTTTGAGTAGAAGAGCGACAGATTTGTATCGTTTGGATTTGAAGACTGAGAAAAGCGTTCTTAGCCAAAGCTTTCATTCAATACGCGACATTCTAAAAGTAACCTCTCGTACTAGCCCGGAACATTAAGAGAGAACTAAAAAAAATGCACACTTCTTGTGAGGGAAATCAAACACCTTTATATCAACGTCCGGGCTGAATCTAGGTACATTTTAACAAAGATAAAAGTACGGCAATCTTTTTGTCTTTGCTGAAACATTTACCTTCGTCATAACCGCAGAAAAACGACGGTAAATTTCTAAAATGCAAAATTAAAAAATTATTTTCAAGGCTGCTGGCATAGGTAGGCAAACGAGAGAAAAACTCCTAAAATACTCATACAATGTTGTAATGTTCTAGTTACCAATTTACTTCGCGAAGGTCTGCCGGTATACCTGCAAGCGATGTAAATTCATTGAAATGCAGATTTGGTGTCTATAAGATCCGATTAAATAATCTTTCTTCACTTTTATCGTTGTAAGAATTCCATCTTCTTCGAAATATTGCCAATAGTTATAATCTATGCTAATAGTAGTAATCGTAATCGATAAGCTAAACATTTACTGAAGAATACTTTTTTTCAGCTTCCACTTTATAAATTACGCTTGAAGTCAGTTGAGGTTGGAAATATTGGAATAACAAAACATTCGGCCTGCTTAGCGTTTTTAGTTAACTTCACTCGTCAGCCATCGATGATTTTCATATGCGATGTTAGAGCTATTAATGGAACTTCATTCAGATCTCAATCATCGATACGGCCATCAGCGTTATTATTTGAAGTTCGACAGCTAATCGCTTTTGTTTAGGCGTTTGGGAGCAGGAGCCAGTGCTTACAGAGCGCTGACGTGGGGATCTATTGATAGACAGCGAAATGAAGTGACTACCTGGGTAAACTTGAGTTCCATCTCGAGTTTCGTCGATGGCAGGACCGAGTGTCTTTCCATTTTAAGGTTGGAGTATTTTCTATCCAAGATGCGTTCCCCACAACCGCAGCTTCGTCAGGGCGTGTTACCCCCCCCCCCTCCTCCCCATCCTATTCAAATCAAATCTAGATTCGAACACCATCATGCAAGGCCATAGGAGGAACGAATTTTAAATTCGCGCGCCAAGTTGGACACATGTCGGAGCTACAAACTGCACCATGCTATAAATGGCGTTTACTTGCTCAGATACGTTTCTTACATCATGAACACGGCTACTACTGTTATTATGAATTTTGCGTACTGAAATCTCGAAGTATGGCATTGCTGCCCCAGAATCACACCACGAGCGGTATTCTCATTTTTGCTTTTTTTTTGAAATTTGGGCAAATGCTATCATTGGTGAACGTTTCCGACTTGTTCTTCTCCTTTCTTGATTCCTCCTTCATGTCGCAATCTTCATATATACGGGAAGACACACACACACACACACTAACATTCATATATATACATATATATCTTATACGTAGCTCATGCGCGGGACAGCGTATTGAATGGCATGAGCCGATAAATGAGCCACAATCCATTTTTAGGATAAAGTGCCTCTATTTCGATTTCAAGAGAAGCAAAGGATACTTTAGCTGCCGTCTAGCCGCAAGACAAAGCATGCGCCAGTGGTAACTGACTATAGGAGAGCGCGCAAGCCAGCCGCGGCAGCATTGAAGCATCCTCAGACCCCTTGTCGGCATTCGCCGGCTGGATTGTAGAGCAAGCGACAGCAACTTCCCGTTAGCAACCCTGAAGAAGCCTATGCAGCGAGGCGGAGCGCTCACTAGCGCCGGAGGGCTCCCTCGGAAAGGGCAACTTCAAGAGGATTTTATTTGCTGTCAAAAAATCAAAATTCGGATTATTATTTATTTTCCAAGCTCCAACAGCCGGTGGCACAAGTCAGATGTTTCGCTCTTTCTTTTTTCCCTATCTTTATTTTCTCTGTCTCGTTCATGGCGGTGGCAGGGTCGTTGTGGTCCCGACTGTAGGAAGCGTACCTACGAACAAACTAGAGAGGGCTGGCAGGATTTAAGGATTCGAGGGTACACAACTACTCTTTTGCTTGCCAGCAAAGGAAACACGTGGTGTTGGGCACCGCTGTTGGGTTTAGAGAGTGACTCGGAAAAGCGACAGACTGCTGTGGCTACTAGCGAACCACTCACGGTTTTTGCTGCAGTTCATACCAGGCAGTCCTATGTATACTCGGCTGAGCTGCCCCCTTAAGAAAAACATTTGGAAGCAGTTGAGTTTAATGTAGAGCGCATGTATGGTGCGCAACTTTGAGGATCTATCAGAGCTGAAGTTCTGTTAGCTGGCTAGACGACGGCGATGCAGGGTTTTCTCGATCAATGTGGTGGGACATGAGCGAGAGATAGCGAATTTATATACTTACGAAGGAAAATTTTGGGGGCCAGTAACGAGTGACAGGACTACAACGTATCGATCTGATTAGTTCCGACCCGGCCTGCTGCACAGAAAACAAATACAGAAAAGAAAGACGTATGGCTATCCACAATGAAAAGCGCTCGTCCATTATAAGTTTAACTACGCGATGATTTGAGTAAATCTTTCATTATTAGTCGTTCATGATCTAAGGCATGATTAAGTTAGATGACTAATAAATTTTTTTCAGTAACAATTAATCCCATTTTATTTTACGGTGTTGCTCGGTGGATTCAATATTTACAAATTTCGCGCTAGCCTTCTGCCAACTGCTATATAATTACTCCTCGCTAGAATCGCTAATCCCTGTTTTCACGGATGCAAGTGTTACATTTTTTAAGCTTGTCTTTCATTTTACGGGGCTTCAATGATATTCCGTAACTTTCGATATGTAGTTTTTCGGTACCTTCGTCCGGTTTTGCATTTTTTCATCTTCATGTTCACGGCGAGCAGTCCGGCAAGTTCCCATTGGCGTATGCCATCTTGTTTGTCAATATCACTGAAAAGGAAACAGAAGCATATCTTCGCCTGATATCTGTTTGCACCTGGAAAGACAACAGATACCAGGTTTTTCTTGGGATTTATTTCCTATTACCAAACAGAAGATTGCATATAACGGGTACATATACGGTTGTTTACTTTATCACTTGAAAAAAAAACTCTCCTTACTCTCCTCTACTAGACTCTGCAAAAATATCTTTGCTTTCAAAGATCGACATGAGTTAATGTAATGAAGTGGTAATAACATTTGTAGATGCGTCATTACGAAGTCGAGCGTGTCCACCTTACAGCTTCCAAGCTGATTTCCAATGAGAGTCCAGAACCGTAGGTTTTGAAACACTTCAGGCCGATGTTCGGCCAGGAAACTGTGACACCGTGTAAATTATAGTCTTCCTTCGTATAAGTAAGTTGAATTAAAGGAAACGTTATGCAGCTGTGGCTTAATCTGCTCGAAAGCAGTGCATGGACATGCTTTCAAAGGCCGCTCGTTCAGATCCACTGTGCCCATATTTAGACGTCGTCTAAATAGGTGCACGTGTCTATAAAAGCCACATGTTGAATTAAATCTGAGTTACAGGAAATCCAGTCACAAAAAGGCCAGCGTTCGTCATTGTTTGTTCTGTTGTCAATTTCGTTATCGACTTCTGTCATTGGTTGACAACGAATAGTCAATTTCAGCTTGTATACTTATGCATAAATTATGTGAATGAGAAGAGGGTTTAGTTATGACAGCACAAGATGCGAAACGGGTATTCTCACGTAGTAGTTGGCATGCCAGCGTTCATTTGATTTAAATGGTCACCCGTTGAAGATATTTTTTGGTAAAATATACTTAAATTTAGATATTTCGAGTCCTACGCCCGATATTCAAGACGTTAGAGGTTACATAAAACAGGGTTTGTCTATGCCCAATTTTCCGGTGGAGATCGAACCCAGACCAGCACGTATATCCAAGTTTAGTAAGTGTCGTAGGCAAACTCGTCAGCATTGCGCTATCACGACAACAGAATTAACCCGAATTTTTCCAAAGCTAGTTTCAATGCATAGCGTTGAAAAACCCTGTTAGCCAAAGTGGCCCTCTAATATGCTATAAGAGTAATCTAATTACAAATCAAAGTAGCAGTGTAGAATCAAGTGTGATGTACAGTTAGAAAGCTTTTTGAAGAAATTTGAACAACTCCATGGTAAAGAAATACTCAGAGTCCATATTGTTTTGATGTCATAGATTTGCTTATTATTTGTTATTTGCTTATTATGTACATTTTTTTTTCTTGTAACCGAACCCGGAAGCCCAAGCATTGTTGGTTCAAGCTCTCTTTGTAAGGCTACCGTTTGCTTAAGATCGGGTAGTTAGTTGGTTCTATGCAAGCTTGACACAGTTTATCGTTAGCTGCAAACACTTCATTCATATGAATTGTTATTATAACCAAGGGACCTAGTTTTCCGCCGCTATTTCAAATAACGTTTGAAGTCGTTTCTATGTACTCGGCGGAAGTGATAGTCACTGTGTTTGTGCCGAAAAAGCATATGACCAATAAAGGGTAAGAGTTTATCAGCAGCTAGATATCAGTTTGTTTTACCTCAATTTTCTATTGATTTTTGAATTGGACGTTATACAGCCGTGTCAGATGCTTAACAGAACTCTAGCTCGATAGCCGATATTGGCTAGTTTGGTAAAAGGTAAAGGTAGTAACGCAAATCGACATAGATGACTAGACTCTGCTATTCTGATGCATTTAAGAGTTTGGGCGTTTTTTGGCAGAAGTACAAGTATGGTCACTGGACAGTTTCGATTTGTACCCGTTAGATCACGATATAAGGCTTGCGTTATCAAAGAGACGTTTGCACAATTGTAAAAAAAAAACGGATTCATGAACGGCTTATGCTTCGAATTAATCGATAGAGACCACTAAACAAGCGTGTCAGCTATTATGGCATCATTGTCATGGTTACCCAAAACAAGTTTCTATCCTGAACTACATCTCTGATTTCAGTGAGAACTGACAATAGGCGATCAGAATGAGCGTGTCTACTAAATTTGTTAAAAAAGAGACTTGAAGGATAGTAAAAAGCAGAGCATGGATCTCTCTCTAATGGATTTTTTTCGAATGGTACTTTTTGAAAGTACACATTTCTTACGGAGGGCAGTTTTTTTTCCATGTTGAACTATTATGTACAGAGAGTATGCGACCAAACGACTGTCAGGGTGTCGTTCTAAATGATCTCAGCCCTACGAAATACTCTCAAATAGCCACCTCCTCGTATTAATAGCAGCAGGAATTGTAAGTAGGTTTCTGTTTGGAAGGTTCACTCTTCTACTACTACTCTTCTAGGCGCTTCCCTAATGCCTCTCCATTAGCATAACACTAGGAAGGTCGGGCTGTCGAACGGTCTAATTTATTCATAAATTCTTGAAGATCTATCCCTAAGCGTTCGATAGTCTGGTTAATAGATTGCTCCCACCAGTTTTTATGCTGCTATATATTGACGATTCGTTGAAGTGAACGAGATCGCAAAAATGGACGTTAAAAAAATGTTCTCGGCATGCATAGGACCATTTCGAATATAACTGGCGAACTCGGTAGATTTAACTCGCTAGTAGAATAGGTATTATCTGCCTAAACGATGGCCTTGTAGACGCCACTAGTGAATATTTAAAACAAGACCCAGCCCACAGAGCCGTGGAGCATACAGGGCCTGACAGCGCTTCGACGCTCAGTTATTCCCATGCGAGCTCAATACAATCAACCCCCGAGCATCTGCCATCTTTCGGAAGACTATGACTTAAACTAATCAGTTATAATTGATGTTCACTCCACACATACGGAGATACTAAGCGGCAATCGAGAAACTGAAAATGGCCGCGGCACCGCCGGGGAAAATCTACCTATCAATCACCCAGTGATTTACTGTTGAGGGTGTACTAGTGCCAGTCGTGTCGATCACAACTTCCAAAGGTCGAACTGACCGGATGAGAAAAAAGATATAGTTTAAAGAACGCCTACAAAGTCAGCTAGGTACTAATTTTTCAAAAATTTTGAGTAAGTAATCGACCAGGGATATTGGCTATTAGATTTAAGATATACTGGCTAAAGTCGATTTTTTTTTACATGTTAGCGGCGTAAATTTCTAGTAAATTCGAAAAGCGGAACTATTTTTTTTATTTGACCAATAAAAAGCTGTGCTGACAAACGTGGCTTTCCAAAGTAGCGATTCATTGGCAAAATGCTCTATTTTATTATAGAGTGTACGTCCAGGGAAAAATTTCAAGCAGCGACCCCTGCTTTTTTAGGCAAGACAGATTACAGATCATTAAAAACTATCCACCGATTTCAATAAAAGCTAAGATCCAGTTGTCTTGATGCTGGGATAATATAATTTTGTTAATATTCTCATTATATCATTCATTATAACGAAGTAGCTATCTTAAAATATCTAGCACCTATTATCATTTTACTCAAAAAACAACGTTGCATATAAAAAAAAAAACAAGATTTTCTGTATAAGTACCGCACCTAAACTCACTGGACGCGTACCCTCAACCGTACAGACAACAACGATGGAAAGCTAAATCGGTCACGGCCGTTGTTGTAAACGGCACTATATCCTGCTGGCTATAGAGCGGTGTTAGTTGTAACAGCGAAATCTACCGATCGGTGTTGACGACGGGATATGGCCAATGTTCAGTGACAACAAACCAATGAACGCTTCAGCATTTGCCTGGGATGTGCCCATTTCTTGGACGAAGAGGGAGGTCCGAACCTACATTAGCCTTCATAATTCAAAGACGCTATACAAAGAACGTAAATGTAATATACCGAGCATTCGTTGTCATTTTAAGTATTGGCATTTTAAGCAAAATGGTGTTCCTTGCTATTTTTTGTATGTACTTTATGTGGATATACTTAAATTAGTACGGTCAAAGGTAAGCGGCAAACGGCAACCAGTTTCTGTTCGGGATGTGTGTTAGGGGGCATAAAATCTTGTTTGTTATTTGTTTCGTATTTGTTAGCGTGAACTTCTCGAGGTCAAAACTTTAGGCTTCGGCGTTCCCCTTCCTATGTTGGACATTGTTTCCAACGCTGGACTTCGGTAGTGATATATTTTCAGCGGTTTGTCTTTCGTATCATTTAGCATCCCAGTGTCTCGATCGATCTTATTAGTGGTTTATCCGCGTGATGCTCAATACGGGTACCTATCTATTGAAACAGGGTGGAATACAATATTCATAGCATAATTCCCGCATACATCTCCGAAAGCTCTGATACCTGCAGATTTGAAATTCCGTTATTTTAGTTGGAGTTATTAGCTTTCTGTATAAGTAATGGCAACAAATAGTGCAGAAAGAAAGTACCTGGAAAAATGAAAACATCACTTATGCGTCAAGCAAATATCACAGCTTACTAATGCTAGATCAGCTTCAGATCTCCGCATGTCTGTATGCCCTCGTTGTTGCCGCGGACTCTAGAGCTTAAACGGATTTACTCCAAGCGAAAGGTCGCGATTTGTCATTTACGTTCATCTGCAAAATACATTTCCTACAGAACCCCAATTGTTGTTACGTACTAGACCTATTGATCATGAATCTAAGATATTCTGTTGCATTTCTATTAATCCGATGTATCCAGATAAGCTGCGGACATCAAAGACAAGTCAGTGCGTCAACATCTGTGTACCACGACGCCATTCTGATTAGTTAGTAGATACGCGTAGCTGCGATATGATCCAGAAATAGGAGTGGTTGTTTTCAAGATTGATAGGAAATTGTCGCGGTGAAGTATTTAGCAAACATTTAGTCCCCTTTCGATCACCCTGTTTGTTTAGGAACAGCAGTGGGTTTGTAAATCTATTAGCTTCAATCATCATCACAAGAACGTGATGAGAAACGTCAAAGGGAGTGTGACGGTTTCAGGAGACCTAGTCTGTATGTTGTAAAGTCAAAATTACAGGCGCTAGGGAGATTGGAAACGAGCTATGTTAAAAGCCTTTTTTGTGGGCTTCTGCGATGCTGAATACTATTACGCTCGTTCTGGCCGGTCAAAAATAGCTCTGGCCACCTTCACGCTTAATTACCTAATAACCTATGATGCTCCCATTTCTCAGTGGGTTTCTTAACCCTTCTTCGGCCTCCGCATTACGCTGACATTATGATATGCACTATATAGGTGTTTAGAAGTTAGGCGCTATTGTTTATTTGTAGACTTTCAGTGCAGCATAGCTCTGTTCTGTTGACCATTTATTATATCTGTCTATCTAGGCACAGAGGAGTGGTGACGAGTTTTCATTTGTTCTAACCTGTAATAGTCACTGGCAGGGAGGAAAGCCTACTTGACTCCAGACAAAAATCGCTTCTTTTGAGAAACGATACGAGATGTTATATACCGCTGTTATAACCGCAAGGCAGCTCCGCTTCAATAAATTTCATATGGGAAGAGGTGGAACTTTGAAGTTAAAAGGCACATCGTCACATATTGCGGTTACAGTTCTAGAAAAACGTACAATTGGAACCTGGCTATGTAGAGATTTGGCTATAGCTATCAGACTTTGAGAAATATGGCCTTGCGCTTGAAAATGGGAACCTGCCTTTTGACAGGCTAACATTTTTAAGTTTTAACGCATCACATTCGGGATTTAAATAAATTGTGAAATCGACTGGACACGTACGTTATGCTGACGTGTTATCCAGCAACCTCTGTAGCAAATAAAGCTCTTCGTCAGTCTGCCAAGCTCTTAGTCTCTCCCCCGCCGATGTGAGCAGAATTAATGGAAAAACTAAATATATTACAATCAATTCCACTGGAACTGTCAGATGTCAAACCGAGTGTGGAATAAAAAAACTAACTAGAACCTAGATCAACAGTAGCGGTCCCATCAAACGTAGCAAATATAGACAGAAATCAAAACAGTCACTGTGAAGCTTACAGCAACAATGAGAACTGCTTGACTCTTGCTTCAATATGACGAAAAGTAAGAAGATGTCCCAATCAATTACATTTGAAACAACTTATCTTATTAAGCTATCACTTGCGCCGTTGTTCCTAGTCCTATCGATGGAATATCGATAGTGCACAATTTGAGTGAAGTTCTATACTTATAATGCGTCACAGCCATGGATGTCCAAACGTAACACTTCATTTGGCCATTTGTCTTAAAACGTGCGGCCGGCTTTGAGCCTCTAACCCTGTTTGGGTACTTTGGCTTTGCTGTTCAGTCAAAACAAGTTGCTCTGGTCAGCCCTTAACGCTTGCTGAGCGATAGTTTCATATAGGCTGAATAGGCAGGCGTGCGATCGTCGTGTTTTTTCTGCCGGGCCACATCTGGGTGTGCTGTCTGACCACCAACCGCTCCGGGTTAGTAACATTACTCCCAAACAAGGCTGGGACCGGTGTCTCGTTCACTTCTATCGAATCCACCACTACTACATCACTGAGCGCGCATTGTCAACTCCACCTGCGAACAGAGTCCCGCGGACCAACTGCTTCTACGATACCCACGACTTCGCGGTCGCAGCAGGTGGAGATAGGTTATCCCAGCGGACAGAGCAGAGAAGAGCCCGGAAAGCAGGTTGAATTAATTCTCATTAATTGTAGCCATTAATATCGGATTCAGCCACCGCACGAATCGGGCTTGTGAGCTCGATACCAACGTCGCAACACGCGCATCCCTTCCCAAGCTTCATCAACTATATTGCGCATTGTATATCACCGTAGCACGATTGCCGAGCGCGTCGTTAATAATGAAGTAGGACGGACGAACGCCCCAGCCCTGTAGCTAAGGGCTTCGCGAGGCCGAGCTACCCCTGTTACCCAACCTATACATTCAGTCCGTAGAAGGGTGGCCGGTCAGCTAACGCAATCCTGACTAAGGTAGGAGATAGTGCCAGCCACGCTAGCCCATTGAACCCCATCGACCTGCCTATCTAATTGTGTGAGCATCTCTACGTCGAAGTCTTTGCTGTGGCAGACGACTAATGGGTGAGCTTCTTTTGGGTGCCAGATCCCTTACTCATTCTCCGTAGTTAGATACGTAGTCATCGCTGCAATTGCAGTCCAAACTAAGGCCACTGTAGGACACCGCGTCATAACAGCTCGATTATTGTTGGACACGAAAGCGATAGTTACGGGAGTCATAGAAACAATTATAGCAGCAGCAGCGTCGGCGTTATATAGCATCTGTAATATAACCGGCTGACGCTGTACGAATGTATAAGAGTATTATGACAGGATGGGCACGAGGAAAGCAAGAGAGACAAAGCGACGAAAGAATAGTCAGTGCAATCTCAGCGCCCGCCGTCGGATCCGTTTACACATTTGTAAATGGTAGCAATCAATATTCATGCCCAGTAATAACAGCAATCTTTCTTTTTTGTCCTCAAGTCTCTAGCCGACGGTGCCCACCCGACCGCAAAGCCGATTCGGAAATCCAAGTCCCATTTGAATGGATGCCGGCTCGCTTCCGTTAATAAATAGTATGTGTGTGCGGACCTGATATATTTAACACGGAACTTACCAATTTAAGCGCCAGACGTTAAGTCAATTTGAGCAATTCGGAAGTTCAAATATTTAGACATTACCATATCGCTGTCGAGCGTTATGCGATCGAAATTCAATACGGAAACCTACGTTTAATTATAATAACAGTAACTTTTTTTAATAGTCGGATATTATTGGGGTCGGTTAGGTTTACTGTTAATCTAGTGACAACGAAGCTCCGTGAAATTTGTAAATGTACGAACTTAGTTAAAAACGGTTGTAGGTTGTTTACAATAACGCGTAATATAAAACGCTTATTTATTTTACTTATTCTCTTCCTGCAAGTGCTGATTTCGTTAGATGCTCGAAAGCAACACGTACTCTCGAACAACGTCTTTGACACCAATGCTATTCGAATCTATTTATTAAATTATTACGAAGTGCTTCGTCTGCATTCGTACACTTGCGACACCGCCTTCGACAAAACAAAGGTGACCTTGCCTGGACAAACAAATTGTTTACCAAGCATCTGCGCAGATGCGGTTGGTCTACAGTGGTGAGACGATATTAAAAAAAGCATCGACAGTTCTGTGCAAGCTTTAGCCATCCATGTCCTATTTTTCTACAAGAAGAAATCAGCATCTGATTCAAAGCATCATTGAAAATAGTTTTCGATGCATTGCAGGTATTTACCTCAGTCTTGCTCTCATGTTTTACATTTCTTCAATTATCTTGTATTTTTTCTTTTTCAAGGAAAAGGAAAGTTGAGGAATAAATTTAGCTCCTGTGACTTCCGCGGGGTCAAGGTTCTTTGAGTGTGTTAGAGTCCTCTTGAGATAGTTGTTGACAAGTCTGCTTATGCTCAAAATCCAGCCTCCTCGGAAAACGCCTGTCTGTAAGCCGTCTTGCCTTCGAATGATCTTTCCAAACGGTCCGTCGTAGCCCGTGTAACGTGTCTTAACTTCTCTAAGCTTCATGAGGATAATTCGACAACCTTTTTGCATAAGTCGCTCAGCTTTTCATAAGTTTTTTTGTGACAGGCCTTCAAAGATGTTTGGTTTAAACGCTTCACTATTGCCATGACTAACCAAGTGCAACATCCGGTAGCAGGGGCCTGATGTCACATGCCCAATACATCAGTCGGATAGCACGTGTGGAACTACGTGGCGCCGATGATCAGCGTCACAAAGATAGTGAAAGAACGTTATCAGAGAAAACACTGAAATAAGGTTAATGCTACATGCGCCTATACAATTTCCTAAATTGCCTGGCTTGAGCAAAATGCCT
Source organism: Varroa destructor (assembly GCF_002443255.2). Classification (NCBI taxonomy): domain Eukaryota; kingdom Metazoa; phylum Arthropoda; class Arachnida; order Mesostigmata; family Varroidae; genus Varroa; species Varroa destructor. The sequence goes on along the minus strand of NW_019211458.1, from coordinate 22,588,527 downwards.
GCGTGCATTTCGCACATCCCTCGCTGAATCTGTGCTAAGTACCTGCTTTGTATTTAAATCCACTTCTAAAACAAATGAAAACCTGTTCCATCTGTTCAACCCAGAGAAGTCCGCTGCGCCCAGGTTCAACATTGGGCAAGCCATTTACTATTCGGTACTATTGGGTTTGCCGTTCCCTCCAACCATAACATTTGCTGGCAATCATACCGTATGCTTGGAATGCACGTACTATGCTACGGCTCTATGCGCTCGAGTTGGGAAATTAGTGATACGGTGCTTGTTGTCCTCCATTCTCAAGCTTAGCTGGCAAGAGACCCTATTGCCTTCATTAAATTCGGACGTGGCATCCGAGATCTGGCATGTCAGCTACGTCTGGGATCTAAAAGAACACACAGAACCAAACTGTGTATTGTATGGGGTCACCCAGGTACAGGAAAAAGCTACGGTGTTCGTCAGTGTGCCGAAGAGCTGGTTGGAGAAGATGAAATATACTACAAGACACGTGGTAATTGGTGGGACGGATATTCAAACCATCGAGCAGTCATCATCGACGACTTTTATGGATGGATTAAATATGATGAATTACTCAAAATATCAGATCGATACCCTTACCAGGTTCCGATCAAAGGAGGTTTTGCCAATTTTGTTTCAGATTGGATTTTCATTATTTCCAACCAACACCCTAAAGATTGGTACCATTTTCAAGGATACACCTTCACTGCTTTACAGCGCCGCATTGATATCCTAATTCATACACCCGACCCCAAAGAATCGATGCCATATCGAACCTTTCAACATTTTGAATATAACGATACTTCTGCTTGTAAACCATGTAACCCACACAGACAACAAAACTTTACATACATACCAAAGTTTCTTTATAAAACAGGAACCGGATTTATTGGAAAGGCAAGAAATGCATGGTTCCCACGAAATCAATATGTAATGCCTATGAATGGACCTATGATTGCTTGGTCAAAATACAGAATGCCAGGTGACATCAAAGAACAATGGTATTATCGATATAAAATAATTATTAAAGCTACTATAGCATTTAAAAGATTTGCTTCGTACGGAGCAACATTAAGCACACCAAGTGTGATTAATCCGACGCATGATCGGGCAATCGATGGAATATTGGAATAGATAAAAGAATAAAAACAACTGAGATATTCACAAACCAAAAATTCTATTTATTATATCAGAAGTATCTTTATATTCAAAATGTTGAAAGGATCGATATGGCATCGATTCTTTGGGGTCGGGTGTATGAATTAGGATATCAATGCGGCGCTGTAAAGCAGTGAAGGTGTATCCTTGAAAATGGTACCAATCTTTAGGGTGTTGGTTGGAGGTAATGAAAAATCAATTTGAAACAAAATTGATAAAACCTCCTTTGATCTGAACCTGGTAAGGGTATCGATCTGATATTTTGAGTAATTCATCATATTTATTTAATCCATCCATTAAAGTCGTCGATGATGACTGCTCGATGGTTTGAATATCAGTCCCACCAATTACCACGTGTCTTGTAGTATATTTCATCTTCTCCAACCAGCTCTTCGGCACACTGACGAACACCGTAGCTTTTTCCTGTACCTGGGTGACCCCATACAATACACAGTTTGGTTCTGTGTGTTCTTTTAGATCCCAGACGTAGGTGACATGCCAGATCTCGGATGCCACGTCCGAATTTAATGAAGGCAAAAGGGTTATTCGTAGCAACAGCGTTGATTGGGTCATCTGAACCATCCAATAGAGTATCCACGACGTTGTGGAGATCGTTTCGTTGTCCTTGTGAGTTAATTCTTCCATATTCTTCATATTCACCCCCTTTTAGACAATAAGCACGATTTTGTTCCTCGGTTGCTTGTGCTATTTCCACATGAGCACGTGAGCTTATTAGGGTTTTGAACCGGTCAAAGGTTGTTTGCACGTAATGAGGCAACTTTGGCGTCTGTATAATTGTTGAGCGTCCATACTATGCGGCGGACTCTTATACTGCGCTTATTCAAAGTCGGCCCGTTAGTGTCACCCGGGCCGACTTCTGGTCCTATAGCAGTACCACCGTTGCCCTCTCCCATACTTGCGAGATATCCACTATATAAGTGGACTCTTTGTCCGGGAAGGCAAAGATGGATTATGTGGCAAACGACGGTTTTACTTTGGATGATATGATACGAGTTATGCTTAGGCAAGATTATTTTATAAGACGATTGAGTTTTGAAGTAAAGAAGCTTAAAGGTGATCTTGTCTGTGGAGTGGGTGAGCCAGTTCAGGTAAACAGGAGATTACATATCGCAAAGATAAAATTAAGTGTTCGAAAGCGAGTAGTTATTGGTGCAGCCAAGGAAGCGTATTGCGAATGGGGGATAATATTCCTTTGTTAGTGAAAGGGAAAAGTAGACATTGGTCTCAGTCGATAGGAAAGGTACATTCGGGTCGTGGAGGAGTTGGACGAGCTGGCAAGAGTGACGCGAGCCAGGAAATTTAGTCAGAGTCTATGTTTTAATATGTGGAGACAATTGCGACAATGTGAACTATACGAAAGTAGGCCGAAGGGAAGGTGTTCGACGGAAAATCGAACGACAAATGAAAACTGAAAATCAGCGCCGTACGCCGAACGTTTAGAAATAGCTTTATAATGACTTAACCTTAATCTCTGTCGATGTAATGTGTGCATACGACTTGGTTTATGGAAGCATTGTAAGCACCAACAACGTAAATGATTTATTTAAATTTTAAATACACCTGCACGAGAAAAAGATTTGTAAGACCATACGGTTGAGTCAAGCAGTTTTGGGCCGAGCCCTATAATGTTCTATAATTTTGATTATCTTGTTGTTCATCACGAAAGTAGTAATTGTGGGACTTTATCGTAATACAGCCATGCCCAATAAATAAACCATATTTTCATCATTCTTAAATCATTAAGGAATAAGCTGAAATTCAGTCAGTCAGGTAGGCCAGCTAAGAACTGTCTGTAAATTGCGCTGCGTTGGGATCCTTTTACTACCTATAGGCCGACCTATAGTTACTAGCTATAGGCGGACAATTTCATCATTCAGTTTTCTCCCAACCATTCCATTAATTAAAACTTTAGTTCTAATTTGGCTGGTTTTTTTTAGATCTGAATATGTAAAACTTCTGTAATCGGAGGGAAACGAATAAAATTCGCATCTATGATGTGCCTATTGAAGAGTGCATTAACGTGCATTTATTAAATTATTTTCTATCGCTATCATTAGACATGACTTGTTCTTTAGCTGTTGCGTGTCTACGTAGTAGCCTATGACAGACGATCCTGGACAAGTGGACTTCCGTGAGGGCAGGAAGCCCACGCTACGCGTGAGTAAACAGATGAGAGTCATTTTATTAGCTCTTCGCCCAAAGCAATATTTGACGGCAGTATCAGACGTAAAACTCGATACATCTAGCTATATTAGCTCTGAAATTCCCGTATTCTCGAGAAATCATAGTCAATATTTGCCATGCTACCCTCAAACAAACCTATTACGGCCAGTGTCGGATTTCTTTGTCGGATCTCGTCAGAGTTCTCAATTACAAGCAGGTTGTATTGGTGAGCTTTCAATATGTTCGATACGTATTTCAGGAATTCCAACGCAAACAAAGTTAGCTCGCTTTGCCTTGAGCCGATAACGCTATGTATCGCGTAAAGGAACTTTACAAGACAAGTGTCGCAAACTCCTAGCTTCCAAACTGAAACCGTTTATAAACAGGCGTTACGCACTTACTAAAAGGATGTTTGTCAACCTTACAGATCTTTAAGCTTATCTTTAAATTGCTTTCTGTCCAGTCTCAAAATTAGGCATACAAACCATTTGAACGTACGTAACATCTCAACAACTCGCAGCGCCAAGGATAATCGTCCGTACTCAACTTCGAGTAGTCTTTTAGAAGTCAAACGAAGCGTAGTTATCGCTCAAATCGCAGAATTTAAGCCCAACCCGAGCGTGAATTCAATATGAACATATGTGAAACAACGAAATATTGCGATGCCAGTAGTATTAGGTTTTTGCATCTATATATGGCGTACGTATTTGGGCTGCATGACGGTATTTACGACATTTGTCTTCAAGTACAATCGCTTAATGTTTGTCGATTCATTAATATAACAAATATATGGAATTCAGCAGGGATCTGATTGAGCTTGAAAGCTAAAGATCGCTTATCTGTCTCACCGCTGACCACAATAGATCATACTCAGTCTTCCTTCAGAACAAGCTGCTACTAAGCGAGAAAAGACTATTGCTTGCTTTCCTTAGTTCACCGAACGTATTTACGATACTGGAACACGTTTATAGAATTGCCGTTGGTGGCGGTAAAAGCCTACAGGATTGAAACCAACTGAGAGAAGATCAGGAAAGCGTAACCTGGGCGTTGTGACGACAATGCGCTAAAAGAACTCTGATCTGTGGCATATTTTTGAATCGGTTGCCTGGATGCAGCGCGCTCCGATGAGTAAAAGAAAATGTTGAGTGCGTATGCTCGAATGTCTCGTTGCTGTATTTTGTAGGCGGAATAGCAGGTGCATTAAGGTCAACAGGTGACGACGTAGGCATAATAAAAAGCCTAGCTAAATGAGTCGACTGTATAAATACAAAATTCACCTACTTTACTGTATTAAATTTTCATTATATTTTACAAATGAGAGCGGTATTTGCTGTTATATCTGGTATTGTCATTGATTTCATTTATTTTTTTAATTTTAATATAGAATTCCTGAAAATTCGTTTTTAATAATATTTTTGAATATTTTCTTCAACATTTTTTAAGGTTAAGAAGTATAGTGGTCTCGTCGTTAGTCAAATTATATTGATTTTTATAAAATATTATTTTTAGTTAGGTTCAGTTTATTATGTTCAGTTTTATCAACATTTCTGTTTATTTATTTAACGAGAATCTGTAATGTTCTCGTTAAATAAATCGAACGTAAAAGAAACAACTAGCCTATTGCTTAGGGATTGTGACAATTGGTATGCAGAAAGCAAGTCAAAGACCTTAATAGTAGACCACTACTAACTAATTTTTTTTACATTTTCGCAATTTTTTTCATTTTATTCAGTTACAAATTCGCGGAAAATAATTGTCGCAGTTAACTAGGGACCTCTAGCCATAGGGAAGACTATTTATGTTGTGAAGAACATCGTTCAAAGTGGTAGATCTTCGACTTTGTGTTTTATGGCTGCTCCTCGTTTAAAGGACTTAACAATTCGGACGCAACTAATCGTCCATCCTGGATTGGTCTTTAAGCAAAATCAATATATATATATATATTTCTTTTCTATTTACTATAGTTTATCATCATAGAAAGGAACTGATGACGTGGCTTAGGCCGACAAACTCAATTATAAGGACCGGCATACGGACGCGATTTTCAATCAGTTACACTTTCAAAGAAGCAGTGTCGACTTTGTTCTATCCTATAACACATTATGTAAAGGTATAATTAAACATTGAAACTGTGTATTAATTCACTTTCAACGGATTCTTAGTTACATTGCGCTTGTGATCAACGTTTCAGAAATTTAATTTAGAAAATTACCTTGTTTATTACCGCTAATTGGCCATGAGCTAGAATCGAATACGGGCCGAGATCAACGAAGACTTCATGCAGCCAGGACGATAATATGTAAGAAAAAATCGCCGTATCTAGCGAGAAGCACTGAGCTGTTAAAAGAGCATCTTGCCATCATCTTTCTAAGATGGCGTCGTACGCTTTTTCAAAGCTGAAAGTTTTCAGGTTGCTACTTATGGCGGGGACGTGAAAATTATAGCGTCAATTAAATTTTCTAACAGCTATTCGTAGTCGAAGCGGCCTAAATGGACACGCGTCTATTTTAACATTAAATCAACAATTTTACGCAGAAGTAAATGGTGTTATTAAGACACATAGCTTTCAGGCTATTTAGTCTGGCTTGCAATCAGCTTCTATACAGTATTCGAGCTAATGTAGTACGTACGCACGGCCAAATCTCAGGACAATCACATCACTATCAGATGACTAGTTTACTGTATCTGCGCCCGGTTATTACAGCTCGGCATTTTGGGCTGAACAGTTTAGATAGAACTTCAGTAATAAGCCTCTCCTAATGAACGCTTCCGTACGTCTTCACACCTCTTTAAGTAAGCTCGTTCCTACATTTGATTCTGGCTCAAAGTAATTTTTAAACTTAATTATGAAGGGAACATTGGCATTTATGTTTCCGGGTGCTAGTTTAAATAAACTAGAACTTCGATTAAGGACCAACAAGTCTGCAGTTCTCGTTAAATGCGTAACACGGCATTTAAGTATAAAATTTGAACATATATTACAGAAGTTACTATTCAACGAACCGGCCGCAAACAGCGATTTCTCCAAAAATGCCAATGCCAAAAATCTCAAGTTAGAAATAACTATTACAGATTAATATGGCACGTGAAGGAATCGAAGTTGGCCTTGGGCCATCTTTGGCAAAGTATACGTTAATAATAATAACACAATTAAGTAACGATGAATTAGTAAGTAATTAAACCAAAAAAAACAAAGTACTTACTTGATTTTCTATTTTGAGACTTCAAGTCATTGCATCGCAGGCATTTTCAGTGACTCAAATCTATGTTCTTGCACGTTCATAGCCTTATAAACATATATATATGCGAATTACCTTATAAAGTTATCCTCTAAAATGTGATTCTGGGACAGTCTCGAGAATTTGTACGGCGCACATCTCCTAGGACAAGTAGTCAAAGCGGAATAGGATTGATAGAAGTCATATTTATTATTTATAGCGGCTGTGTTTAACATTAACGAGGGGATTGTTGACCTATCAGGCGCATCTTTTTAACGATGTTCTGTTCAGGCTTCGGTCCCGTGGTTTTGCATAATGGGGGGTGGAAAGTTGAAACTTATGCTATGTATAAGGTAAACCAATTAATCATAGAAAATTCATTCGTAGGTATACGAAGTTGACTTACACCGATAGCGTATCGTGTTCAGGATTCAATGTATGATGTTTATCGATTAAACCTTATGCCATAGTCAAGACAAATAGAAAAAATAGATGAAAATCTGTCTCTACCGGCACTGTTACATTTCTGTTTAGTATTCAAAACCAATCGTGCCATACTCAAATAGACACAGATATCTATATATAAACATGATACGAACAAAGTTGATCGATAACCTTTTTCCTCTATTATATTATACTAGATTATACTATAATAAGAACTTCTGTGGTTCCTGAGTAATAGACAAGCGACCTTGGCGTTCTTCCATTGAACACCGTTTAAGGAAAGACCGGCACAAATAATAGCTCGGTAGTGCAAGATCCGGGTAATATGGTAGATGCATTAAAACATTCCATCCAAATTTATTTAATTCATATCGGGTACGGTATGATGTTGTCATGACACCCGTTCTGTTTACCAATCCTGATCGCTTTATTTCGTTTGGCGTGGTATAATTTTGTTTGCTGTTGACAGCAGATGTCAGAAGGAACCGTTTTGCCAGGCCGCAGCAGCAAACCTTAATGTACGGTCCTTTCGAATCCCACCAAGCACATACCATCGCATTTTCTTATTGTACATTGTCGCTTATGATTCACTCGATCCTGTCATGTTTCTCTAGAGTTCTGCAGATAGATTTACGACCGCGTCAATTATTTCGCATCAATTTACGGGGCACTTAAACATCGAGCTTTTTCTTCGATTGTTTTAAAGCTGTTTGATGGTGGATGTTAGTTTCTTGACAATGGTCATGATTACTCACGGATTAATTTTACCGATGTTTTGTAATAATTTTATCGGCTACTACAAGGAGCATTTTCCACATCAAAATGTCCAGCGACAGAACCATCTTTGGATTGTTTTCACTGATAACGACCATAAATAGCACGATTTTTATGGGTTTGGGCATCATTTGGACGTTTATCGTAATAAAGTTATAGTACACATTTTACGTGTCTTCGAGACGTTTCGTTTCAAACTTAAGGCTTCTTAAGAATTTTAGTACAACACCTGTTGGCAAACCTCAACTATCAGACGACACCAATGTACTATCTAAGGTATGCGATATCTAGCTAGAAAAATAATAAGTATCACATTAATGAGGAGACGACATGTGTAAGTCGGTTTATCACTGAAGTATAACTTCGGTTGTCTGATACAAAATGGACTTCTTCGACGAAGCTAAATTGCGCAGCCTACCAACGTATTCGTTACTGCTAGTAGGGCGAAACTGACCCTTAAATCTCACCCTTGAATGGTTCTGCAGCTGTATGATAACTGGGATTGAACCGTTATTTACTGCGGATAGATAGACAGCCAGAAACAGGATTGATAAACTTGCTTTGGTCACTTGACACTACTCCTCTGGCGCTCACGGTAAACGTAAGTTAATTACTGTGTGGGATTGAAGCAGCTGTTTTGTTGTGGTCCTTAAGCGTTTATAGGCTCTCCCATAGCTCTCTCTAACGATAACCGACTACCGAGTGCGAGATATTGGAAGCAGTTTGACAAATAGATTTAGCTGTAGGTCGTAGCATGTAAGATCAAACCGCATTAATAAAATCGCACTATATTTTACTGCGGAAGCCACGAAGTAGGCAAACACCTCTAAATATCGTTCATCATGTATATATGGTGCCAAGCATTGGCTGATTGGAGACGCCTATGAGAAGCCGCATGTGTTTTTTTTTCATTACGACATGTAGCCATATTTACGGTAAAGCTATTTGAGACAGTACCTAAGAAAAAATGATTGGATGCTGATTAGTGAATCACTAACTAACAAAAATTTCCAAAGATTTCACTTATATCTGTACTGCTATGTCAACATATCGATACGCCTGTTGTTATCTAACGGAAATACTTTCTCTCTCTATAGAAAATTCAAGTGCTTGATAACTGACGTGTTATAAGAAACTGAGACGCACCGCCTAATTTGAGCCGTTCTACCGAAGGCCAAAAAATACTTGAGGCATTGAGTACGAGTATTTCTAACCTACAAAAACAAGTACACTGTTGCATTTTTGCTGTAGGTGGATCAGTAGAAATTCGCGTCCCAAATATTTATAAACGTTTTAGGAGCTCGAATAGGGTTACAGCGTTGTTATCGGCCCTGTCGGGAGCGGCTTCTGCGGACAAACGACGAAATTGTCGAACCTCGCTCACCTATTACATAAAACTTTCCGCTTGGTCACCTATTTTTACTCTGCAATTTCCACTCACTTCTTATCGTTCCACTGAGACGAACATCACAACAGACCTCAAATACATTTAAAACGTTTGGGACAAAGTAAAAATAATAGCTGAAATCTAAAGTAAATAGACCCTGAAATGAAGCAGTTGGACTTAGCGAAAGATAAACCAGTCTAAGAGGGCTATATATATATATATATCGAAAAAAAGATATCGGGTGATACTGAATCTAATGTACCACTTAGAGGACAACGTCCTCCTAGGTATCCTATCACTTGTCGATTTTTAGCTAGGACCAATTTGAAATATCCGAGAAAAAGAGATCTTCACATAGCAATCCATACATTCAGAGCATAACGATTTGATCTCAAGTCACTTGCTTTTGTAAATAAGGTCTAGCTACAACTTTCTTTCTAGCTACAAGCGCGCAGCGAACTGCGGACGTCATGCATGTTATAATCTAATTTTCAGTTCCTTGTCTAGGTATAAATAAAGATACGCATTTTGCGAGCCTTGTTTCTTTGCGTTCTAGGCTGCTACCGGAAGCCAGTTAATGCGTACTAGTATACCCGAACAAGTGGAAACAAAAAAGGAATAACAACTTCAGTCATTCTAATGCTTTCGATGATGCGGAATGAAAACATCAGATGACAAACCAAGTAAAAAAAGTGTTTGTTGTTTCCCAGCAATTTCATAATATAACGCGAGATCTCTCAGAACTCTTAACAGGTTAAATATTATCAGCATTCGTTGTTATCTAGCGGGTAGATTTACTCTGCTGGTTATGTTACAGTTTTGCGTTATTTTAAAGTTGTCCGTTGTATCGTGGCTCTTTATAAACAGGATCAGTAGCCTTTTGATTTACGGATTGCGAATTGGCTTCATAGTTATGAAAAACAGAAAAAATTCCAAACGACAAATCCCACAACGGCGTTGGCAAACGCTGCATAAGGGCATGTGTGGAACGGCGACCTGTACCTGATCACCCGTAGATAGTTACACCAACTCGTCCGAGCTTGACGGATCAGGGCGAGACATGCCAACCAATAGCATCATTGACAATACTTTCCGAGACCTAAAAGACATGCACAGACTCAATTGAAAATCAAGATTCGACAATTCGGGAAATCTTAGGCAATATGGCAAATTAAATATGTAATTAGCGGACCCAATCATTACTAAGTCTACGGTCCACGGCTGAAAGTGCAGTCACAATAAGCAAACGCCTTGTAAGAAGGTTACGCTAAATAAAAGCATAGGAAGGAGAGTAATATATATATATATATATAATATAAAAAATGTCGAGCGCATTCTGGCCTGGATGGATAACGCAACCTGACATGAAACTCCAAACTTCCACCGCGATATACAAGCAGTCTCAATATGCCAACAACAGAAGAAGAAAGGTTATGACTGGGGGACAGGAGAAGTTCTGTGAGGCCAATGGGTCCTCGCGCAGTCGACTGACTTCTTACATGAATGGATGAGAGGGCGTTGCATCAGATAGATTAGGCCTGGAATCTAAAAGGTCCCCCACAGAGAGTTCGTCAGAAACAGACGACACATATTAGTTATACCCACATGGAGTGATGCGCACAACTATCGGATTAAGAACCAATTTTTTCAATCACATAACGTAGCATTATCCAACAGCGTTTAGAAGCCAATCATAGAATCTGTCGAGCCTTATAGGCATGACAATAATGGGTCGAGTATACATAACACAACATCAGATCGACATCTTCGGAAAAAAATCAATCAGAATTTAATGCAACAGAGAAGGCAAAGCTACCACAAATTCGTTCAGGAAAAGTAACGAGAACTGTCATAAGCATCATTGGTATAAGGTGCGTCTACGCATTGCCAACGGAAAAATCAAGTTATCTAGGGAAGTTACAAGAACAACGATTGCTCCTGCTCATGGTCTCTCACGCCGTTTTGCCAGCCGAACACGCGGCTGAAACGCCATTATATATATATATATATATATATATATATATATATAGATACCGCTATAGGCCCCAGTCTAGTCTAAGAAATAAGTCGATACCAGGCCTACAAGCAGTACTCCATCTCATGCAATCGCCGCACCACTGCTACAAGTTACTGAAAAAACCGGACCATCTGTCAGCGATACGCGATCAACAGGCAGAGGAAAAGGTGGAAAGAGACTTGCGGAAAAGTACAACAAAATGAAAGATAGGCCGAAACACATATATCAATATAGAGATACTGAGAGCAGGACTGCTACTTCAAAATAACACAGTACTAATAACAATAGTGATAATTATAAAGGTAAGATTCGTAATGAATCGCTCAGTCTATTAGGAAAGAATTGTTTAAGAGCAAGTCGTACCTGTATGCATTTACTGTATTGGTATTAATAGCAGTAAAGCTGTGAAGTTTCCGGGTACAGTAGATTAACATTTTCGGCTATTGTAAATCCGCTTACTTCCAGTAAAATCGACAATACCCTCATTTAGCCCTATGTTGCATTGAAAAGGAGACTTTTGGGGACGGAATCTTCTTCGACGGCTTCGTCGAGAAACACCCAGACAAAAGTTAGTCCGCAAACGGTGAGGCCCGCATCGCCATTTGTCATTTCGAGCGAATTTTGCTTTTGCCCTTGCCGATTTCGGATTTTTGTCCATTACATTTAACGTACCTGAACTCCATCAATAAGCAAGTGATAGGTGAAATTAATTGTACGGGAAGATACTAACAATTATTGAAGTGGATTAAAGTTTTCAATTCAGCGTGCACCTACATCGTACATACCGATATACACGCCGAGTAGAACACTTTTTAAGCTCGTACCGCACATGCTTAGGCGTAATTCGTGTTCCTGTCCGCTAAAAGCGATTTATTTACGATACAATTTATGATCTATTTATAAATAATAAGCATTCATACTTATAATGAACACCTAAATAGATAAGTCAAACCAAATCTAACAAAACGATAAGGATACCGTTTCGTCCTAATGATTCACGGAACGATCGCTGACCGCCTATATGGCTACGGAAGACGCGCAGTGACAGCGGCGGGCCAGTCGAGGTAGTAGACCAGCAAGCTGTAGAATCGCAGAAAGGGTCTCTAGCTACAATGGGCAAGTGACATCTATTCGGCCGTTCTTTCGGTCATTCTTCCCTCGGGAATGTCGAATATCTTCTGCTTCGATTCCTGATGGTACATGTCCCTATTCGCCCCACGTACACAACTAAAGCACACTACCCGATTTTTTTGCTGCGAGACCAACGCTTCCGTCGTTCGGTGGCCGACGGTAGTACAATTCATTACCGGTTAGTAAACCTTTGCCTAGTCATTTCACTTATGAGCATCGAAGTGCACCTATGGTGGTTCAACAAACCCTGAAACGAAGCAAATGGTGATAATTACGGGAGGCCCAAGAAGGTGATGGAAAGGGTTTGTTGTTCGTGTTTGCCTTCACAATTAAGTCGGATATCACAGTTACCATTAGACTGAACCACAACTAGTGTAATAGAGCTGTCACTGATAGATTGTGCGAGGTATCAAACCTTTAAGTATTGTCTCAGTTTTGTTGTGCCATGAAGGTCTTTGTATCGAACAGTATCGTCAGGGCAGGATTTCTGGTTGGAGTCCCCGAGGACCTTAATGGAGGTGCGTGTAAGTCCTTACCGGCTGGACCGTAGAAGACTACAGCGCCTATGTTCGTGTGCCTCCTTCTTCACTCGCTCGAAGTTTAATCTAGGAATGGCCTCAGGCGTCGGACCCATATTGAGATCCGCAGGGGTCTTGGCTCCAGAGATGCCAGTCTAGCTATTCTCGCGGTGTAAAAGGTTGACATTCTAAGGATCTCGAGATTTCTGACCACCGAGGTCTATCGTGACCGACACACGACAGCCAGTGTCCACTTGCCCTTGGCTAATGACGCTTTCGGCCTCTTGTGTAGCGACTAAGTCGTTTGGCCTCCGGGAACAAGTTAAGGGTATAAGGTTCTTCGGTCTCCAATACCTACGGTGCTAAACGACCCGTATCTCGCTTCGTAAGCTTAGTTGAGGAGCATACCATCGGGTGGAAATTTGCTAGAGTCCATTGTTCTTCGTCTCTTCTAGCGGCTAAGACGGATAGCAAGCCAAAGCCGTTTTCCCTCTAAGGCCAAGAAAATAAGGCCGACGCCTACACAACGTATCAACTGTTGAGCTCCACAGCTCGAACCAACAGAGATATGGCAGTTGACTTCCGAGATAAAACCGCTCTACAAAATGAGTCTTAGTACAATCAGCGATCTGTTTAGGTTATAGACAAGTTCTTACTCTTTGATCTGGCAGTGAATATTCTTCTATATATAATAATATAAGAATTCTCCGAATACATGAATACGGCGTTTCTCTGTAGTAGTGCCAGATAATTTGGAAGGCTCTTGAAATTATTTCGTATTATCCAAACAGCAGATGGTTTTGCTGAAATAGGTCCCGGTAGTGCGCGTGAGAGTGGTCTCAAGATTAGACTAAGGTATATCATGGCATTATGAGCCGAAGATGAATTATGTTGAAAATAGCCGAACATTCACAGATAGACGAGTCAAATTAAGTAAAAACGCGAAGATATGGTAGGGACTTTCTAGGGGTCATGCCGCCTACTTGTGTTTACCAGTGTACTTTTTTTCCAAGTAGAAATAATTAGAATCAATGTTAATAGCTGTTTGGCCCACGACATAGTAGATCCATATAATGAAAAAGTAAGTCTAAAACATACAGCCTAAATTTATAATGATAATAGCAGTAATAATAATATACGAGGTCGCGGTCATCCGCGTAACTTCAGCAGACTGATTATAATTTTATTATAAACGTAGTGTAACAAAAGCGTTACGGTTTTTTTCTGGCATAACCGTGTGTTCTGGTACGAAAATTCAAATTTAGTGAATTTTCCTATCTGTTTATTTAAGTATGTATGCTTTGTTTCTACTGCCTTAACAAAGCCTAAGGATCTTTGTCGATTGGAACCATTCCCTTTTTACCTAAACTAAAAAAACTCATTTCTGGTCTTCAGACACAGCCACTACGATAATTAAATGCATGCTCTGGTTTGTAGTTTCCATATATGGGTTTTTAATATGTGCGTCTTTCCAAGGGTCCTTTTGAAACAGTGCTCTTCAAATTAACAGCAGCATACTCAGATAGGGCTGTCGTGTATGGCCTTCTTTGCAGAAGGTAGCCGTAGAGTTGTGTGGTGTCCCAGTAGCTGAGTCGTACTATGGTTTTTTCGCTTTCAATGAATGTAGCTTTAACAACTGATTTCGAAAAAATTGTCAGCCCCTAACATCGACAACAATTAAGTAAAAGGGGTGCTTTTAATCCTTTATGGGATTCCTGTTTAGGTTTCATTAAATGGGAAAGGATCCGTTTAGTAATATTCCAGCAAGTTAATCATATCACCACCAACAGCGCCTCTAACTAAATTAATCCAGACTTACCGGTGGTACCTATCTCAACTGAAAACAATTACTTTCCATGTACTTTCGCAGTGATTAGATTACGCATGGGCACTCACAATTAAATTTGCTCAAATTTTTATAACTTCATCTTGGCCTCAAACTTGGGATTTATAGTTTGTAGGGTTTGTTAGTAGACATTTCTCTTCAATCAAATAAAGGGAGCTGGTAGCTGCATATTTAAGGCTACTTCATTCATGCTTGATCACATGCACTTCACAGCTTCGAAACAAGTCATTTCTGTACAAGATTCGTCCATTATGAAGTGATGCATGAAAGCTGCGCCTCAATCCAATTCGTCAGACTGAGCCGCAACATTGACAATATAATGGCCCCGCAGAGGCAAATGAATACAAAACGATATTGCTGTACTATAATAACATTTTAATTCGGTGAAGATTAGACAAGTCGGGAAACCCCAATAGAGCTTGCGCGGCAATTGATCTTCGCCAAATCTATAAGCTAATAGTGAGCAAAGTTAGAGCTCTCTAACAGAAAAGTGAAAACACTTTCTTCTTCGTGTAACGCACATCTTCGCATATCGGGATCAGACATAACATTATCTATGGCATTCTTGTAATGGTGCGGTGGTGATGTATCTGTCTAAGCGAGAAGCATAGAGGAGTTCGAATCCTGAAGTATGCATATTTGATCAGAATGTGGAAGGGAGAGGGTCAGACCTCTGATGCATAATAAACGCGCTTCTTGGCGTATGCTGTTTCGAAATATATTTAGACACATATGGCTTTAGTATTTATTACGCTTCAAGTCTGTTTAGGTTTTTTATTGCAGCACAAATGTAAAAGTCAGAACATGGTTTTAACGTACTGGATACAATGCCCGTTAGGTTCGTTCTTCAAGCAAACATCGTTAGCAGCGGTAACCCCACTCAATTCCGAACAGACAACTATAGGACGAAGTGTTTCGTCTCGGAAATCGTTAATTAAACGAAAATATAGAAAATTGGACACGACTGAGCCTAATGTTAAGGCCTGCTATCCAGCTAACTCCGTTTTTGTTATAACTTAGCCCGTTTTCGTTCGGAAGTTTTGCTGCCATGCGGCCGTATGGCCGAAACAAGTATGATAAATTGTAGTCATTTGAAAAAGGATAACCACATCGATAGAGGATCAGAATTATCTCGATTAGTACTGTATTATATTCCAACAACATAATTGGTTCCACATTCATCTAGAATTCGAATTCTCGGAGAAAACAAATGTTCCTGAAGGTGTCCAACGTTAGGGGAAAAAAGTAATGGGAAAGGATAGATACATCATCACTAGAAGCGCTACTCAAGCAACCGTACAGACAAGCGTCTGAATTTTCTTCTATGGTACGAAACGGTATTGGTCGTGATCACTGGAAAAAGTCGCATGAGCGATGGAGGTCGCGACAGCGTGGGAAGCAAACTGGATTAAGGATATGTTTGAGAGGCCACAAGCATTGGTGATTACGAGACTCCTTTTCGTGTTTACTTCAGTTCTCGTATACTTTTCGTCTTGCATAAACCAAGAGCAAGATCCAGGTACGTCTGGTGAACGGTTGGAATTAGAGGGTACAGAATTAGGAGATGCG
Organism: Varroa destructor; assembly: GCF_002443255.2. Classification (NCBI taxonomy): domain Eukaryota; kingdom Metazoa; phylum Arthropoda; class Arachnida; order Mesostigmata; family Varroidae; genus Varroa; species Varroa destructor. The sequence goes on along the minus strand of NW_019211458.1, from coordinate 22,572,269 downwards.
CTTTTCGGTTAAACAAGAGGCCAGTCTAATTTTGGTAATTTGAATTTTTACTGACGAAGGTGGACATTTTCGACAGTATTCATTGACATGAATAGGATTTCCTTATTTTACTTGTTTAGTTGTCGTTTACTTTTGCATCTAGCGACTGTCCCTTTAACTATTAAGTTTCGCGTAAAGCAGCAATTGTGCTGACTTCTTCATATTCTAATGTTACTGGTTTGGTAATCTGGCTTGGCTTATGGCACTTTGGCAGATTGTCCAGCAGACGCTAATCTAAGAGATTACGTCATACGTTTCGAGCTTCTTACAGCGGGTAAGACAAACCTATGATTCTCGTTGGATTTTTCAACGGCCGAGTGTATTGCGCTATAGGCTTGCCCGATCCAGTCAGCGAATGGTTGGATGTGGAACGGACGTTGGATGCTTGAAAGAGACGAAAAAGAAAGAAGAAAGATGGCTGACTGGAGTGAAATCTGTCATTGAGCCTCCCATGAGTTGCGAAGCCAGCCGCCGAGTCAACGAAGAAGCCAAGAAATGCCGAGGTTAGCCCTGGCAGCGTGTCAGTGATCGGATAGGTCGTCTGACGCTATGGTGTCGTCCGCTGGAATGGCAGCTACCACGAGCATATAGTAATAGTAGCAGCGGTGCTAATAACCAGCGCCACACGAAAGCATTCGTCTCGTACGGTCACTCCTTGGCCAAGCTCCAGCAGAAAATAGTGCGCACAGAGAGGAGCCGTCCGCCCGTTGTCATCGTTTCTTGTCCCAGCTCGCAAAAAGCGTTTATTGTTTATAAACGGTGTTGGCCGTGGTTGGGGTAGCAGCAGTCCCGGCAGAGCGTCGAAGTATGCCTCAAAGACAAGGATTTGGGGATGTGAAGAAGAGTGGCGCGAGGAGGTAGCAGGCGGCGGGCCAACAAAGATTACAGCCGGCAATGGCAAGTTTAATTATAGCTTACTGGCTTGCCGTTGAGGCTGCTGCTGTTATTCGTCCCCCTGTTTCTAATGGTTGTTCTCTCGTCGTCGTCGCCGTTATTGCAGGGGGCTTGCGGCGATCTTGTGAATAGAAAAAAAAAAGTCGAGCAGGTCGGGGAGGTTAGCTTGGCGTGGTTCATTGGAAGACTACTGGCCATTCATGGAAAGGCCTCAATTTTTGTTCTATGCAGATGCAGGAAGCGGTCGCGGATAGTGGTGGTCGATAACGATGGTGACTGGATGACCGCAATGCTACTGTTGGTGGTGGCTGCTGTTGCTATGATGGTTAGCTCCTTCTGTACGAAGCAAGCACTGCTTATTGCTGTTGTTGTCTAAGGATTCCACCTTTAAGGCTTCTGCGTCTTTTTCTGCCACGGGAAAAGAAACCAACTGGCGCTCATACATGGCATTAACAGCACGCATCCAGGCGACCACATAAAAACAAACAGGCTAACTGACATTTCGGACTAACTCACATATGAAAGCAATACCATGTCGCCGGCTGCTGTAGCCCAATAATCTGTATTGCTCTACTACTGTGCTCAAAGACCAGCGCAGTTCGAAAAAGACTCCTGGTTCTCCTTCCGCAGACAGACACGACGGTATGACGCAGGATTGACATAATAAGTGCGACATTGATGTTGCAACTTTGCCGGCTGGAAGGTGGCGACGGCCACGAGGACAACGTTGTTTGATAAGATGCAGTGAGATGGAGAAGTGCCTGTCGCGCATAACACCAAAGCTGATCCGACGCAGAGTACCGCAGCAAGGCTGCTTTATTAGAGGTATCACAGAATATTAGGAGCAGGGTAACTGACGCGGGCTGAGCAAGAGCTGTCTGGTTGATTACGTACGATAATACTTATTTGTAGGTCCTAAACTGTGATTAATGTGGGGATTCATACAATATGGAAGCGACAAGATGCCTGAAGTCTAGCCGAGCATCTGTCTTTGGCTGGTGGTGACGCTTACATAAGTGCCTCTTGCTGCTACTTCTGTTGCTGTTTTATATGGAGCGGCGTCAAGACAGGTCATTGTAACTACGCTAAAAGGAGCCTCGTCCATACACTCAGTGTATGGGTAGATTGGATGAGCATATTGGGAAAAGCTGCGAAGAGAGCATCCTGGAAGGCTCCTACAGCTGTAGACGTTATTTTAGGTCGCCTGCTGTTAGTCCTGCGGGGCATAGCATTCGAGAATGCGGAGGAGATAACTTCGCAGATTGATTAGCTGTGCTTAATTTTCGGACCTGGTCGGAGCCGACCGACGGTCTCGCTTTTGGGGCTGTACTGGCGCGCTCCCAGCACTGGGCTTTTTTGGAAGGGTGTGTACAGTTAACGCTAGAATGAATGTGGTGCGCCCACGATCCTGAAATTATCGACTCATCCGCTGATTCCACAGGATAATTAAATCCCGCCTCTGGACGAAGAAGCAGAGTGGACTCATGCTGCCATTGCTCTCACCGCCGCCGCCGCCGCCGTGAAAAACGGCGCAGATCAAGCTGAGTGGATTACCTGCCAGCACGTCGCCTTAAAGACTTTCAAGTTAACATAAACGTGGACGCACGTTGCGAACTCGAAAATAAATACCGTTCCGACGAGAACAAATTGGCTTCGTCAGAAAAAAAGACAATAAGAAGTGATCAGAAATTGCTTAGCTTCCAGCTAAGTGAACGGACATACGATCTTCTTTCTGCGCGACTGTACGAAGTCTGTGGTTTATTTATTCGGTGGGAACGCTCGTCTGACGAGTTTCGCATCAGCGAGCAACGGTAGGGTGGAGTTTAATTATACAGGGTGTTTCGAAACAAAACGTCAATTCGTAGGGCGGAAGATTGGGCCAAGGAAGTAAAGCACTTTTCTCAATGAAACTATGGGTCTTCTTATACGTTTCAAAGACAAACGATGAAACTGACTTGATAAATATGATTTGGCAAATACGTGATTCCGTAAGTACTGCCTCGCCTGCAAAAGTCAGCATATGGGCAAATGAAGAATAGCATCCGCTATCCTTAAAAACATCTTAACTTAGCTGGATCAATATACCTAGTAGAATAAAATCAATTCACAGAGAATGTTATTGGCCAGTTTTCATATATATCGGATATAAAAGTAAAGCGAGGACACGGTTTGCCATTGGCTTGCGTTCAAACTCCAATGGCTTACCAAAATATAGAGACCTTCAATCGTGAAGGAACAACACGTTTTCGACACGATTGAGCATTTTAGCAGAATTCAAAATGTCTAGCATTTTTAGCTAGACTACCTACCGCAGCACGTGTTCAAAATAGTGATCAAGAATAGATTGTACAACCCTGAAAAAATATCTGGCATCGTCTTATATCATATTTTGTTTTTTTTGCAAATTTTTATTTTTTTGTTACGAAACGTGATGTGGACAATTTACAGCCAGGGTTAGTTTGACACCTGTTGTCCAGGTCGGGGTGTAATTAAAAATCTATTTCCGTAATTGACTACTAACTGTCGCTGCTACGCCAAGCGATAACACTGCAGTTTTAGCATCGAATACCTGCCAGAGTGAGGGACTTACAACGAACAATCTGAAAGGATCGAGAAGGAAAAAAATGCTTGCCGTTTTTTGTATCGCGTTTAATTTTCTTCGGCAGGCTCAGGGTTTTTACACTCGAATTTGAATTTAAGTCATGTGTATTTTCTTCTACTTTACACGCGAGCATTTCAATGCGAAAACATCTTGCTATAGTCACTTGGGTAAGAGTAATTCAGTAACACACAGCTTGAGCCTATCCAGACAATCGCTAACGACCCTGCTACCTCAAAAATGACCAAGAATAACTTTCGTCAGTGAATTCAAAATACGTAATTAGCCCGTTTATTTATACGCATTGCGAGTGTTTCTACAGTCGACGAAAAACAGAAGCGTTGCGGGATTTGTTACCGGAAGGCGTATGCGATAATCTTTCGTCTAAACCCAACTTGGTCGGTATACAACCCAAGAGCGTATACATTCAATGCCCAGTTACGTGTGAATAATTTCTATTCGATCTGGGTTCACTGGGATAACCTTATCGTAAATGCCAACAACATGATGATTATGAAGAGCTCAAGGTATTGCTAAACAACTCTACTTAATAACATAAATTGTCCAACAGTGGTCCATTCGTCGTGTTTTTTTTTACGCTTAAATGCTGTTTGTGCAAAGAGGCTTAGCTAAGCAAATATAATAGATTTAGTCTATTTTCATAAGTTCGTCTAATAAGGATCTGTTCTGTGTAGTACTGTAACATCATCTAATTACTTTAAATGATGTAAAAAAACGGCCTCTGTTCCGGCAATATTCAACGGAACAAAGGGACCCTATCTATTGCGCAATGCGGCGAGGCAATATTTCGTTACTCAATGTCTACGTATGTACGTCATAGATAAAAAAAAAGTCGGATAGCAGATGTCCCACGCGAGCTAAACGCATGACAGCGACGACTGGCGCAAACATTGTACATTTGTACTTTAGGGTGCCGGCCGTTCGTACAGCCACTTGTAGACAAACTATCCAGCCAGTTAACAACAAGAAGCCCGCGTAGGTGCACATCGTATCTATGTGGCGTATTTAAGCTCTTAAATGTTCTATCGAGAGAACTATCAAATGAACCTGCTGCACAAAGTATCGAAGCAGTCGCTTTCTAAAGCGGAACGGGCGACCTTTTTGGTACCCAACTAGGACCGGCTTTCCCTGCCTTCCTGCTGGCATTGAACTAGAGTTGTCGTTGTTGCTGTTACTAGAGGATCAACGTTCCGATGTTTCGAGAAACGCACAGCTCTCTTTCCGCTTGTTATGGAAAGAAGAAAGAGAGCCAGCAGATGTTTAGCGAACAACCGTCGGCAGCCAAAGCTGCAGTCGTTCTAACGCTACTTTTTCTGTTGCTACTGCATATGGCAGCGCTGAAACTGCCGAATGAAGGATCAAAATATGTTGCCAAGAAGTATATGCTCGTAGTTTGTCGGTGCGTCTTCCTATCCGTTCGAGGGCACCAGCCCTGCCGGGGTCACTGTGTAGATGCTTGCGTGTTGTCTACGACGAGGTCTTTGGCTTTATTTAGGGGTCTGCCTCTGTCATTCAGATGATAGGTACGCAGCGATCTTTGCTACCTCTATGGCGGCCTCCGAATTGGGCTATAGTGAAGTCGGCTTCTTCTTCTTCTTCTTCACCGCGTAGGACAGGTCTGGCCATAAACTGCAGTTAGGTAATGTTGTCATACTACGACTGTGCAAATGATGGCTGAAATTGCATTCGTGCTTACCATGAGTAAAAAGTTGTACCTTATGGAAGCAAAATTGCTAATTTAGCCTTATGTAAGTTGTGTTTATGAGCGTAGAGGATCATTGATTGATTCTTAGCTGAATCCGGGTTTTTCTGTTCAACAGAATAGCAAGGTGAGCCCTGACGTTCTCGTATCGTGGGGATAGACCAGCCACGCCTGGCTTTATCAGCCAGATACTTTGCGCTCTAAACACTCGCGCTAGTCGACACTGAAGTATTGTTCCCCAGGCACGAAACTTGGCGGAGCATACATCCCTCCACAGGACCCAACCAATGGTGTCTGACTTCGTCATGCAGTGCAAAACACGTTGTACTCAAATATGACATAGGGTATGTCTTTGAGTTCCCTTGATTCCGAAGCTGGATAGAGTTTTTTGTTATTAGTTGCTGATTGCGAACGTTTACAGTCCTATACAAGGTAAAACGTTTGTTCTATCAGGTCAAACCAACCATTATAACTCTCAGCTCTGTTATTCGCCAAGGCCACAATGAACTGTGAATCTCATAACTGCTTAAGCAATACCAGGCAACGCTGCCTGAAGCAAGCCTAGACGTAGGTCGCGCTGCGGGTGTAAATATGGCCACTATCCCGTTTAAAAAATACTTAGCACTTCCCATAGCACCTTTCTCATCTGCATATCCCTAGCTATTTAATTTGCACACCGTTATACGTAGCGAAACCATCCGTGAATGGAGCGCAATTACGAAGAATTAAAGTCTGAAGCATCTGCAAATTCCTTACCTTTCGAGTTAGAATTTAAATAGATATGATAGTAGTCAGTAGCGGATAACACACTTGGCGGGCTGACGAGCGAGCGTCGGACGGCCAAATCGAGTTACATGTATAATGTGGAGCAAAAGCCTCGAACCACAATACATCACGCTTTTTTGCTGCTTACTCCTGCCTGCAAATATGCAATATACCGGAAACGTTTATGCCGCAGAGGGTGCTACGTGTCCTATCCAAACAAGCTATGCTGATTGATTCGTTTGTTCCTGAACATTTTGGCTAGATACAGGTACAGTTAATTTAACTGTTGAAAAACACGGTAGATCGGCAGGAAAACGGAGATTAATTCAGTGTTCATTTCAACAAGTCGTACATATTTTTTTATCTAGTACAGTTAAATGCGAAACCTTTTCTGCTCATATAAGCTATCTGCTTTTTTTTCTTTTTTATTACGGCACCGTCAATGTTATACATTAGTACACTTTGCTAGCTAAGCTGACGGTCATAGTACATTCAGAAGCATAAAACCACCCGATGTAATTGTATCGCATAGATATCTAGTATAGAATGACGTGCAGAGAAGTCTAGCTCCGTGCGGTTGTTATGAAACGAAGAGTGAACAGCCACAAAACAAGCGTACAAATAAATAAACAAGCAGACGCAGCATGAAGCAATAATTCAAGCACAAAAATATTCAAATTTTTCCCTACGACTCTGTTTGCGATACGTCTTCCAATATAAGATACAACGGCTAGCGCTGAAAAATGTGCCACAGCGTTCTAAATGATTCTGGCGATAGCACTGGTAGCAAGCAAAGAACCTGCGCGATAATAGTCCTATCAGCGGACTGTCAGAGACGGTAAAGATCATAACAGTAAACTTCGACGGTGCTCAAGCTTTCACGACACAAAATAATATTTTTCTCCGTCTACTTTCCTTCGTCCCGCCGCGCGTGTCTCGCGCACGATTTCCCTCACGTTGTTCTCGCTTCCTTTTATCCCTATCTATCATCTATTGCCAATATACTTGGAATGCTTGAGTGAGTAGGGTTGCTAAAGTCTGGCCATAGATTACGGCCAGTGAGCTCCGGAACAACTGTCAAACGACGCAGCTGGGGATTAGCGGCCCAAATATCAATTGGCGATGATAGTTAGAAAACTAGACTAAGAAGTGGGGTCTACATATATACTGTAGTCGCAAAGCCGCAAGATTTCGGTTCAAGTCGATGTGCCTGCCTACTCTCTTGTCAGAGCCTTTTCTCGTACAACGACGGCAGATCGAGCATCGGAAGAAGGGATTGCTGACTAGCTGCCGCTGTGCGGGCTTTGAGTGGTGAGCGGCAAATGCCGACGTGCTCATTGGGCCCTCGGCGTTCTGCTAGCCTTGCCGGACACTACGATGCCCACCGAGCTTTCCGCCTAGTGAGGAGTGAGCTGACTAAGTGACCAACCACGCCCCTTAAAAGGTCTGGATGGACCGATTATTTAGGACAAACACTGGATTGCGATTACCACTTACGCAATAGCAAGCAGTGCACGGCAGGCTAAAGCGAAAACGAGGAAAAGGCCGTTTTACAGACCTTCAGTTTCCCCTGCGCAGTGCTGTGCTGTCCTCACCCACTCGTTCCACCCATGCTGGCCCTTTTCGGTACTTATTTTCTCTTGTGCGCTGAAGTTATACTACCCCGTTATAGCCCTCTACTACAAACGCCGCATGCTATCGTTGCTTATTCGGCTACCTGCTTCGTCTGTACCATCTGCCAGTTCTCATCCTACCCAATAGGATATCCAAAAGGCTGGAAAGATTTAAGGTAGAAGAGAAACTTAGTGGGAGATGTTGTACAAATAGATCTTTTGACGATCGGCGGAGTCTTTGACGTAACCTAAACGAATACAACAAAAATTGTAAAAAAAAAGAATCGAGGAAAGTACGTGATGCATTCCGTCGACTACAGCAGTTGGCTAACTTCCCGCTGCGGCGTCACTGCACAGTCTGAATGATCTTCGTCTCGGGGCACGTTGTTATTCCGCTATCGCATGAAAAACGAACACGGAACCGAACTACCCCTCAGAGCTGTGGGGACTCCAGCACTTCTAGGGTCAACCGAGTAGCAATGTTACAGTAGATCGCGGTTAACTGAGCAGGTATCTCAAAAAAATTATTAAGCAAAATGGCCGCGGACAGAATCGTAAATAGTGAGAACGGGGACGCTAGAATGTGAAATACAATAAGTGAACAAACAATTCCAGTTTTTATATTCCAGTAAAATATAAAAAATTTTTAAGTATAACACGGTATCAGCAGCTAGCTCGCTGGCCTGTAAATTTAATACCAGGAGGCACTAACAACTAAAAACATGTTAACTCTAGCAAGATCCATATCCGTATATATGATCCACTAAACGTTAGTACTCGCGTGTTAATAATAATTTGTGTTTTAAACGACCCAGATATCAACGTGTGGGCTCTCACGGACAAACAAATACGACGGGAGTGATCAAACATAATATTTAGTTACTTTTCACATAATAATATAATTGTGAACAAATATATTAGTAGTTTGCGAGCCATTTTCTAGTCGAGTTAAGGAGCTAATTTCAACTTTACAGTAAATAAAGAACTCTGTAGAAATGCAACAATGCGATGTATCTATTAATTTTGTGTTGTCCTGCGTACGATTGGCCATTGTTAGCCTCTCCAACCTCTATGAGAACGGGCGCTAGAAAACTATTGGTAAAGAGGCACCTGCTCGAGTTACATGTTCAAGTGTATGAAATTCTACTTGGGTAGTCTAGACACTACCCTATATCGAATTCCCTGTCCTAAGATAGGCCTGAAATGAACTGAATTGCGTATCAAGGCTGTCTAATTTCCACCGAATTACTTCGTTTTCAGGTGCCACTATTGCTCCTCTCCGCCGACTGAATTTCAGTTCCGGACCAGTCACAGCCATCACTTAATTTCTACTTTTTTATTATGAATCCATAGGCCTTGTGACACATAAGCCACGAATACGATTTATACGGCTGAATGGTAGCATGTTCATCACTATATACCGTATTGCAGACGTTAGACAAACGCATCTTGCATTTTGAGAATTACATAAGGTAATAATATAATATGTATATATATTGTAACTATAACTTGTGGAGTATATTAATCATATATATAAGTTCTAATGTTGATAGAAAAATATCGTGTATCTTTTACAACCAATCGACTCTATTATGTACTCAACATGTCAAACGTTGCTTGGGAAAAAGTTGGTAAAACCAAAATTGAATCTTTGTATTAATGGACGCATTCTGAAGATTCACTCTGAAACCTCTGCATGCACGCCTACCGCCCATAGGACCAGTTAATGCAGACACGCCCTAAACTCTGGTCTAGTTAGTTTTTCATTTTAACGGTTCATTATAAAATACGATTAAAAAAATGAAACAACGCATGCGTTCTATGTGTTAGTTTCTGTCAGCATGGACAGGTATGTACGGTGCTTTAGCGGGCTTCTGAGTTTGTTCGCGATTAACGAACATGGATTTGACGAACCTATGATGAAACTGTTTTAATTCGAAAAGACTCGAAGAACATAGAAGGTAGCGTTTCTCCATTTCATCGGCAGTTTGTGTTATTCCGGTATTTATTATAAAAATCCTACCGAGAACATACGTTTTTCCACAAGCCCTTCTTTGTCCACGCGTTATGGCTGCCGTAGCAGTGTCTAGAGAGATTTACTTCAGAGCTGAAAAGTTCGTTTAAGCTCAGTTTACTTGCTACTTGCACCAGATGGACCGTATAAATAATCAAGGTCGCAAGTTCAAGTCCCGGTTAGGTGACATATTTCGTTAAATCAAGAAATACCTCAGCGGAACTACACATGGTTCGTTTAGGGACGTTTAGTTATAATTGATTCTTGACAACTAATGTATCGTGATGAAAATCTAAATTTCACCCTTAATTTCCATTAAGATGGGTAGATGGAACGTCAACGGTAATAGCGCCTCGACACCCGGCTACTAATTCTTCAACCGGAAATTTGAAGATGCAGGCACCAAACTGCTAACCTTAGTGCTAAGTTAAATGAAGTGTTCATAAAAATAGTAAAATGACTCGTCGTTCCACCAATTTTGCTACATCTTCATGGCTTTCGGCGTAATGCCGTAATTTTCTACAAGACGAAGCATAAATAATGCAAATTTTCCGAAAAATTTACGTTCCAATTTTATGAAGTAATTTTACAGGAATGGGCTACTAGATGAGAGCTAGTTTGAACGACTCATAGCCAGCAGAGAAACTTTTGAAGTTGATTGGATTCTGTTACAAGTATTGACAGCTAGTATCGAGAACCCTCCGGTGATGTTATCCTACCTAGTGTTAGGGCTAATGGCATAGATACTGTTATAAATCCCCAAACGAGCGAGGAATCCATAAGGGAACCTTTTTTTCTTACACCTTTGACGTTGAATGTAAACAAGAAATAGGGTTGGCCTTGTACATGCAAGGTGTTCCTACTACTTGGCATGCGAATAGGTTAACTCTCGGTCTCTCTCTCTCTCTGCCTCTACCTATGTGTTCCTAACGAGTCAAAAGATAAACTATATACGAACCTATTATTGTAAATCATCGTAAAGAATTCTGTGTTCGACACACAGCGACTGGGTTAGCAGCGTCAACACTAGCGGCAGCTCCTCTGTCCAAATCAAACATAGTTTCGCGGCTATAAACACAATAACAACCAAATACGAGCAAAGTAAACATTGTACCTAAGAAACGAACGAAGAGCGCCAATAAGACAGCAGTGGTGAAAGGGAATTGCTGTTCCAACGTTTGTAGAAGTTTTTACTAACGTACAGGGCTCCTCAGCCTGTAAGCTCCACGGTTGTGCACGATACGATACACGTATCTGTTGGGCTTATCTGCATATCGGCGCTGCCAAAATATTGCATACCAATAGGCACTCTGATATTTCTGATATATACACGCAAACGTAATAAAACAAGTGGTCAACTCATTCACAATGTTAGCTGTGTGAAGACTCTGCAAAAAAAGTCGCAGATAAACAATGTACATGTACATAATAGTATGTTTTGTATGCAAAACTGAAAGTGCTATTCTTAAGGAATAAGCGGAGCAGAAATTGCTCGACATGATTACAGGTATCGATGAAGGTTACATCATTGTACTCTGTGCAATATCAAGCTTTTTAGGTCTTACGGATTTTGCATGCACAGTTGATCGTGTTGCTATAAGGATTAATTTATAAAGCATTAACGGCTAGATTGACGAAATCGTTATTATTCCCATGCATTTACACGACAAGAGCGACCAGACGTGTAATTTTTGGAAACATGCTGTTCTGCGTAGCTTACACCACAGACGAGAATTTGTATAAAACTAAGGCTGTGAAATAAATTATATATGTTTGCATCAGCACTCTGTGTTAAATGTTGATATCGTATTGCCTATGAATATCGTAAAGGCCATTCTTATTATCATTACTACTTGCAAACCACCAGTTCTTGATAATCCCTACCATTGTATCCAAAGGAATAACTAGAAAATTTGAGAACCCATACATATTAAACTTTCATGAAACTGAGCTTACCTTGAACTGAAGGTTCGCAGACAAATCCTTCTTAGCTGCGTTAGCTTGTGGGCTGGCATCATCAGGCACCGTGGGGTTAAGAACAATACATTAGCAGCCCGCTAAAATCCGTGATGGTCCGCCTGTAAAAAGGTCGCGAGTGTTGAAGACTACCAGAATTTCATAGCAACCATTACGTCCCGCAATGTGAATTGTTCCATTTTCACCGCAAGCGGATGTTCAGTGGCCACATATGTCATCATGAAATATTGGTGGAAAAAATTGACGAGTTAAGAAACCTCAGGTAATCCCAATCCAGCTTTTAAACCTTGAAGGTATTTGAATAAAAATTAAGTTACATGTAAAAAGGAACAAGAGGCTCGAGGGGGCTATTTGCCTCTACACCAAATTCGACCTAATGCTCGGATTGATGTAGTGGCAGAGCTTCTGAAATATGGAATAGGGGCTTCTACTATATAGCAACCTGTACACAAGTCAGGGAAGAAAATTACTTCAAAAATTAGGTCAGTTAACGGGGTACTACGATCAAAGAAAATATAAGCTGGTAGTGCGTACACGTTGCTCCATGATATAATGATCACGCAAATATTAAGTGCGCGTTTTTGTCTAGAGGACGCCACAACGAGTAAAAGATCACCGATATTACCTGGTTAGAAAACATAGTGGCGTCACATTTAAGTCGAAATTTAATAAAATTTAGACGTGATCAAAGAGATTACATGCGCTGCCTCTCTAATTCTTGTAGGTTATTCAAATATAGAGATAAAAAAGAAGGAACCATACTCAATAAGACGCTTCATTGGAGGCAAGTAACGATATATCACATGAAAAGCTGACCACTGTGTAGCGAAGAGGTCCTTAACTTCGTTTTCGATACCTCATGAGTTCTCCTAGGACGTTCGTGGTACCCTTAGATCAATTTAACCAAACATTTCAAAGATTCACTTGATGCCCATAGGTAAAAAAAGTTGCATCACCGCAAAGAGTTTAGAAACCTCAACGAAGCCATTATAAAAATAGTTTATGGGTCACACCAATTGCGTGGACTACCCCATGTGCGTTAATTGTAAACGCTATGACGAATCATAGCGAACACAATATAATTGCTACGGTGAACTGAGCCAGAAAGAGATTTTTTGTTTAAAAAGTACGATATAATGTTTTTTTTTTTATGAACAATCTAGAAAATATTTACATTTGACAACTGCTCCAAATTCTGCTAATGCTTTAAATATGCGCATTACGTGAACGGGTTAGTAACTAAGAAATCAGTCGCGACGCAAACCCCACTCTGCCCTATTAACAATTCGACTGCTCGACTTCAATTTTATAGGATCCATAGAATAAGCATCCTTATAATGATAACATAGGATCAGTTTAATATGGTAAGGTTCCATAGGACTTTTTCTATTATCAGTGAACATATTGAAGTTATACGCAGCAAACCGGGTTACATAACATCAATATTAGTGCCATGTGTTTGATTCTGTGATTTCTGTTCTACGTTGGCGTACTGACGTTATTATTCCCTATTTGTATTTTCATTTCGTATATATGATACTAATCAGTAATTTAAAAAAAAAAAACCGTAATTAATTGTCATTTTCCAGTTTGATTGAAGATCCGCCCGAATAAACGAGTGCGAATTCCTGGCGTGTCATGTTGTGTTCACGCAGATTTTGGTTGAAGATCTTGATATCATCAGCGTAGCATCCAATAATCGAGACGATTATCACAAAACATAATATGACAGAACTTCGACAGAAGATCGCCGGTAGAGCAAAATAATTCGGATGAAAATTCAGATCTGGTTAGGTTTACGATTGAATTTTACCTATACTTTACATTCATTGTTTAACTATGCAGAATAACAATACAGCTCACGTAGGTGCAGCCATCGTTATTGCAATAACACGACCCTGAAGCCTGCTTTGGTTATTTAACATATTGAATAAAGTTATGTTTCATGTACAATAGAAACATTGACTACAAATGGTTGTCACAGGAGCTTTCATATCATTCAAAATGGCCAGAAGGACGGTTTCAGATTTTGGTATCGGTTAACTTTAATAGATTAATTAACTTTAATAGACCTTAAGGAAATTCTTCAATCTGGGTAGTAGATAAGCATCTCTGAACAATGGGCGTGTTAATTACTCCAAGTTGGTGGAATATGGCAAACGACTTATGAAAACAAAAACCAGAGAAGTGAAAAAGATCTAGGGGTCCTGATGTGGTTACTTTGCCACCTCACAGACCTGTTGCAGGACCCCAGATGAGGTTTGCAAGGTCTTCTAATAGCCCCTGAAACAATACCAAAAAGTAATTCCGAAGCCTTGCCCACATAAATGATAACTGAAAATATAACTATGGATAATCTCGAAGGTTACACAACGGGAGAATTTATGAAATATTTGTTTTTGAAACATGCGTATCCTACGTACACAATTTATAAAGACGTCACGGCGCAGTATATCTATTGCATAATAACCGAAAAGTAGCTAATGTTATACTTCCTTTGATAATGTTCTAAGGAATTATTTTTTATCAAGAAAGTATCTGCGTACACGGCACCGATAACGGCCATGACCTAAGACATCAGATGGTTGAAAAGTCTAGCCTAAAAGAGATATTTCCCTGATTAAGAACATTTCTTTTAAGGTTCGAAGGACATCGGACTTTTAGATCGTTCCGAGGCCGAGCGCACGCGCGCCTCGCGGTTCTTATAGTAATGCGCAAAGGACTTAAAGGTCGGAAGCTATATATATATAACACAACTATTACAGATACGTAAATTAGGAGTAAAGTGATCCATGTTACGCTCATCTACTAAAGGCTGTTTCTGACCCGTAACTGAACAATTTGTTTAATGAGTGATGTTTTCATTAAACATATCCTGTCTTATTTGCTAGTTGCTTTAGTACGTTCGAAATGTTATAAATTTATAAGGTTTCTGGAATGAACGAATAATTTAAGGCGCACATTTTTAATGCTCAATACTTCCAAATAATGGCACTGACGTACGGCAGACTTTGTTGCCTAGTTTACCTCAAATAACCATTGAACGAACCTCAGTTTGTATTGGTCTGTGCAATAGAATCGAAAAGATCTAGAATAGAAATGCCCCTGGGACTATTAGTTCATTGTGTTTAAGGATACTTCGAAATGATAAACACGAATTCTTACTGGCGGATGCTGTAGAAATTAAAAACCGCTGAAAATCATACATTACTCTAGGCTTCTGCAGGACTCCTTGTGTATATATAGTAGAGCATACATTGTGACCTGCAACTTTATTTTGATAAAATGCATACACGCATCGTTTACGTATTAGCAGCATATATCAAGTTAGCATACGGAACAAAAGATTCAATTGGTAAAATTAAGTAAATCTTAGGTCCGATCTAGCGTATGCTGTCTGATTCAATGTATGGATGATATAAATTTGCCAACTGGTCAGTGTAAACCGATAATACGAAAACATGCTAATAATAATTTGGTGAAGCTGTACGCCGCCTGGAATGATCTGGGTAACTCAGATCATAACCGAACAGGATACTTGTTCTCTTGTTGGTCAGTACATTGTATGACTGCAATGGCTCTCATTTGTTGGAAACAGAACGTATTGGTCAATGGTTGAGGCCAGTTTCAGCCTCTCATGCTTCAACAAGCAGAAGCTTCGATATCCCGAAACACTGAATAGCTCACGCACACGCAAGACCGGATGTAGAGGTACATGAAACGCTTAATGCCATTTTATTTTTCTCACAGAGCAGACAGCTCCTGTTCAGCCATTGTTATTGCTGTTATTGTCATTGCCATCGCCGTTGTCCGTCATAAACGTCTGCTACTGTCTTCGATGCCGTTTGTGTTGTCTGACCTTCTTGATTCTTTTAATTCTGACCAAACCTTTTCTTCGAATCTAAGCCATGGACGACTGAAATGGTACTCGAGGTCAGAATATCGCTGTACGGCATAAGCACGATCCCGGTGTCTAAGGAAAAGTTCTACGCAAATAGGTGATACGTTGTGTGTATTGGGTTGTTAGATGGCAACGATCGCAAACCACAGAAAACTGATATGGTGATAATAGTGTTTGTGAATTTCGTAATAGAAAATGAACATATGGCATATTTGACATAGAATTTTTTTGTTATGCATTAACTTAAAGAGAATTGTCTTGCAGAGAAATATTTGCGATAAATCAGGGTATTTAAGTTAACCGGCTGCGAACCGTCACAGTCGAACCGAACATAGTCGTTTACGTCTTATATTTTCTCTATTTCGTCACACACATTTAGAGTGCTATTAGAGACCTATACTATTTTATACCCACATACATTGCGTCGTTGCATTCTGTCACATCCGCAAAATAGCTGAACGTAAACACACGCATATACAATTGGGCCTCTTTTAATTAAAGATGAAAAACAATGAACCAATTGGGCTTTTCATTTGTTTGTACTATATTTTATTTATTTGGCAAAGTAAACATTTTATTAATCCTGCAATACCTATGTTAGGGTTATATGTCCTTATGTCATTAAAGGTCACATCTCATGTGGCTATAAAAGCTTGTCTAGATACAACCTATATAACATAGTCCCCAGCATATACTAACAAAAAAAGCATAAGCGCTTCAAAATGGTATAATCGTGCCTATGACACGCGCGCATGCAGATCATCTGCCATCGATCAGAACACGCATCCGTCTTTTTTCCTTTCTTTCTTTGTATCTTGTTCCATCTTGTTGTTGTTGTTATTTGCTGTATACTGTAGTGATCATTTCTTACCGCAGACCCGAACCTATTTATACAATCATTCAGGAACTAGGATCTGGGGTAAAAGCCTAAAGTGAGAAACAGTGAGAGGACGAACCCGAAACAGACAGAGCTTCCGTTTTAGCCAGACGTTACTGACCCCACATCCCATCCATAGTTGCGATTCCTTTGCTCCCAGTTCCTTTAAAGTATATGTATGAGACACTCAGTACGACCATCTTCTTGACTTGTTTGCACTGCACACTACCATCAAAGTGAACTGGTCCAATTTCCCTTAGGACCATTGACCGTTGCTGGTGTCCAAAACTGCTAAAATCGGTTTGGCCTTGTCGCAGTCCATTCAAATGCTTAACGCAAAATATGCCACCCGAAAGTGGACGGGAAAGAAGATTACTCCGGTGGCGACGACTATCCGATCAAACTGCCTTCCTCGCCCGTGCATAAGAGATTACTTGGGGAACCAATTGCGTTGGTGATCTTTTTTCCATGACGATTTCTTTCTACAACTTGATCTCTTGTCTTGATGCTCTCTGGATTTCCCTTCATCTTCTTTACTGCCCAGTATCAAACCGCTACAATGAACATACTGAAAACTAACGGGGCCTGACCGGTAATTGGCACCATAATAAGTACTACTACGGTGCTGCTGGCAGCACTACACCAACAAGGCGACCGCTAGCAAAGTCTGTATTCGCCACAAACCGAAGCGATATAAAGAAAACGACCTGTGAGCGAATAACTCGGAAAGAAAGTTCACACTTAAAAAGAGCAAGAATTTGAGACGAAGAGGATTATCCTGTCATTTTCCTTGTTTATTTCAAAGGGCGTTATCTGCTTTCCTCTGTTTGTTCCTATGCGTTACCCACAGAAGGCGCATACGTAGGCTCGCTTCTCGCTAGAACGCAACGGTAGCACGATATGGTGCACCACCAAAGCCAAAACGTTCGTGTGATACACCTAAAGGAATTAACAACAAAAACTGTCCGTCCTATCCCCTCGTTCCTTTCAATAATTCATATTTCTATCGTTCGATCCGTTGAGGCCCTGTAGAGATCGCTACGGAGAAAATGTTTACACCTATGATTAATTTTAGCAATGTAGTAAACTGTGAAGTAGTAGAATGTGAAGTACGTTTTTATCTACACAATGATGATGATGATTCTGTGTGAACTGTCATTCCTCAGTGGGCACGATACGGATATAATGGGTTGATGCTGTAGGCGGAGAAAAAGATCCACACAGTAAGGTGTAGATGAGTTTTTTATGAAAATGGTCATCGAGCATACTCGCAGTCGTGACATATAAAAAAAAAAATTGACGCGATATAGCGGGGCAACGAATGTTCACATTGTCTGTTCCTGAGCCTCTTCCCTTCTCCTCCTAGTATAGCCTTATTAGCCTTACTACCACCTCTTCCATTGAATATAGTAGAACTGAAGAGCGTTGTACGGCAGGAACAGTGGATGAGTGAACTGTATATGAAGAGGAAAGTCCAGTGGTATGCAAGGATGCGCACACGTATTGCCCCTATAGAACAAACAACAGGTCACTTTTTATTTCTTTTTTATTCCTCTTTCATATTCTTTTTCGTTGTATATCTTATAATTGCACTTTTTATGAATCCATGTGTTCGTGTAGCATATTTTTGTCTTGGTCGCCGTCCCTAACTCGCATTTGCACATAGGGACCCAACAACATCAGCAGCAGGGGTCCATTCTGTTATGAATCTGAGCAGAAAGACTATTGCTACGTCCAGATGGTTATTTTCAGTTTGCGGTTACTAGACTCAGCGTGGTATGAAATAAACATGAGATATATGCGCATGCTATCATTGGTGCCGTCCCGGCTGTTGCAGCCGTCTGGTTCGAAGGAGCATTGCTTCTCGTCGTACCACCGGTGACACATAACGCCTGGCTGATAGACGAGTAAAACCATTACCAGCAGTAACACAGCTGGCGACCGGCGAAGCTCAGAACCCCCCAGAGAACTGATCCTGGACTTATACCTATCGCAAAGCGAAGTCCATAGAAGCGGCTGTTGCCGCTGCTTCAGCTGCCGTCACTGTCAGTAGCACAGCAAAGCAGTTAGGGTTGTCCATTTGGCAGCAGCTGCCAACACAGGTTTATTGTGAATATTCTACGACTACCCAACCAAGTAACAACAACGCTATCACAAAAGCATTAGCTAATAGAAAGGCCATGAAGATTTATGCTGTGGCATGTGGATGTAGAGGTGGATAAGAAGGAATCAGGAGGCAAAAATGACGGTACACCGACCTTGAAAAGGGATATTGGTGAGATTTAAACGGGTGAAATGGCTGCACGTAAAAAAAATTATGTTCAAGCAGCCGTAAGCTAATGCAGGAGTTGTTCGAGTTAGTATATTGTCCTGCAAAATTAAATAGATAACAGTACTTTATTGGGATTATGGAGGTAATTATGGCTAGACACACAAACCGAACACGGCTGCTATTCGTTGATTAACGGCAAATAGATGAGAAAATCGATTACTGCGTAAATATGACGTGTCTATCGGCAAAATACAGTGTGCGATTAGCTGGCAAGGTTTTTCTCTACAACCAGCCTTGTACGAAAGAATTAAAAAAACATTAAGCTATGAAAAATCGAGTTACACCTTTCAGTAAGTAGATCGACATTTGTTGTCATCGAGGAACGTGTTACAAATAAAGCAGGTAGCCAATTAGGTTGCATGCTGCAAACCGAACAGCAGGGTAGGTAATGCACAATCCGAACTGGTTGATAGCAAAGACTACAGCCTTTGATGAATGCGGGCCTGACTGAGAATACAATATCTGGGCCAAGATACGCATGCAGTTATATTTACACATGTTTATGTGTTCAGCCTCACTCGACAATCATGTCTGAGTGGTCGCTCAGTTGGCGAAACGATATCCAATGGTGCTTAAAAAATTGTGCCAAAGGGTACACGCACGTACTATAGTGATGCTGCTTGGTCGGCGCCTTTTTAGAGATGCTGACGCGAATGACGGCTGTGGTATTGCTATTGTTCGTACTGATGATTCTTCCACGGCTGATACTGGGCGAATAGCGCGCTTGATGGCGAAGTCTGGTACGACCAGCGGCCCTGTGCGTAACTGCCCAGTACCCAGGCTTTCAATGCGTGAAAATTCGTTTAGACCTCACTGCATACGACCCAAGTGGGCACTGGGGACTTGGCTAGCTTTTCAAACTAAAAGCTGACGGTGCCATGTTTCCGGGTGCACCCAACCAATCAGACTCCTTCCTTCGGGCTCGGGCTTCCGGAACATCACAGAATTCATCCGAGATAGCTTTTACTTCCTGTAAAAATGTAAGCTACGAGGATCTTTGTGAATCACGATCGAAGAAGGTGCACCCGTGCCCCGTCACCCCCTCGCACCGCCCCCAGTCACCATGCCGAGCAACGCGAGAGCTAGTTACCAACGTTAGCAAATAATTTAATTGCTTGGACCAGATCGTCATGATCTAAACAGCATAAAACAGGAACAACTTTGAATTGCGTTTGTGCCATTACGCCTGACTGGCTCTTTGAGATGATACAGAATAAACCTGACTTTCTACTCAATGGAATTGTTCTTCGTTAATGCAGCAAACTGCTCTAAAGTGGAGTCAGACTCACAAACCTGAGAATTTATTGGTTGTTATCTATTCTCATTTCGGTGCAGGGTATATGATAAATCTGTCGTGTGCCTAACGGCAAATGTTTCTTCGAAAGCCCAGCTTAGAATTGATACAGGAAATATATTTTGATACGAAAAAGGAGAGTGTCAAAAAGTGGCTCGCAAATCTCGGTAATCTCAGTATTAGCTGTGAGGTAAAGCGCACTGCCTTAGCACGTGTGGCTGCGTGTAGAGTACAAATACGAACTCGAGCTCGATACTTTCCCTTAAGATGTGCCAGTCATTGGCAAGGCTATGTTTAAATATAAGTCTGAACGACATACACTCTCATATAAAGGATAAAATTAATCTCGTATAGATCATATGTAGGCTATTAATGTAAAGCGTGGTCCACTTCCAGTTTTTTGCTATACATTGTTGTTGACTCTGAAAGGTGTGAAATACACTGTTATATGAGACCTACATACCTAAGCTAAAGAACCCTTCTAAGACTCCCCACAGGCTTCGGACGGCTTTAACAAGGCTACGGTAATGCTAGAACAATTATTGCACCACATGTACGTCTAGTAATAGAAAATCCCTTTACACGTTTAGCTCGTGTAAAAAAAGGTATGTCGAAAAGCGCAAAAACGCACTAATTAATTTATGAAAATGGATCTAAAACTGTTCCACCAAAAAATTGCCATTAGGCAATTTTTTGGTGGAAGATAGTGTTTTGAACATTGAACGTTGCTGAAGATCTATTAGTGAACGCGATCCTTAAATGGCTAATTCGGAAAAAGCTCGAAGACTTCGGAGCGGAATAGGATGAGGTAAGATTAAGCAGAGCCCCTGGACTCGCTTACCACAGTTTCACCTTATTTGACATCCTCTCAGAAGCATGAAGTTTGATAAGCGGATATTTGCCACATACTAGAAATGCTCCCGCTGGCCTGAGGTCTGTCTTTGACTATTTGTTCTTTGTGGCGAGATTCAAGTTCATTATTATTATTATTATTATATACCAATTTTCGAATTCATTGGACACAGTCACGGCATGCTTGTGCGCCCACTAGCTGGCTCTAATATTTGAACCGACGTGATTTCGGCTTCAGCTTAATTTACGTACTCCAAATTTCCGTTGAAACTGGCAATAAGCAAGACGTCAGTTCCTCCAAAAGCTGGGAAAAAATTACCTAGACCTAAGGCTAGATCCCTTAGAGTATTCAAAGTAAATTATATCAGCATACATTATAAAGCTGTAGGCATCAAGCTCGTGCAGCCTTGACTCAACTGCGTCTGCCGCAGCTTTAGTGTACCTGATAATAATATATAATAACAAATAATATATCTTTTTTTATCTATATACAGCAAACCTTCGACGGTATATATTGCACGCAGTGCTCAAATCAGTGTTATATTTCGTTATTACACAGCGTGATTTTATTTTAAGTCTCAATAAGTGCCGTACGCTATCTGATCTTCGAAGTGACTGCGTCGCAAGCATCAAACAACTGAAAATGTCATCTTGCCTATCCTCAAAGTTCTGATTATACAAAACATTTCTCGTCCGCTGATTTATTCAGGATGTGATTTTAGTCGAGGCGAGGCCGCTCATCGCCTTCAAATCACCATGAACACTTAATGACAGAAAAAGCCCACCTGATGGTCGATGAAAGGCTTCACGGGTGTTGTCTAGCAGTTAGCTGACCGTTTCCTGTTCCGAACGAGTGGCGCTATTGTAAAGCGTCAAAGTGCATCTCTACCTGTTAGACCTCCAACCAGCTCAGCCGGTTCTGTCCAGTAGGAGTAATGGTGCTTCTTTGAAGAGCACTTCCTTGGAAAAGGGAAGTTTGCTGGAAACGTCCTAGTAGCCCGGCGGAGGAGACGCTTCACTCTTTTTTTTCTATACAAACCCGCTCCGGTAGGACGCAGGCGGCCAGCGCGAGACACATTTATTTGTGAATTCGAACCGCACTAAAACCAGCGTAACGGATCGCGTGGCAAGGAGCAAAGAATATAAACTGACAGAGTCCCCTCAAGCACCAGAAAAGAAAAGGTCCCTGATGTGACAAGATAAGAAAAAAGGACAAAAAGTGACCAAGAAAAGGAGCAGGGATCCATGCAGAAGGACTGTTACGGAAACATGTTCATTATCTGTGAAGCGTTATTGCGGTCGACACCGTTCTCATGAATCATGATGACTGAAGATAAGGGAAAAAAGTGCACGATAAAATAGGTTTGTTACAAATACACAATATATTTCGAAGGAGTAATCTACATGTTTAGGGTTAGCCGTAAGCTGACGGTGAATTAAAATGAAGCCTCCCAATTCGTTCCTATATTTAATTCGTTGATCTCGTAATAATCGTTAATATTTTAATGATTGACCACTTACTCATTTTGGGCTCTAATAACTAGGATCCTTTTATTTAGACGGTCTTGTTAATGCAAATAAGTGCTATAATTAGTACTATTATTATGCCTATTAAGATTGATTATTTCATATATTTTTAAGAAAGTAGTATACATACATATCATATTAGGCAACTTGTGCCTGTAACGCAAGTAAATGACGCTATTCTATAAAGATAAGATGGCTACTTACTTGAGTAAGAACCAAATATATGGTTATTTTAACAAATGGGATGATTTACAAGCGTGTTTGCGGAAGAAACAGTTGAACGAGAATCGGAATAATATTGACTGCAGGTTCGAAAGTATCGTTAGGAGCGGAAGTCTCCTCCAAAAATGTGACAACATTTCATGGTCAATTTACAGTGAGGTGTTTTATCTCCATATTAACGACAATTCTTGCGACGCACAGGACTCTACTTATGGACTAAAAAAGGCCATCGGCTTTTTAAGGAGAGCTTCTCAACCGTTATAACGGCCTACGGTGTCTCTCACGTACCTTAGGTGACGTGTTTCCCAAATAATTATCCACTAAATAATGAAATTCACATATTGGACTATTGAAGTGAATCTATTATAACTCTCGATAGAGCTCTATAATTTCGGCCTTTCGCATGTTCAACTAGTTTGTGTTCGGCGAAAAATTATAGTATAGTCAGGGATTACAACTTCAATTTAACTGATGTATTTTTAATAAGTTACTGCATCTGACAGTGAGGAAAAGTGGCATAAAGACGGGCGTTTTTCCGATGACTGTCCACAACACCGAAAAAAAAAACGTATAAATCTCGAAGCCTTTTTATTTATTTCGAACAACAAAAAAAAGAAACGATTATTTTTTGCTTTTTGGTAACCGAATAGGAAACGTCTTTATTGAACACAAATAATGCTACTTACAAACGAAGAGACGATTATATTTAACTGCGTTGTTACGACCAAGCATAATTTAAGTAATATATCCATGATATAAATAAACCTTGCAAGTTTCGCGTAAAAATATTATTTGTGCGCGAGAAATCGGTTGCAACACAATATTGCATTTACCCCATATCCACCAACAATACGATACGATACGACCTCTACGATTTTTCAGTTGGCCAAATGTTACCGCGCTCTGAAATGAGAGTAACGGCAATACACTAGGAAAAATTACTATTAGCCGTACTCAGAGAGGATTTTCAAGAGTCTTTATAAACATTGGCCTTGAACTTCTCGAGTAGTACGCATATATTTGTTGAAACCGGCGAGCATATGTAATTACTGCACAAGAACTAGTAACTAGTCCAGTCGTACACGCAGATAAGAATCTTACCGGCCGGGCACCATTATCGTAGCTAAGAATTGATATCGTAGCCAATAGGCATCGGCTACATTTCAACTCGTACCTGTCAAAGCGCCTATCCGTCGACTGGGTTGCGTATTTGTTTGAGCGCCACCTAGTGAGTGTTCCCTGGCTTTTGCAAACTATCATAAACTAGCGTAATGGATAAATTCACTGGTTTTCAAGATCATCAGCGGTCTTGCAACTCATGGCTCATATGATAACAATAGAGATAAAATAAGATGAAAGCGGTGTACTTCCTTCCAGGGGAGCTCCGGCAAGATGTATTGGAAAGTGGTTTTGTGGAAGATGGACCGAGCACCTCGAGAGGAGTATGGTTGCATCTTGCTTTTAAGCACACAAGCTAATCCTGTATTGCCAATTCACTGAATTCAATTACTTTCATGTGCATTAGTTACCGCGTTTTACAGCTTCGATAAGTCCAACGATCCTTTTCCGGGCAAGAAAAAATGGTAACCTCATTCGAGTTCTCAGCCTCCAAGTGCTCCAGTTGATGTATTATACTGAAGGCTCCTTAAACACCTATCTGTACATAGCAAAAAAGAACATAGATGTCCTTAAAATACAGATTGTATTTAATGCGTCAAACCGAATCAGGGAGTGGCAGGAGTCAGAAATTTGTCGGTACATATATTATCTTTGGCAATCGTGGAGAAGCACATCTGAATCGGGGGGCGACCAGGATAGCTGCTAATAATATCGACCTTTCCCTCGTTGAGGTCTTCAAGTCAAATATACAAATCAGACAAAATACATCGCTTTACCATTCAGCAAAGATAGGAGCATCTTCAATAGAGAAATTCTTAGATTAGTCTATCTCTAGAGGCCTCCGGCAACGGTTGCAAACAGCTAACATTTTTGCAGGCAACAATGACCAGAGTACGTCACTAAACCGCCAGCGATTGCTGAAACTTCAGCAATCTTTGTATGGTCATCTTTCAAAAATCCGACAACAATAATGTAAAAAGGCATCAGTTAACTGGTAGTTGTAACACAAAATGTGATTATTCGATTTATAGATCATAATACAGCTTCTTCCCATTACTTTATAAGCATGTCGTACTGAATTTACATGCAGTATCAGAGATTGAAGCTTATATAAAACTAGTCCTCCAAGTAAATCAATCCATGGATATGACTATACTGTTTCTTAAAAAAAACATGAAACTTATACGAGATCAAATAGAACTGCGACTTACTCAGTATCACCTACTTAACGCGCTTGGAAACAGTGCCTCAACGTTTGTATTTTCGCGATAGGTGTCACTATAGGGAGTGCTAGACAGAATTTGGCCATTATTCGACTTATTCAAACTCGGAAATTATTCAACAGGAATAACATGTACTGCTGTGTAACACATCAAGGCTTTGTTGAAGGGATTTATACTATATGCTTTCT
This sequence comes from Varroa destructor, assembly GCF_002443255.2. NCBI lineage: Eukaryota > Metazoa > Arthropoda > Arachnida > Mesostigmata > Varroidae > Varroa > Varroa destructor. Next base: position 22,547,110 of record NW_019211458.1, on the reverse strand, counting down.
TATAACTAACTGGTAACTTTATAATTTAATAAAAACATATATATATATATATATATATATATATATAAAATAAAATTAAAAAAATAATAATAAAAATAGTTTACCAAAGAGGTGCACGCTTGGCACAAATATAAAAAAATTATTTGTATGACCGTAACCTTATAGTTATCTTTCTAGATATATAATTAACTATTTTTTAATTTTTTTTTTGATAATTATTACTTGTAGTCTGGTTCTCCCAGCTTATGCAGAATGATGATATCACAACTAATTTTTAGTTTGTTGGGTAGTGAATAAACTCTTTTTTATTGTTTATTTTATATTACTACGACTAGAATGTGAGTGGAATACAGGAAATCAGAACTGACGTTGCCATAAGTTAATCATATGTAAGTATATTATTATTTACTCACGGAACATGTATGTTTATTCAATATATGTTCACTTTAGTAAAAGATTTATATGGGCTTCGGGCCACTAAATTCGTTCATATGCATCTACAATCTGAGATTGTTTTAACAATTCTCAATACCAAATTCTCAAAAACCCATTTACCGACCAGGTCTGATCGAAATTTTACCATTCAGTTAATTCTGACCCGATTCTATAACACGCATGTTACAATAACTGCAGTATAATACTAACAGAAGAATTTAACGAGCACATACATATAAAGATTTTTTTCATTTTATTCAATACTGTCCCAGTGCGACTTCTAAGGGCGATTCCTCAAGCTTTTGCCCTTTGTCCTTTGCGACGTTTGTATGTCTCATTCTCGTCTACTACTTAGAAAGCACAAAGGCTGCTTGCTAAGACGAATTTGCCGAGCATGTAGTCGGATAAATTATTGAACACTAGACATGTCGAAACACCCATGCGCTACAGGAACACTAACCCGCTTTACCGCCGACCGGCCAAAGCGGGTAGTACGTACGCGTCCAGGCGGTCTGGCAGCAGGGCAGTCGATAGCGAACTTTAGGGGGCCCTCAGCATCTGAGCAGCGGCAGAGGCAAACTGTGAAGAACCAGTAGTAACTGCGAGAGTTGCCGTGGCAGCATGAATCATCCTATAAATTTTTGAAACACAATCAGTACTAGGTTTCCTGTCTGTCGGTTGTTAGTTACTCCTTAAGAGATAACGTCGGCTGAGAAAAAATCTGTAGGAAAAATGAGCAGTGGCTGGACTAGGCCTGTCTTCATGTTCTCCTCGGGATCCTCTACTACTGCTCTATACATATAGCAAGACAACTCGAGCGATATCGTATCGACCATGATGTGGCAATGCATCCAAAAAAAAATTACCACCAACGACGAATAACCAGCTAGATTTTGACCCATTGTGGCGTCTACCCTTCTTGTGCAAGTTACCGATAGCCTGCGACGCGATAAGGCCAACTACGGGCGGAATGTCGTCCCCATGGAAGTAGCAAGCTCCTCGAATTGCTATCTCTTCTGCCCTTTGCGTTTTTCTTCCTTTGTTTTCTATCTTATACTGTTCGCCTATGTAAAAGCACGTATCAGCCAATGGCGGCGCTGTATGTAGCATGCGCTTCCAACGGCACTAAGTCATGCCCTCTATAGAATATTGTGGAAGCCAGGGCGAACTTGCGTGAAGTTTCTACTCAGCTCCTAGCTAGCTAACCGTTTTGCTCAGTCGAAATCGGGCGCTTTCTACCAATAAGTTCAATAGTGCGACATCGTACGATGTACCTATAATAACTTGCAACACTTTGATGTGATGATCAGCGTTAAATTGGCTGAAAAGAAGAGTCCAAAAGTTTTCAGTTTCTCTTGACTCATTCCCCCCTTATGTATAGAGCTAGCTACAAGTTGGAACGGCTGCCCGTAGGACGTCCTATAAAATGACATGAAATTAGCTCACTCAACATGACGTGCATCAATATATACCACAGATGTAATGAAATTAACCAAGCGGCGGAATAGACCGTTCGGTCCTGTAAGTCGTTTGTGCACTTCGAGTGCACAAACGACTTGATAGCGTTGCTACCGGGTTGAGTCAGCAGGGTGCTCACTTATGGAAAGAAGTATTCGGAACGAGGTCAGCAGCATGGAGAAATTTCCGTCAGGGGCAGTGTGATATGTGTCTGGATGACAACGATCGTGTTCCCGTAAAGATAGCGGTTCCAGTTCATTTACTTGCCGATGACCAAGAAAGAACTTTGGGCGAGACGACACCTCTAATTCAAGCACTACAGTTACACGGTGAAGTCAATTTTCGAGCTCCTATTTGATCATCGACTTATCTATTGGTATTTACGAGTATACTACAGAAACCATATTCGTCACCCTTTAGTGGAATTTAGCATAAAATTTCGAATTTTTTTTTTTATGGAAAAGGGAAAATTCACTGGTTCGTCAACAAATTTCCCGTATTTATCAATCATTTGTGGAATTTGTTGTCAACGAAGTTTGTCTCTGAAGTATAACTTTTTATGGAAAGTTCTAGTAGCGGGTTTAGCAGTTGTGTTACTTGACTAAACAACTGGAATACTTCAGTTCGCTGAAGGGTATCGTTTTGTGACGTAAGAAGTGTCTAATCGACTATGAAACTGTATAATTCGAAATGTATCAGACAAACAAATCCTCTTGAAATATCAGCAGGCTATTTGAGGTTTACTGGAAAGAAGTCATCAACACGTAAACAACATGCATATATATGTCTAAAGATAAATATTATTTAAATAAATAACGATCGTAGACCGATGTTGTGCGCGGACATTTTCAAGATGGTGTGAGAGACGATTTTTGTACAGCTAACTTTTATGTTTCGACAATGTGCCAATTAGATATTATTACGCAATACATTTTGCTTCTTGGGGTCATCTCAAAGGCGGGTCTAGATAGACAAGCATGTGACAGGTGAAGCATCCTTTGTGTCAACACCCCATTTTTTTTTTTATATATCTACTAGCTCTAGATCTATCAACTCACACGGGCATCACATATATAATACACATTACATATGCATGTATTTTTCAGCAAAAATGTTTCTTCAGCTGAAGCTATCACAAATGATTCTATCACGGGTTATACTCGACCCGGTTATAGATTAGGTTTTGTATCAAATAGAGTCTAAGTGCGCATGGTGCTAACGACAAGATGCGTCCATCAGACATGCCCAGTCAAGAGTAATTGTTTTTCGTTTAAATAATTGGGTTTTTCTTAGTCTGTTTTATTAAAACACTAACAGCCTATCGACAAAAAATAAGTAGGCTTTATAAAAGTCCCAATAGAGTTATGCGATACAATACGAGAGACCTGTTTTCAGGTTTCCAGCCAGCACTAAGTAGACAGTGAACCACAAAACTGTTATCAGCTATATTTTATAGATGAAACTGCTGCTGCCTAACGTGATAATTCTACCGCTGTTACTACGAACCTGCGATATTTCAGTTTAAGTTATCTACTCCGGACTCTATTATGTGAGTCGTACGCTACATGCCCGTTCCTAACTATAAAAAGCTGTTGTACTTGCTTTGCAATGCTAGCTCTTCCCTTACTTTTTACTACGTTCACAACGGGTACGGCCGCGGCAGCGAAGAGCTATGGTCACGCCCACCCATCCCCAAGCAGTAGTAATCCAAATAGGGCAATCATCTTAGATTTCTTTATACCATACTTTACCCACAGGGAGCTATAGGAGAAATATAGCATATTCTTCTTCTATAACGAGCAGACCTTGTTATTTCTCAGTGTAGCTAACTCCTCGACATCGCACTCCACACGCAGTATAGAGCGATAAGATGCTATCCTGTTACTCACCCACACAGTATTCGTGCTACTTGACCCATCTGATTCGCATTGCGACGGCTTAGCTTTGCTTTTGAGTACTCTGCTGTGGCGAAGTTCTACAGTGCTGGGCCCAGCGGTTCACAAGCCAGGTCCTGTGGCCTGGATAAAACTGCTTGGTTCTTTGGCTAGCAGCAGTTGCGGTAGTGCGGTTATTGGTCAGACGGCATTGAATAGCTAGGCACTCCCTAACTTTCTCATACTTCTTAGAGCTTGTTTGATGACCGTCGGTGTGCTTGTTGGCTGGCCAGTCAGTCCGTTGCAGGAACTGCAAGAATCCAGAGATTGTACATCCGATTCCCTTCACAGCCTCTACCTGCGCTTCTCCTACTTCGTGCTTTTCCCATGTTTTCTCTTGTTGGCTTCCCTAGGGCCCCTCTCTATCCTTCTTGATATCCTCGCCTTTAAGATTTCCTCATTCTAACGCGAATGATCCAACGGGTCCCAAGAGGGTCAAATACTAATGCTGACCCTGCCACTGTCGGCGCATCACTCGTTGCTAACCTCTGATGTCGATTCGTGGTGCTGCTTCCCCTTTGTATCTCTTTACCACTCCTTTTCGGGCTTTTTTTCGTTTTCTACCACTCATTGGTCCGCTGGCCTGCCTTGCTTTTTCTCGCTTCTCCCTAAGCCTGAATGCCGCCTGATACCCGGTCTACTTGCCGAAATGCGCTAATTTCTCATGCTAAGTATTAACATTCTACGTCAAACGAAGAAGGGCACACGGAAAAAAGAAGATGGTTATGGGGCTGAATCGGCGCCAGTGTAATTATTAGCGAATATGTGCGCGTACACAGGAAACTGCATCAGCACTGTCAGTGTTCTCAGCAGCAAAGACGTAGGTTGCACACTAAGCACAGTGCAGCGGCGACAGGAGGTAAAGGAGCATCGAATCTTGAGATTGCATGCTGTGTTTGAGCGTGCACTAGCCGGCTGACTCGGATGGCGCCTCTTGCGTTGATTGGAGTTTTAGCAGTCTTTCATCGAATAACTAGTCTTCATGAGCATCAAGCAGAATCGCCGTCATCGTCAGCGGCCACGACGGAGCAGCTGACGTTGAGGTTAGGGCAAAGAAGGAAGGCACGGGAGGGATAAGAAGAGAAAAAGGGGCATCGAACGGGAGAACGTCTCACTCAGCATTGTGTCGTTTTTGTTGTTGTGCTTCGCTGTTGGTCCATCGGCGGTGATTTCGAGACTCACTGGAGTGGCGGGCTGACGAGCCTGGCGCCAGCTAGCTGGCCATCCGAGAGTTCTTCCTGTTTCATCGTTGATCCAACGAAGTTCCACAGCAGTCGCAATGGAAGAATAAGAAGACAGTGGCCGCCTTGTCACTTTGCCTTATGTCGGCAAGATGTAAAAGAGTGCTATATGATGTGACGCGGCGCTACCAGGCGGTAAGCTGCAATAGTAGCGGCTGTACAGCATACAGGAACGACACAATATTACTCAAACCCGTTAGCACGGCGATTTTTTGCTCCCCGCATGTCGACCAGCCAGCCAGCTAGCTCACAAAAGTGCGTGCGTCTGTGGGCCTGCCTTTACGGTTATGTCTTTGGGTACCCTGCTGAGGCTTCGATGCTAACGAACAGGAGTTAGGGACTAATATCAGATGTCAGCAACAAAAGCCAATAAGTATCGATACCCCGCAGGGTGGGGCTATAGGTCATGCCGGGAGAATTTGGGGAGGGGGTCACAAACAGAACGTCTGTCGTTGGCAGGTAGTGGATTGGGCAATTGAGTTAAAAGAATAGGGTAATATACAGACCCCGCAGCCCCCGGGCGAGACTTGGCAACTAAGAAAATGCGCTGCTTAAAAAGACGACCAATATTCGGCCTATTTAGTGCCTCGAATCCATCTCCGCCTGCACCAACCCGCTCAGGGCTGATCCTCTAAACCCGAAAGAATCGATTGACCTGCAACGAAATAATCTAACGAACTTAGGCGAAGTTGAGAGCAAAGGAGGTCAAACCATATTATTGCCATTTTACCGAAACTCCAGACTACTACCCCACCTAATAGTTAGACAAGAGTTCAATCACGTTTATGTACCCGAAAAACTGCAGTGAGACACTCATGATGATACTGTTACACTCAATAACAATTTGACGGGGTCTCCGTCCAGTTTCCATCGGGTGAATATCCGAAGCTCTTTTTTCTGATTAGGAAGGTGATATTTTTTAAGCCCAACTTGAGGCTACGACTACGACATAAATACATAGTTACAACGCAGAGCATGGTAACTAAGCTTCGGGAAGGAAAAATTGTGTCAAATTCAACAAATGGGAAACATTACTTGTCCCGCACGTTCAACAGATAAGAGTGGGAAAACAAACAGTTCACAATAGATAGGGTTCTCGATACCCATTTAACATAGCTCTAATATTAAATAAATCCGCCTACATGCACTTTTGCGCAGTTCTAAATTCAGATTTTTTTTCACTTATTTCTAAATACGAATACAAGAGTGGATTTACTTGCCAGCTACTTACCATCTAATAGAGGACGCACGTAGTGTGGTATTAAATATGACATCCCGGTGATCGGCGATAGCACGAGCAAACGCAATTTCTTTTCCGTTGCAAGCAAAAAAATGGGGCATCCGGGCTTTTTGTAGTCTTGTGGCAAACTTTCGTGTGTATGAGGCCGGAGCTTGCGATCCGGTGAGGGTTCAGAAATAACGACCGTCGGTCGCCTAGCCAGGGAATGATAATCACGCAAAACGAGATCGGTGAAGGTTTCGATCACTTCAATGCGACTACGAAGCGGTGCCAGCGTTAGCACTAGCTACACGTAAGAAGGCCGAAAAGGACTCGTCCATCAAGGAATAGGCTGCACAACAAAGACAACTCTAAGTGATGTACCATGAAAATACGCGAAATCGGTTTGATTGGTTCAGAGTAGGCTAGAAGCGAGAGGGCTCCGCTAACTCGAAAATGTTTGCAATTTCTATATCTTCGCGAAGCCCAAACAGAAGCAAACGGTGGCAACGGAAGTGATATGAGTCTAGAGCTGCGTTCGACCGTTCGTTCATTTTTAAAACTCTTGGAAGGATTTTTAAGCAAGCTAGGTGACAGGAACGTGCCAATGCACTTGGGATCCGGCATATGAGTCCACTGACAGACTATATTATAGTGTGTGTGTACAGAGAGTTTTTCAAAGATCGCGTGAAATCAATAACAACGAACTTGTCAGTGGAAGCGGACACAGACGCAGTGGCGCATATGCGGTTAAGCAAAACCTACGGCAGCTATCGCCTTGCTGATCGGTTCTAAAGCCTACGCCGGCTAACTCTAGTCACGAGCACGTTACGTTTTGAAGGTGCAGTACTAACCAGGCTTCGATAGAGGCGGTACGTTTTGTCATCTGTGTGATTTCAACGCTCCCTCCATGTTTATCGCTAAAAGCTAAGAAAAAAAACGTGTATGGAATGAAGAAAGGCTCATTTGATTCCTAACAATGACGCGTCCTAAACAAGCGGTGTGGCCCTCGCAGCTCGCCAAAATTTGGCTGAACTATTTAACGCTAGCAAAGCGAAACATGAACGGCGCAATTGTCTTTGTCGTTACGCTATCTACAAGTACTAATCGCAAGATACCAAACTTGTTACTGGACTATTTTTGTTTGTCTCGGTATCTGGTTAACGAATATTGAACAAAAGATGAAGGAAAAGGCTGAAGGCGAGAGCTAGCAGGCGAATTTAAAGGTGGAAGATAAGGTGAAATACCTGCGAGTAAAAGACGGTGAGGGATAGGGCAAAATGAAAACAGCAAGGGGCATGTCATTGCAAGTGGATTAATCAATTTAAGGACGACAGGCAGTGCAGTAAGGGAGGCAGTTGCCGAGGCAGAAGGCAGGTTCGAATAAATTAACGTTAAACAGTGCAGTCCTCACGAGCAACTATTAGCTGGCTGGGGGAACAGGAACGAAAAGGATATAGTAGCTGCTTTCCAGAGTTAGCTTGGTACAGCGGCATTGCAGATGTGCAGGCGGAGTCGACAGTGTTAGAGGCATCCACCGCAGCTCCAATTTCTCTGGTGACTCCCTTTGGTCCCAGGGTCCCTCCGAACTCTAGCTGGTAAGTCCGACAAAACGGGGTGGCCGTGGCCTCTCATACAATAAGCAGATGAACGCATTGAATGCAAACAGAACCTAATTTAACTCCAACCTTTTGAATGGAGATTGAAGAGGGATCGAAAGTAGTCGGGACTGAAGAGGCTAAGGTTAGGAGTGATGCTAGGCAGTTGAATAAAAAGGCTTCCTTTACCAGATGTACGCCTCATCCTTCTTTTTGTTTTATTTGCATAGCACTGTCGATTAGCCGGATAGATAGCCGGATAGATAGAATTACGTGTATTAATGCTGGCATTAGTGTCTATCTGGGTTCCTTCCTTGTACACAAGTAGGTCCGAGCTGGTATATTTAAATGCTTCTATTTTTTACGTGCTGCTTTTTTCTTCCGCAACCACGTGTTGCATAATGAGTACTTTAAACACCCAGTGATTGTATCGCTGTCTATTGTTAGCAGAATCCTTCGGCGCTTGCTTAGTCCGTCGTACGAAAGAACAGCCAACATTCATATGAAGAGCAATTTGTTCACTCAAGCTATATAATTGCATCCACTTTATAACCACCTTACCATATAGTATAATCCGATATATTTTTTTTATAAGAGTCTGCTTTTCTAATGATGCTGACTTGCCCTCAAACTATCCAGTGACTAATCATGAAATCTTTATTCTTTTTAGGGCGCGCTCGTGACTAATATAAAACTTATATTACCATTTATTCAAGCCAGATTTATCTTCATCAGTCAATATAACGTTGGAGAGGTCTACCAGCTTCACTGCTATTAACGAAACGTGAGATTTGTAGCGTTGATATTCGAGCTTAAAAGACCAAGGACAGACTGAAAGACCTTTGGAAAGGTATAACGTTTTCAAAAACGTTTACTTTAGGGTGTTATTAGATGATACGTTAGTGCTACATGTTTAAGAATATACATATTTCGTAGATTATTTTATTTACTTCAAAAACTCATGGGTTCGAGAAAAAAACGAGGTGTTGCTAACAATATCTAACCAGGCTCGCCATATACAAACCAACAATTGTTGATTAGTTTTCTTCTCATCCATATCACTGTGTAGATGCCAAAATTGACCGTGAATATTTGTACTGGCTTATCGTGCTCGAAGCTTTAACAAGCCGGCGTCGAAGCTCGTCTTTCGTAACTCTGCTCGTTGAGTGAAATTACAATATTAAAGAAGATGCTTGATTAATGATTAGTTACGTATATCCTAACGTACGACTAGTATATATTGGTTGCAGAGTAAACAATCCGATTTCGATTTACTTTATCTTTTTCTTCTTTTCTGCTTTCAGCTATTAATAACCATCCTTCTAGTTTCTGTGTCGTCAAGATGTACTTTTTTGTCAATCTGGTTTGTCATATGGGGCAAATCATTTGGTGTTTCGTCTCGTAAAGAATGCATTAACTAGTAAACACGAGAAGATAAAGGTGGGAAGCTCCAGGAGAACTGAAAAACAGCCGCCGGTTCCGACAGCTATAGAGCGATTCGATCCGGCCCTACCTAGAGAACTGCTCTATCCGAACTGCGGCATCCAGGCTCTAGTTTTCAGGTATTCTAGAGCAAGGGAAAAAAATTAGAGCGAGGAAAAATATAGACCCCTCGTTAATTATCGGCAGCGCTTCTTTGAAGGCCATCGCTTCGGCCTATCTGCTTTGCCTGATCGGCCAGTCCCTAATCGACGCACGAACTTAGCGAGGGGAGAGGTGCTGCTGCCACTTGCCGTCAGCTGCCTCCGAAACGCAAGGATCCCGCAGAGCTAGTTCTGAATCGAAACTGACCAGCGGTCTTTCCCCTTCTCTGGGGATGGATATAGAAGTTGAAATCCTCTTAAATATGACATAGTCCTTGGGGAACGGAGGTTCCTGTCACTGCTCGTAGCGCTCTAGAAGCGCTCCGCACTAAAGCTAGTAGCGGCTTGATCGGCCAAGAGAAGCACCGCTATCGCCTTCACCGTGACTGTAGCCGCTCCCGTCACAGAAACAGCACGAGCGGAAACCTCGTTCCGCCTGGTGCGATTAGATCCTGAGGCTCTTTTCGTCTTTCTCTGGAAATGCTCTTCACTAAAGGAAGGTAACGAGGGACGACTGAGTGCACCACACGGCAGCTGTTCAGGGCTTCTAGCAATGGACAGTGGTAAGCTGCAAGCAGAAAAAGTGAGCGGGAGAGCTGGATGCTGGCCCAGACAACGCTCAGCCGAAAATAAGAACTCTAGACAAGTGGATTATAGAGACACACTGTTTTTTCCTTGGGGAGATCGAGAGTTAGTGTTGAGAGCTTATGCACCGCCAAGGGAAAATAAGAAAGGAAGAACAAGCACACGCTGTATTGTTCATTGCAATTCGTTTCGTCACAGCCCCAGCTTAGCTTGTAAATAGAGATACAGAACACGACTCCTGAAAGTACACACAATTACATCAGCTTCGCTAACTTTTAAATGAATCATTTTAAAATAGCGAAGAACTTCCACCTTGGACGCTGAAACCTAATATATAGTTCGCGATAACCGAAGCCAGCTGAAAGAGAAATAGTAGCATTAGTTTAACAAAATATTTAGAAATGATTTCTTACAGTAAGCTATAAGTCAATCAAAGTAACTAGCATTCCACATAATAAAGCTGAAGTCATTTACATTTATGTCTTGCAATGCAGAAATTTTCGTTATAAACTAGACGAATGAGATAGCGGTGCCGTGCACCTTGCCGAAAGCGACGGCGGCGATGTATAGCGAGCGTAGGAACACACTACGTGCTCCAGTGGTTCATTCTAATACAGATTACGTACAGCAAAGTTGTAACTTAGACCTCCTGCTCTTAGGGACGATTCGACTCCTGTTTTTCGACGTACGGAAAACGCTGCCTGGATTTAAAAATACGTATCTAGTGTTTCTAGCGTTGATTTGACACACGTCCGAGTAGCAAAAAGCTGCTTTCTGACGCAATAAATAATTTTTCGACATGGAACCGTTGTTTTTTTTGTCTAGCACAACAACGTTGATTTCATATTTCATTACTATGAAGTTTGTTAGATCTTCAGATTTACATGAGACAGATCGCGTTACTGAACTTTCTTTTCGATCATATTCCAAAATCCTGGAGCTACATGGGACAGCTTTTAATTTGCAATTAAAAATTGAGCATTTAATAAAATTTTTTTCAATGATAAAAAATTGAGTCGGCCGGTTGTCCCAAATCTGTATTTTCAAAAACAAGCTGCATTTTATAAGGATCGTTCTATTAAGCAATATTACCTGACTACCCGGGAAGCTACTTGAGCCGTGTCGAAATAGGTCTATATAAAACGTTGAATTTCAAGCACAAATAAAATTGGATACTGTCGATGCTAATTCTATAGAAAAATGGAAGGAAACAAATATGTCCAGGTTACAACTCACCCTATGGAAGATACTACTTGTGGATGTGCCAGTACCGGGACGATTCAGAAGCCACCTTCACACTGTGCAGCAGAACATGTACATTTATGGTGTTTAATTATATATTTTGACCTGTCTAACTTGCAAATGAATAATTAAAAAGCATCGTCTTTTTTATAAGTAAGAATAAAATCAATTGGTCAGTTTTGGCCCAGTTTGGGCCAGCGGCACATGTATTTTAAATTTCTATTTTTTCAAAAAGGCATCGACTGCATTAAGTCAAATTAAGCACAAGAAAAGCGTGTCTAACAAATATAGGGGTACATTTTTTTTTGTTTCCCATGGAATCGATTGTCTTCATTGATAGCTTAAGTACATATAGGTACAAACCTCCCCTATCTTAAATTATAAATTAAGTTATAAAGCTTCTTCTTTTATCATTCTTTATGCTTCTCCTGGTAGATAACTACAGATTTGTTTCACGCGACTCGTCAAATCATATTAATATAAAAGGCAATTGAAAAATAGACTTCTTTCTGTTCAAATGTGAATATCCGCCAGCCACAGGCAAAAAACAAGATCGTTACAATTCAGTGATTAGTAATGTTTTATGCCTAAGTTGTATTTTTAAGCTTGGAGCATTGTTTAACGCTGACTGATGTCGGAAACAGCCGAGAAAAAGCCGAAGTTGTCAACTAACCTATATTAAGGTTACAATGGAAGTCAGTTGTGGTCGCACATGGTGTGGGATGTGGTTCTCCTGAAAGTTTCAGAACTTGCCCTTGTCCATGCAAAGACCTAATACTATTTTTAGGTAACATGATGATTATGTTATTGAGGAAAGAGATTATTTACCATAAAAGATCGGCAAGCGCAGACGGTCCAGCTTAGTATCGGAGGACGTAGTCTCCTGCCGCTCTCTGTTGCTCCTGCTGCCGCTTTCAGAAACAGGCTCATTTTTCAAGCAAAAGTAGCGAGGCAGCCTGCCACAGGACGCAGTAACTAGTTCGGATTCGGGAGCAACCCGCGTGCAAACGAAGCTCAAAGGCAACTCTAACGCGCACATACATCCCGCCGCGAGGCATGGCAAGAACTCGCTCCGTGTCTTCTGTTTATCCCCCTCTCAACTCAGTCAGTTGGCAGCAGGCTAACCTATGCAAATCTAGCCGCTAGACAGAGCTTATATTCCCCCCTGTTGATATCTCACAAACCCGTTTCGGGCTATCCTGATCCTCAGACGTCAGCAACGCTGAGGTCCGGACAGGCGGACTGGCCGGCTGGTTGCTCGGGATTATGTTGGGGTAACGGCGGCTGGCGATGGCAGCACGCCAAGCAGTTCTGGTTTTCTCTAAGTGAACATATACGAGAGCTTCGCAGACCAGTAGGAAGAGGCGGGCAGAAGCAAACGATGAGAAAGAGCAAAAGAAAGGACACGAGTTGGCGCCGTGCTGGGCCACAACCCCAACTGAATATGGCAATGCGGTGGCAAGTACTAACGCAAGGCCACCGGGATCCTTTTCTCCTGCTCTCTTTCTAGCAGCTAATACTACTGTCGCTATTGGCCGTAATGATGGAGATAATAGTGAAGGATAAATTGAGCAAGGCCCCCAAGAGTTTTCTACGGCGTAAATAAACGCCATTTTCGCGTCGTCGTCAGCCAGTCCTGCGTCTACTAGGGATCAAGCAGTACCCATCAACGTACCACAAGCAACCCGACGGGTTTTCGAAACGTTGGGCCTCTAACTGCTTTTCACATGTAGAAAGCAGCTGAGAGGAAGAATGCTCTTTTTCTGCAACCCGTCTTGCCGTCTCTCCTGTTCCATTGGCTTACGCCGCCTTCTCTTCTGCCAATTCCAGCCTCAATCCTTTCAACAGCTTTCAGCTGCTTTTCAGTCAGCGACGAAGCCCGCGGCACGCGCTGATCGGTGAAAAGCCAAACTGCGTATGCTGTTATCCCGAGCGCACAGCTGGCCCGCTCGCTGTTCCCGTTACCGCTGGTGGCGGAGCACTTCTCGAATCTTTTCCAGATCTCCCTCAACATATTCGACATTTATTTGAGTTATTTTTTACTACTGACGGCGGCGCCATCCGTCGCGGCAGCGCGAGTGAGTCGCAATCCATGATTATTGCAAGAAGCAGCGCACGGAACGAACGAAGAATGGGTAGTCCTGTGAGCACTAGGAACATCAGCGCAGCCAACGGCGTTCCGGCTGATTTTTGAGCAAAGTCAGAGTACGAGGGAGAAGAAGCGTTAGCGAACAAGCTGATGGGACAAATGCCAAACCCGAGAGCCATGCTTTCCTTACCCCCAGCCCTACAGTGTGCGACGACACACATATCCCATCCCTGTGCGTGCAAGCTTTGCTTTCGTTTTAGGCGGAGCCTTTGGACTTTCTTGTATTCGACAATCTAACCGATTACAAGCGCTATTTGGATGAATAGATCCGGCTTTGTACTCTTTATCGCTTTCGATAACCGCTTTCGTTGGTTTGTCGCTTTTTGTCGAGCGGCTTGTGGTTCGCAGAGAAAGAGTTGATGGGAAAAAGGGGAAAATAAGGAGCAGTTTCATTGACAAGCGCGCACACCCCCATTGAACTTGGACACTACTCAACATACACTGAGTTCTACGGCGCGGCGAGGTAAATGCATGACGTAGCTCGGATGAAAGGAATGATAGTCTATACATACGTACATATGTTGCTCATCAATGACAACGACGACAAACTGCTGATATATCCCCGCGCGTCTCTAATGTATGACGATGATTATGATGAGAGTAGCGAATAAGACAGCGACAAAATGGACCTATTGCTAATGCTAAGGAAGAAAGACCGTTAAAGCTTAAATGACACAAAGTTTAAGAGGAATTATCCAGTTTTCAAGCGTAGGCTGTACAAGCACAGCGAAGAAGGGTGGGAGTCAGGTTGGTGACAAAGATTATGAGAAGTTAGTGTGAGATGGCAAATTTAACTTAGAGGAATTTAAGAGAATCGTTAACAAAATCCATTTCGTTTCCTGTTTCTTGCTTTTCTAGTGCCTTACTCACCACCACCCGTCACGAGTCGATCAAAAGATATCTACTAGCACTGCATAGCTACTCGAACTCTTCCGAACTTATCCTTTCCTGGGTGAACGAAATGCTGTCTAGCTGGCTTGCGTACTTTGAAAGCCGAACTAGCTGCGTTCAAGCCCCGGCTCCGTATAGCCCAGACAACCAGCCAGTCTCAATAAGCTAACCGAGCAAGTGAGTTGTGCCCGCCGATGCTTGACAACACTAGGGGGAGAAAAGGGGGTTTGCACGGTGACTCGGCACGACAGGATTATGTTGATAATGATCTGTCCTTTCGTCGTTATGAGCGTCGTAGTCGTGGACGATATCTAAGTCATTGTTGAAATGGGAGCTCTATGACGGGAGCCAAATGATTCGTAAATCACCAAAAGGGAGCAATGACAGTACAGCCCCTAGTGCCAGAGGGTCCGTTCACTACCGCTAAAGGGAGCAAAATGCAGGGGGTTAGATATTTGTGGCCAGTGGGTATTGGTGCCAGAAACGAACGAGCCGGCAGATGGGAAAGCCGTCCGGCTATTGAATGTGTCCGTGCGTGTAGCTAATTGCCCTACATCGCGCTTTGTGAGAGAGTGAAGGAAGGGCTTTGTGTAGTAGCGGTAGGTGCAGGCTAGAGGGTGTTAACAAGGAACAATGCTTCATCAAACAACGATTCTCTTGGCTAACTGATGAACGTTTGCATGAACGTTAGACTATAGTGCCCCCTATGTTCTGAGAATCGTCTTCCTGTTTTGTCTATCCGCCGTAGGGATCCAATGATTGAGCATCTGCTTCAGACTGATGACAACTCTGGCAAATCGCTCGTGCTTAAAACTGAAAACATCAAAACAACTGAGCAATATGAGATTGTGTGTAAAAATCTCACAGTCTACAGGTGCTTGTTTTTTTCGCAGCGCACATTTTTTCCAATTACAATTCGAACCGAAACGTGTTTATGTTGTGTAATATATTCTCTTTAGAAATATGTGTAAAAAATATTATTACCCAGTAAACCAGTTGTACTCTTTTTATGCACACTTATATGGAGGACACTATATATA
>NW_019211458.1:22439768-22531635 GCF_002443255.2 Varroa destructor | reverse complement strand
ATATATATACACTATGTGTACATAATGTATGTACACATATTTTTATGCGTTTTTATTATATGACGCGTACACATATATGTGTTTAGATGGGTAAAAATATTATAGAAAATAATGCTACTATAGTCGTACGTGGCTATGCTGTGAAGCAGTTACGGTGATGAGCAACAATGTACCTTAGCGAAGACAAAATAATAATCCGGTTCTCG
The DNA here is from genome assembly GCF_002443255.2 of Varroa destructor. Taxonomy (NCBI): domain Eukaryota; kingdom Metazoa; phylum Arthropoda; class Arachnida; order Mesostigmata; family Varroidae; genus Varroa; species Varroa destructor. Next base: position 22,531,429 of record NW_019211458.1, on the reverse strand, counting down.
TAGCGCGTCCCCAATCAAGACAATGCTAAGCAAGACTATTGAAGCTACAGGCACAGCTGTTGGTAGGGTCTCGGACGTCGGAACAAACCAACTGCGCACCAGCGAACTAACACGACGAAAACGAACGCATAGTACGGGAATTGTAGGAGAAAAGCGCACAGTAGGGGGCGGTTGTCTTGCATTAGCCAATCCCCGTAGGCAATGGAAAAATCGAAGAACTCCTGATCACAACCAACTGCACTTGATTTGGGCGGTTCAACTGCCGGAGAAGTGGAACGAGGAAAAGCTGCCGGAAGACGCTAACATGGCAGAAGCCTGGTAACTGACCAGTAATTCAACCATTGCCAGCAGCAGGCCGCCGCCAGTGGAGCGGCTGAGATCCCTTGCAATGAGTAGTGTCGGATCCAGACAGGCGCTGATTCTCAACGGTTATGTCAAGTGGATAGAAGATCGGAGGTATAGTTTATTCTACGACGGTAGTTAGGGAAAAGGGGTTGTTGAACGCCTCACGGCAAAGACACAAAATAACAACGTTAAACCTCCATGTGCGTGGGCATCGGATGCCCACAAGTTATGCTTGACAAACACTGAAAACAATTATTATCGAACCCGACTATTAGAAAACAAACACCAGTGAACTGCATGCAGCATCATGAGAATCCGATGGTGTTGCTTCTGAGACGCGCTGGCACAGCAGGCCCAGTTTCCCCTACTACCGCAGCAAATACCTTCACATAAGGCTCGATATAAGAAAATGACTTTTGCACGTCGACTTCTTTGGTAACCAAAGAAGAATTTAGTCATAACAAAAATTCCAAAGAAAGGCAGAAATACCTCGGGTGTCGCTTAGTTTGTATACATATAGGGGACCTCGAATCTCTATTAAATTATAGTTTAAGTTCTTGAATATTTTAAGCTGTCATAAAATTTACAGAGTTTATGCCGGTCTTCAATCCAGAACACTGCATTAGCCAACCAGTCGATCCGCTTCTAGATGACGACACGATGGAAAATGGCATCGCAGAAATAATGATATATTAAAAATACGTTTTTCCATCTCTATCCCTGGCAGCTTCATCGACGAGCAATCTTCATTCTTGTATTTCGCTGTTAGAAGTTCGTCAGCTCAGAGCAATGCTGGCAGGTACTGACAACAGCAGACAAACAAACAAACAAACAGCTGAAGTCAAAACGAGCCATCTGTGTATCAGGCAACGTTGAAGCGAAGTATCCGTTAGCTAGCGCTGGACCATTGTAGAATAATTATGCCATTACTAAATGGAGTCAAATATGACCCTGACACAAACTTCATTGAGTCAGGTTACTCTTAGAAGCTGTAACGGCTGGGAAAACTATAATATTGTCCATATTGTCCACTATAACCCATAAAAATAACGGGTCTACCTAATATACCAATACATCTCAACTATGACATATTTTTTAGGATTACTTTATCGTTCTATTTCTGTGCTGAAAACAGATGAAACTTTCGTATCAGTATTGCAATAACATGCATCAATTAGAAACTTACGAACATCAAAAAGCTGAAGCATCGATAATTGTTGATACATATTTCGAATCAAGACCCTTTATTTGCGGATCTACGGCTAATATTTTCCACTTCTAATATATAATCCTGGTCATATGACTGTCTGAGAAAATCTTCCTGTAACAAGTGCGTCACTCTGTCAGTATTACTGCGATGAAGACCTGCAGAAAAAGGTCAATTAATTTTGTTTATACACCTAGGACGCATCGGGAAATAAAAACATGCTACTACGAAGGGCGGTACTGCCATAAATGGCTTGGAATTATTTGGCAGAAAAGATTTCCTTTTTTAGGCCCATAGCTTAGGCAATGAAGCACAAATGGGTTGAAATGAACTATTTTATTAGACAAATGTTAAATCAAGCCAGCATTCCTTTATTTCCATAGCAATAAGGTAACTGGAAGTACAGATAAACTAGATACAATTTTACATGGTTATAAATTCTGGTTGCAACACAAACATCAAACTCGGTTGGTCCTATATTTCTTCTTTCATTGTTCTACAATATTATTCAATTCAATTGTTCTGGTCCTTGAGACAGGAAAATTAGTTGACCTTATGAACGCAAAATACCCCAGATCGTCTGCTTTGATGAACACTTATGCGACGCTGGTTGGTTGTGGCAATTTAGCTCGTCCGTAAATTATGCGAAACATAGATTAACATTTTGTTAGCGCAATTAAAAGCCCGCCCAGGCCAATGTCCTGCTACGGAACAGCTGGAGAACGGGTTTTGGCTAATATACTAGAACGAACGTTGCTATCGAATATTCAGATTCAGTCTTTTTGACTGTATCGGCGATATGAAATATGATTGAGTAATATTAAGTGTGTATCAGATTAATGAAATTATACGCCAACTATTCGCGTCATGCAAAGGTCCATTCATGTGCAACTAAACGTGGCTACACCAATTTAGCGAATATACGTCTGGCAAGGACCCAGGCCCCGATCTTCGCCTCATGTGTGTTAAACATCTTGACGCTCGGCCAAACAGAGAAATTCCTACGTAAGTAAAAAACGATAGTACGCTAAAGAAGCCAGCAGTCTGTTAAGATCATCGGGCTGTTATCACAGGTCACCTCGCTTAACGCCTTCCGTTTCCTGCGTGTGGTAATATGTTGATCGTAGCATGAGTCGAAGTAAGCAGTCACAGCCTTTGGCAGTTCAGTCTTTCCTTTCTGGTGCTGTCGACGATAGGTGCCGTTAACCGAATTAGTCAATTGATTACTTCATCTCATATATCACAGCAAACGGGTTCTGAGCGACACAACCTGCCTGTGTATTTCCTCTGCCAATCTCGTACCCCCAGAACGAACGAACCCCACTGAGCTTGTAAATGGCGTTGCTGATACCTGAAGAAACGGTTCCTCATTCCTTCTCTTCTTGATAGTACTAACTTGGCGACATCGTCAAACGTTGAAACCGAAAAGGAACAGCTGTTTGCTGACGAAAGCATGAACGTGACTGCTGATCGTTGATCGGCTGGTGGACGATGCTGGTTGACGAAAAGGAGGCCGATCGGGCTCTCTCGGTAGTAGTGGAGATAAAGGATGAAGGATCGATTAGATAGAGAGAAGCAAAAGATTAATCTAGTTACTATCGCATCGATATCGATGGTAGCGCGACTAGCAGCAACGGCGCCGTCCTGTGTGTATAATATTTCACATTTCCTCACACGGGAAAATCATAATTAACAGGGGCCAAATTTACAATCCTGGTTTTGCGCCTAGTAGGCTCTTCAGTAGGTAAATATTATGGTTTAAATTAAACGATATATACGTATTTTTTTTTTAATAGCCGATCATGTGTGTCCTGCGAAAATTATTGTATCCAATTAAATAAAAAATCTAAGGAGTTACCCTAACCCTTTATTTCCTTCCTAGACAACACGTTAGACGCGGCACACATAAACAAAAAATTGCTGGACACGTGCACTTTCAGGTGGAAAAGAACACGGAAGAACGAGCAAATTAGGTTATAGTTTCAGGACCCAGTTTCATCGTGACCGCTTTCTATTTTAATACGTCGGTTTTCATTACCACAGAGTTGGGTCTTTTGAAGAAAACTTGCCTGAGAAACAGTGTGAACAGACGTAATAAGGTAGAAGCACTTTAATTATGCCCGACTGATAACTTTCATCCATTTGGTTATATTGCGCTTTGCCCATTAATTTCTATATTTATTTATCCAACCAGAAACCTCTCAGCGTCTGTACACCCACTAAAATCTAGCTGCCTGTGGCGCAGTGGAAACAGATCCAGAAGCTTTGGTTAGAGACACAATCAAACTTACGTTCGTCATATCTATCGGTTTGACCGATTGCTACTACAAATGGAAAAATCGTAGGAACAATGAGCTAAAATCAAGTTATTCAAGGGCCTCATTGGTTCAAGTACGATCTTCTATCGTCTGGGTGTAGTCCGGGGGATAGTCCATTAGTAGCATCCATATATAAGTATACAAGCTATTAGTGCAAACAAATACGAACGCTACTATAGCGCATGGCACACACAGACGACTGTACCACCGTATAGCGCAAGCTCACGAAAACACAAGTTAGTACTTTAAAGCTTTCACATGACAACGTTCCATTTTAGATACCCAATATAGGTCTATAGGGTTCGAATGTATACTCTTATTAGACAAAAAGTTTGCAAGTCTTCCTACAATACAAACGCAGAATCCCCGCATATTTTTTCTGAAGACCTCTGTTCCGGCTTATCCTTTAAGTCGTCCCAGCGCATCTACTCAACGGGAATAAGCATGAACAGTAGTAGCAAAATCGGACGGCTACTGGAGAGCATTTTCTTCTAGACGGCGGTGGCCTGATAGGGGGTGGTGTCGAGAATACGGGAAGAATATGTGGAAGAAAGACCGTGGTTTAAAGTTTCTGTCTTATATTGACCTATTCATGCACACTACAGGCGGGCAAACGACAGCGCGTCCGCCAGCATAAGCCAGATACGTAGACTCAGTCGCGCGTCGCTCAGCACAATGTGTAAAGAACGGTCTGCGCGACCAGAGCAAAGGTAGTGTAGCAAAAAAGTGCGGGAGCGAAGATCGGCTCAATGTTATCTTTTTGTTGTTTTTCGGAAGACAGCACAGAGGACAAAGTGTATGGGCAGGGTATAGGGCGTCTGCGCTACCAGAGTTCCGCCCTGTTGCCAGGCGCAAAGCGTAGAAAACAGGATATAGAGCGTCTATTCTACCAGACTTCAGTCCCGTTTCCAAACAACAGGACAGGGAACAAGCTGCACCTCTGCCGGCTTCGCGAGGTGTCGGCAGCATTGGCGTATCTATGTGCCCTAGGCTGCTGAGACCCGCTAGCTGCCTGCCTTGGTAAACACCAACGTTTGTTCTTGGCAGCGACGGTCGTAACGTTGGGCGGGACATGCCTCCTTGCGCTTTGAATAGCATCTTTTCGTCTCAGCGAAGTTTTGTGCAACATTATTGGCATCCAAAGTTTCTGCGGAAAAAAGACGGACTAAGAAAATGCAACACCCTTGACAACAACAACAACAGATATCATTAGAACCATTGTTGCCAAGGCCAACGTTTATTCAGATCTCGGGAGAAAGAGAGAGAGAGAGAGAGAGAGAGAGAGATTAAGGACAACAATTCTTATGGAAGACTATTCTAAGGGCGAAAGCTTTCGCCAAATGAAAATTACTGTATTCAACGCCCTATGCTGCTTCGTTGTTGGAAGTGTAGGAGAGGGTTAGACAAATAGGAGACGTGGACTTCGCGCTATCGAAAAGCGCCGACGCCTCCTATGCAAGCTTCCGCTATGGCTGTCTACGGCTGGTTTTTGTGAGCCGCATGAGCAGTTTCATTAGTCCAGCATGCTGGGGAGCGGCTGCAACCCCTGAACTGGTTTTGACATCGGATATCTGCAGTAGCAGCAAGTGCTGGGTACCAGTAGTGGTGATTGTGTCGAACGCAGCAGAAGCTGCATTGCGCTTAGATTCGTTTGCTCCAGAACCGCCTCTGTCGATTCCCCTGAAATCTGCCTACTCGAACCTCGGCCCAACCGTTGCAGACAGAGAACCAAATAGAAAGGCGCGGGAAATGTCCACTATACAGCACTGTTGGAGGGAGCCCCATAAGAGCCAGAGTAATAGGCCCAGGCTACGACAGCGACGGCCTATTCCTTGACGGTTGAGGCGTTGCTAGTAGATTCCATCCTGACTTAGCCTTCTGTCCCTCATTGTGTACGTTTCGGTTCTTTTCATCCACCAATTCAACTATCCCTTTGTATGTCCCTCTTTCGCCCTGAGTTTTTAGGACGAATATCCCTCTAAAAGTCCTCTTTACGCTGACACTGGTATCGGGTCCTACCGCGTGCATCATGGGCGTCTCTTTACCCAGTATGATAGAGAAAGTGTGCAGAAAGTAATGTTCGGTGAACAAGGCGAGGAGAAAGTTCAGGCTTTTGGAAGGGGATTTCGGAAGAATGGGGTTATATTGAGCAGAAGATGGGCGAAATTCAAACAAGAGAGAAAGATACGAGACAGACTTCAAAAACAGTCCGTCGCAGTTAGTTTCTCCCGAGGATTGCTTTGTCGTCGGTCCCTTCGGCCGCGGTTTGTCTGCGCTACATTCGAGATAGGGAGGGAGAGAGAGAGAGAGAGAGAGAGAGAGAGAGAGTTTAACTCTAAGTGCGTCGCAGTACTTCCTGTGGCAGTCGAGACGGTTGAACAACGACGGTGGTTTTAGAGCGCTCTGAGATAGCCACACCGTTCTTCGTCAGCTGCCCGCTGCTGAGCAAAGACATGGACGAGATTGAAAGCCACAGGCTGGAATGGTAGAAAAGATGGCATTCTGAGATGCATGGCGCATATTAAGATTCAACCCATCATTTATATAAAAGCTGATCAGACAGCCACTTTGATGAACGGTAAGACTGCAAGAACTACAAGCACTGCCAGTAAAAAGCAAATCGATCCAAGAGAATAAGCTGACATAAAATAAATAGGATTTAGACAGTTTTCAGAGCACTAGGTAACAGGGATATTGCCGAATTATTTGTCATTTGGAAGCTCGTTTTTTCACTGCCTTGTAATTTCTTATTGCCTATGAAATGATAGAAACCAATTTGAGTGCATCAAAAGAAGATAAGTCGACCTATACTGATCTTGAGTAAACGTAACCCCTTGGTAGGTTATAAATATAGACTCACATCACTTCTGAATCCTTGCTGACAGCGAGATATCAATCCAGAAGCTTCGTTGTCAACTGGCCGGTGCCATTGCAACCTTACAAAAATGGAAAGCTGGCGTTTGTAAAAGTGCTTGTCAAGAGCATCACTCTGTATTGTCTCGTTGACAGTTTCATATGAAATCCATTTCATAGTTACAGCACCAACGGCTATCGATGAAGGCCCAGAGCGAACATGTTTAGTCCTACGGTAAAATATTGATAAAATTTGCAATAAGAAAACGCTAAGCTTGCAGTTTTGGTAGATGAGCATACTATTGAGTCAGAGGAGCGAGATAAACCGATTGGTAGTTATTAATAAGTAGAAATATATGCAGGTGACAGTTATTGAAATGCAATCACATATGCATCTATATATATATATATTATATGTATATATACCGCGTGTTCTTAGTTTACCTCAATTGTTTGCCCATAATGCTTCTTACACAAAAATGATGTATAACAAGAGCTCTATCAAGGTTTGAAGTAATTCTCCAAGTACAAAAATTTTTCCAGTTTTATTAACGTATTTTTTTTTCAGCTTTTGAAACTTAGTGATAGCTTTAAAACATCTAAATATTTGAGCAAAATGGTCAGGATTTTTATACGCTTTCATAACAGCATTTCGATCATATTGATCGAAAATATCCGTAGTTAGTGTGAATTGAATATTAGGAGCATACTCTATGCATTTTAGTATAGCTTGCCCCTAATAAGCATATGTGTATTGACCCTCTTGCAGCGACTGTTGGGTCTTTTCTCATCCTGGTTTTTAATTAGAACTGGATAAGACAAAAGATTAATAGATATCTAAAATGAGTCATCCTGGTGCATTGTGGAAAAGTGAATTAGAAAGATACCCATTTTCTCTTTGTCCTTCGAAGGTTCTATCTAATCTTTCTGTTAGGAAGCGTACACTTTACCTTAGTTCGTTGCTTTAGATGGTTAAATAGCTTCACGGCTAATAGCGGTGATGCAATTTTATTTTCGTGTATATTTCGTCGGCGTACGGCTTTGCTAAGGCCCACTTGGAGGCACTTCAACCTCCGTACATCGACCTTACAGTTAATGAAGTATGCTACCTATATGAAGTCATTTTGATACATTATCTCACACAATCGTGAGTTGTTTTAATCTATTCCGCGTATCAATAAGCTCACAACTACGGTCGCTAAATGTTATAAAACGAAAAATTTTCGCAAAATAATTGTTAGTATGAAAATCACCTATTTTCCAACAAAGGCTGGACGTATGTGCATGTACAACAGAGTATATATATACTTTATTGAACGCCCGTTTATATATATATATAGAGGGATATAGCGTGTCAGCGCCATGAAATTGCATGACCGTTATAGAGTAAGTATGTATGAGACACAAAGCGAAGCCTGGCCTTCAAGCAATGTCAACGCTGAGTGAATGACGCGGAAGAAAAAAGATTATCGACTCTTTGCACGGAAGGAGTTGGGAGTGGCAGGGTTAATGAAAAAGTATCGGTTGGGTAGCAGACAAAGAAGGCGTCTGGTACTCGATTTACTCACTTTTAGATATTTTTGTACGCCGTGAGGTTTTCTTCACTCTAACATCAACTTTATGCCAACCTTATGGTGACCCCTCTCTTGTCCTACTACGTTGTCTGCCAAATGATGAAAGCCTGAAACTACCCAGAGCTTCGAACGGTTCCAGTCCGACAAAACATCGGGCTACGCTGCGATGCCATGTCAGGCCTAGTGTTTTTCATTCTCATGCCGTTCCTTTTCTAGCTGTCTCGTGCTTTGTTCCGCCTTTCGAAATGAAGACCTCCTCGTCATCCCACAGCGCTGCTACTGCAGCTTTTATTTCACGTTTGCTGCTAAAGAAGAAATTGTTCACTCCGCATTCGTTCACTCTTGACGCGCGAAAGTTAACGCTAGAATGCATGTACTGGCGCTATAGCTGCGGCCGCTGGTGTCGCCGCTGACGCCATCATCGTCTTCCCCGCCAAGAAAACACCAGGCCATCTTCACGATGATGACCTAAAAATGATGAACAAGGATGAGGACGGCTGGGAGAAGAAAAAACAGAGCTGTAGCTACTGCGGGGTCTACGGGTGTCGACAAATTGACGTGCCCAATTGGAGAAGACGGAACGTCCTCATAGGAAAAACCTGGAACAAAGAGGAAGCGCATCCATGCGTGTTCGGTTTTAATGCAAAGAAGTGAAAATGGCGGCCAGTTAGTAAAACAATGGAGACGACACCAAGCACACAAACGCCTACTCGCACCTCGCAAAAAAGTAGCTCTTCCCTCTTTCACCAGCAAGCAAAGCAAACCGGGAAGACTTGATAACGATTACAGCAGAGAAGATGCGGTAGCTGAGTATAGAGGGACGAATTAAATGCCTTTTTGCAGCCGGCAGCTGGATTGACAACTAGATTTTAAGGCTATTCCGAGGTAGCAGCGTTAAATACTAGACACGTTGGCTAGCATGCGACAGCAATGACAACGAAGTTACTGAATGGCACCGTAGGGAGGCGGCAGGCAAAAAACAGATGGCCGTCAGCGGTGCAGAGGGTGATGGCGCTGTCGCTGTCATTTTTCAAAAAAGTCTTTCCACCTCTTCTGCAACAATTGCACAGGATGTTCTAGACTATCCTAGGTGACTCTCGTTCTTTTTTTGGCTTATCATTCGCGCCACTTTGTATCTACATTCCCTCGACTGGAATAAATACACGTCTTAATTATTTGGAAATCCTCGTTGTTGTTGGCTTTGCTATCGACGAACTACGTAGTTCGCTGAATTGTTGCCAGTGGGCAATGCTAAATCGTGAGTGGGTTTTATTCCGTGTATTGCGTCAGAAGTTAAAAGGGCATAGCCCGATTCTATAACCGTTTCCGATAAGAGAAATCCCGAAGCAGGATATTTATCGGGAAGGGTACGCAATGCCTACAGATGTACGTATAGACTGGCAAGCATGAAGTCTGCTCATTCAGCAATCGTCACTGGAAAGGGTCTTCTGCTATTTTCAAATAGAAAGCCAGAATTTGTCGCTGTTCGACTCAATTGAATTTCAGTTAACGAACGCATACGTGAACTGTTTAGGAAGTTATATTAAGAGTGGCATAGAACTGTTTTCGTTAAGACGCAAACTATGCTCATTTAGGCCATTTAGAAATATGCCACGGTCTTCTAGCGTACAATGGCCAATATCTGTACGTCTCAGTCTTATGGAATTACTCAATGAGTTCTTGGACAAGAGGACTTCCTTGTCATTGTTTGGGTTTAGTGGACATTACACCATGATGTTCATGTCGGCGATCAGCTCACTTAATATGACTCATCGCCTTGTGGAGCGTTTAGCTACTTGACCGTTGGGGTGTGGCGCGAATATAACTACCCATTCGATCTATAGATCAGATAAGTTGGTCAGTAAACAGCTAGCTAAAAGCAAGGGCGATAGAGAAGACATTAATTTTGCCGTGTCCTCATTTTTGCACACTCTCAGACAGACGGGCAATGTCTGCTGGGTCGGATCACACTCTGGCTGTGGTTTTTGCAGTGAATACGCACTGCTCTACACATCAAATAACTATCATCGTTTTTATAGTGGACACCGGCAACGGGCTAGCTACTACTATGCTTTCGGCAGTATAATACGACGATCCAATGCTACTGGCGGTCCATTCCACTCGCCAACGCCTTCTCTCTCAGTCCCCTTTTATTGCTACTTCTCCTTAGCTCAGGAGTAAAAGAACATGAGATTTCTACGTATAACCACACCCTATAGCGACACCCAACGGCCGTTGCCTATCTGGTCCATTGCTGACGTTAGTAACGCTGTAGAGGATCTATCTAAAGCAGGACGACAAAGATGGTCGACCTGCAGTAATGCTACTAAATGAGCTGTATCGTTATTTATACGGGTAGCAACTTGCGGCTATGGGCCGTAGCCGTTACGAGGACGCTGTACCGTTTCTCTCTTTGCGCCTTTCGGGCGTTCCCTCTCCTTCTGTGTTTCTGTTGTGTATCGCTTTTGTATCTGAGACGCTTCACGAGCTTCAGCGGCTGGCTAGCGAGAAGATCGAGATGGTGGGATGATGTCACCTCACGCGTTGTCCGCCTCTCGACAAGAGGCGCTTAAGAGGCATCCTGCTGTTTTGTCCCTTCCTTCACCGCCTCGTCGCTGCTGGACGCACATAGCGGCAGCGACCATCAGAACTCACTCAGGGTGCGCTCACCCTTAACGTCGTACTCTAACTGCCTGGCCCGTCGTCAGCAGCAGCAGTACGAGCTGCGGAGTGGCCGATTCAAGAATCGCTCAACGCACTTTTTTCCGACCAGCAGAGAAGAATTCAGGATCGAGTATTTCGGCTCTGTCCAGTTTGGCTCGTTTTCCAACAGTATCTCTTTGGGTTAGTTTGGTGGCACAGCCACTTTTGCCCATCGCTAGTCACCGTTGCTTATGGCCTCCATCCACCCATAACACCCTTCAGTTCACGCTGACTTGAGCACTATTGAAGTCGTTCCTAGTTTCTTCATGGCTGTGGCAGCAACTAATGATTGGGGATTTCAATTCGCCTTAATGCTATAGTGGTAAATGGGAGCAATAGTGTTAGGCACTGACGATAATGACAGCGCATTGCAGCAACGCATCACTTGTGTTTTGTTGCTATCATTTGGCTATTTCATGATACATTGCATACAAACGCGCTGACAGTATGCGATGTAGTTGTTACGTGAAGTAATGACATAGTGCATGTACAAGTGCGCTCCGCGAGGGTCCAGAGACCGCAAGGGGAGTGAGTTTACCCGGTATGGGGTGTGCGACATGTTGTTGTTTTCAATGGGCGAAAATTGGGTGCATCCGGCATAGCCTTCTCGTATGCACCCCTTCGGGTAACGTAATGTAACGGCGTCGATGCTCCAATATCAGTCGTTCTCCCTCCTCCTCCCCTCTGTTGTCCCTGGGTTGGTCTTCGGTAGAACTGGTAGCGGCAGCTGTTCAACTGCCGTCGTAACGAACATTGCCTGTGCAGAACGTTCCCCGGCGTCTATTCTCGTGGATCACGTCTTCGATCTAGGCAAAGCCTTTGAGCGGAAAACGAAGTCGAACGAAGGGAACACGCGCGTTGTCACCCAAGTCGTCGTCTGGCCGCTGCTACTCGCTCAGCTGGCCTTGTGAGCATAGACATGTATGAATGATACCGCGTGGATGATGCTCCTGCTGTGCAGGCGGCAGCGATGAAAAAGATAGCAGTACACTGCAAACAACAATATAAAAACAAGACAATGCTACAGCAGCTGAAAAGAAGAAGGAGGAAAGCAAATGGATTTTCTTCGTTATTGGATTCGAACACATGCTCACTTTATCCACTTATCCAGCGTGGGTCCTTCCTTACTTCGGCATTTGAAAGTCACCTAATTGCCTTGTGCCGACAGAGTTAATGCTTTTTGATAGAAATCATGGGGTATAGTATTAGCATGGCTGGTTTGGTTTAGCCAGATATCAGGCGTTAACGTGGAATTCGCTGGAGGGGCTGCAACGCTAAAGGAGCTACTAAGAGGTGCTTGCGGACTGACTACACCGTTAATGTCCGTCTAGTCCTTGTTAGTTGTGCTTCATTCGTCTGTTGTTCCGAAATTTGAGAGCGCACATCTGACTGAACGTCACCCGCTCGCAACCGGGGAGATCTGATCCCTACTTTTCATCTCACGGCTTCGCACTATTCAAAGCCTGGCCCAACGCCCCACCGCTTCGTCCGGCGTCGACTAGATACGCGGAGTAGAAGTCAAGTCCCACAGCACACATTTCACTGCGTACGCACGTTCGCCATTGCACCGCTACTGTAACCATAATACTTCAGTAGCAGGAGCCCGAGATACTCGGCCAGGGCTGATGCATTCATTGTGTGTGCAGTAGGGGTAGACGCGAGACCTCTGTGTGGAATCAAGCGAGTGGGTGCTGGCTCACTGCGTTGTCGTCAGCGGGGCTGTCTCCCACTCTCATAGTAATGGTGGCGGTGGGTTTGTTACAGCGGTCTCGCCTCAAGAAGCTGGTAGGTGGGATTTATGTCGTTCACAAAGCCAGAGCCAGTGTGGGGGAGCAAGGATTGGCATTGAAGGAAAGGGAGCATGCAGAAGAAAGAAGTCTGCCTTTGTTCTAATGAGGTGGGATGCCTTGGAGCAGCTGGTTGCAACTTTTTATAGCAAGCCACTGCGCTTAGCGAGCACGACCACCATCGCAACTAGACTAAGTCAACGGCCCAACTCAATTCACGGGCACAACAGGGGCAAGAAAGTAAGGAGTCGTAGAAAGCAACGAGGCTTTTCCCCGGCGAATTCTCTGCGTGTGCGGATCTGATCGGTGCTAGCAATGTGGCCTCGTGGGCCGGGGGCTGTTGTAGCTTGTGTGTATCACGATAGCTTCTTGTTCTTGTCTAAATGGGGAAGAGAAAGCGCTGAGCCAAATGGGCCTGCTGTAGTCCATTTTTACTCATGGTTTTCGTGAACCACACAACGTGCTCCTCCCTTGGTGCGAATCTCAACGTACTATAGCGAAGCAGATGGGTGGCGCCGAAATGCGCCGCTCTCGAACTTGTGACACCTTCGGTGCGGCAGGACGCGCAGACGAGGGGGCCTTACCAGAAGCAGCTAGCAAGCTTGCATGGAGAGACGAGTGGCCACGAAGGTCCGATCTCATTAAGAGAACCGGATGGGCAACCCTAATATCTTAGTGATTAATTCATATACTATCTATTATCGATAGCTTCTTATCGCAGATGTACGTCCATTAGATCCGACCAAGGAAAGATGCCTAGGATTCAGAAGTTTTTGATTGAACGTCTACCGAAGAATGTATGAGCTTTCGAAAATATTTCAGACATGTCTATATGCTTGTTATTGAACCTGTTGGATTTACTTCTACAAGGGCTAGTTGGTTCGAATTTTTACCAGTCGCCATTAACTAATTATTGCTCGCTTCAATTTAAACTAATGCCAAACCCAGCCGCAAAATGATTTGCTCTCAATAACAAATACATTGAATAATACTACAGATCGAAAGCGTCGAATATTCGTCACGCATAAAAACATCCTAGAAACTCGAAGTAATGAAGCTAGTTAATTTGCCAACCTCTAGCATGAACGTACGTAGGTGTCTATTATACGTAATAATAACTGTGCGAATATTTTATAACATGGTAAATAAAGAGATAAGTAAAGGGTAAATAAAGAGTATCTCGAAGGTGCACTGCCGACGCCTTAGGCAGCGGACACGAAATAGAACGAATTTACATACGCCAGCTTGGACACCCCGATCCGATTTGTATCGGAGACACATTCATCCAAACGTTGTCACAGTTTTATTTCACGCGAACGCTTGATTAGCGAGTGGTTCGTGAATGACAAGAAGATCTCTGAAGAAAAAAGACGACTCGTCGAGATAATGCAAAGCGAAAAGCCAATTATATAACAACTTTCTGTTGTACCAATATGCATGCACCAATGCAACAACAGCAACGACAGCGACGGGTATTGTTAACCTATGGACAAAACGGTCTATAAGATAGCGTGGTAACTACGTAGAAACTAAGACTGCTGCTAAAAAAAAACACCTGAAAATCATAGAACTTGCTGAAATGTTACAAAATATCTACATCACTTTGTACGTGTTTAACTGTGAACACGTTGAAAGCCAGCTTATCAGGTACCTTCTAAGCTTTCAGTTGGTATAAAGCGTCGCTGGGCCCCGTTTCGGCTATACAACGGTGGCTACCGGTTGGCCGGCTTCTCTGCTCCGGCATGTTTATCGCTGAATTTTACGTGTGCGTCAGATAGATTTCGACTGCTTCCGCCATAATATCCAAATGTTACGTCGGCTCACATGACGCCATGCTATCTACGTTCATTTCTTCCCGTCCTTTAGCTCTGTACTACTAACTATGCTGTAAGCTAGAAAGCTTTACAATCCGAGCGGCAATCGGGCACCAATTCCCCGGTCCTATGGTCATGTTGGTTCATTTACAGATGTTAGCCAAGTCAGTTGTCTCACTGGATTAGTGCTTTGCTCTTGTTAATAGTGTACGGCAATACAACACAACAGCACATTCGTACACAACCGTAGCGGTAACGGCCTGAAACGGACAAGACAATGTATGGACGGACGGCAAGGACTGCCAGATACCCACCAGTCTGACTACATCCATCGGAAAAAGGTGACGGTGCCCACGACAAAAGCGAGTCAATAGCACCAACAAATTGCTAGCGGTCCTGGCGCCGGCTATCTGCTCGTCCCAGGGGACCCGTTGCGATTCGCTCTTAGAACTCGCCGCTATTACATATGTGCACTTGTCTTTCTCAACGAATGAGACCCGGGCCGATGCGGACGGCAAAAACGGAAAGGCACCGCATATATTATTTACAATTACTGTTTGTAACAGTAAATAGAGCATTCGAACAAATTCTATTCTGTACGCCTCGTCCCAGTGCTCCAGCTACTTTCGGATCAGTTGGCTGAGGCAGGTGCTAGCCGTATGATACACGCGGAGAACGCACCATGGAGACATCTCGGGAAGACAGCTGTAGCTGTCTTTTTTGCTACAATTTGTGCGTGAGTGTGCTTAACATGTGTAGTCAAATATGTAATTTAGCGTTGACTGTTGAAATATTTATTGGCTTTAGAAAGCTGCAGGAGGGAAGGCGAATGTTTAACGTATAAGTAATTGCGAAGTAATGTAAATGGAGGTACAGCGAAATGGACGCTTCACAGAAATTATCATCCTGTGAGAAGGTCTGGATTTTTGGGTTTTGTTATAATGTTAATGAAATTTGCTAGGATTTCTATCTCAGCTTAATTCGAGGTCTTTAGAAGAACTAGATATCCTTTTGGCTTGTCCCCTTGTTGTTGTGAACACAATTTATTCATTACTATGGGTTTATTTACTTCCGTGTCAATGATTGCCGAGAATATATGTGTTATATGTAAATTGGTCGTCTTGCCTCTCATTCCGTGGTTGTTATGTGTAAAAATACGCCAAAATGTCGATTGCGTTTAGTTGCTAGTGTAATTTTTTTTTTTTTATAATGTAAATAAGTCCCTTAATAAGTTGAATCTGAACTTGTTTCCATTAGTGGCAAACTTCTCTTGTAGATCATATTTTCGCATTATTTTCCTTGCGTTTTAATCGTATAGGCAAACTGCGTTAGTTCTGTGCAATGTTATATAAAGTAAATTCTGAAACGTCTCGTTAGGTCGCAATCTTTTAGTGTTGCATTGGATACGCGTTTTAAACGAACCTAATTATTCTCAGGTCGGAAACGGGAGCCATTACCTAGCTAGGTGCAAGCGTTTTTTGCTTATCAGAAGGCCTTCTGCTGCAAACATCCAAATACTGCCTGAGTCAATCGGCACATTTTTATGCGGTAGCCATGGAACGATCGTTCTTAAAAGTAAGTCGATATACAAAATGAGTACATAAAGCGCACGTCAACGGATCCACGTACTTTGATTGCCCCTATCAGCGAGTTCCGTATTTCCCTGACGTTACAGATTTTCATTTACTAGCTATAGTAGCGGAACAGTCATGCGAAAGCTGTGTACTTAACACTACAAGGGCGAAGGGTTGAATAATCTCATTGAGAGTGAACATAGTCTAGTAGTTAATTTGGTTGACGGTAATACACAATGCACATCCTCACCCAACTTATTACAGCTGCCGCCGTCGTTGTAAGTACCGAACCCGTACCCGCAATGATCCCAGGTATCCAAACACAGGATATTTAGAAGAACGAGTTGCACGAAGCTCGGGCAGCCTTGAACCACGAAACTACGCCAAGCCGCGCGGTGTATGGAAAAACAGCTCTGCAACCCCGTCTTTTGTCCTCTTAGAGAAATGATAAACGCTAGTGGAGGTGTTTGTGGTAACGCCGGAAAACAGGAGCAAAAGCGGCCCTTTTTAGGCGGCCATTTTTCCTCGATCTCTCATTCACGGGACTCATCAAAGCACTCAACGGTCTACAATTGGGGCCGCCACGAAAAACCCCACTTCTGATTATACACACAGGGAGGGGAAGGCTCGTTGAGAAAAGTGTTTAATTTTTCCCACCTTTGCGCGATTATGTTACTGCTCCATTACTCGCGTACAGAACAACGAGACTGCTAACAATAGTCTCAACAACAAAAGTCCTTAATAATAGAAGAGACAATAAGTATATAGACGGCGACAACTGAGGTGGGAGCTTTTGGAAATCAGGTTCCAAACGTATTAGCACCCAGCGTTACGTACTCCAAAATGCCGTCCTTCTGTGATCTGACGGGACCCACTGGAGTACAAGGTCCTACTAAATACCCCCGTTCATCTCTAAATTGTAGCCGTGAGGCTGACTATCCCTGGGCTACAATATCCCTGGGCTTTGCGGCTACAATATCAAAAATAATACTCAAGAAGCCAAAGCGCCGAAAGTGAAAAAAGATCAATGGCCGGCTTTACGGTTAGTCCTTTTTCGAGGTGATTAGAACTTCTGCCCTTTGCGGCTAAAGGTAAAATTTGGAAACGCTAGCTTAACATATTGTAGTGATTCATATAAATAGCATATCTGCCCTTGAAAATAATTAGTTAAGACGTTTCTGGTTACCAAGCAGTGACCACGGCAGGTTCTTTTTGTGGCTGTTTGCATTAGATGGCAAATTTGTGGTGTATATGTAGACGGCTTGCATACACCGCGTTCTTACCCGCCTGAACCTCGTTAAGATTTCTCACAAAGATAGCCTATTTACCACCTTCCTGTACGGACGATATGCCTATGAGCAGACTACATATAAATATCTAGTTAAGACGTGTCTGAGATTTCAGACTTCGTCAGGATAAGCTCGGCTTAGAAGTAGGACCGTCTCGTACCTTAGATAGATTAATGTTGTATTAGCAAATCGGTGATAATAAGGCACTTGACGCCAAAGGTCGTATCAAGCGAATGCGCTTTACGGAGCCAGAAAACGGCGTTTACATGATCAACAAATCTACTGTTTAAATTGTAAAACTTTGTTCCTTGCTTTTAATATCATCGAGCATTTGAATGATTCAGTTGCCTCTTAATGATCAATAGTATGGAGAGACGTATAGGATTGATAGACCTATTGTGTATAGCGTTTCCGGTATTTAGATAATTCCCAAAACTTCATAAATCCTAAATGAAAAGATCTCTAAGTTTACTTTTAGCTAAAAAAATGTGCTGCAAAAGTACCTTGATCCGTTGTTATGTAATGGCGATTAATTACGTCTTTAAAAAGATCAAACAACTTTCCTAAATAAGACGAATATTTAGAACACGATTGAAGCTGACGTTGACGTTGACGAATTTCATCGAGGATTTTCTAAATGTCGTTGCCGTGTAGGTCGTCCCGCTCTGGTTCTTTAATGGAAATATATTTGAATTGCAGGTTATTAACCATAAACGTCGTCATCCTTTGCATATGCCTGTCACCGGAGATTCTAATGCAAAATTCTGGACCGATCATTTAGTTCTACTTTTGTCCTGTAAGGTTAACGATCCTTCTTAGCGATTTTCAGGTAACGCTAAACTGGTACACTTCGTAGCCTCGTCGGCCGCATGTGACAAACTCGTTATCATTTAAGGGTACGCATGACACCACTGCTATCATGTAAAGGCAAGCAATCCAATCATAGGTTCCTGGCAAGTCAACTTGACTTTAGCCTGGTTCAGTATAGCGTATTCTAAACGAAACCCCGTATAAGTCTTATAGAGCCATATTTGTTCATGCTCACAGTTTACAAAGATCTTTTCGTGCACGTTTTGCATTTTGGCATAGTTGAAGTACACTAGAGCTCATGCTATCATTCTCCAGTTACCGGATAATTGTGTCTATCACTCCATATTAATTTGTTCTGAGCAAGCAGCGAGTTTCTTGTACTCGTAGCTGTACGTCTAACTAACTGGACGTGCTGACGTCGCATCATTCTTAAGCGTTGGCTAGATCCTGGAACGTTGCCAGCCCCAAAATCATGAACACCTTAGTTCGAGCCAAGAAGCTCTAACACCGAAGCTGCCATAGAAGTGAATATATTTGCCATCCAATGGCCCTGCACGCTGTACAATAACTTGCAAGTTATCCCATGGAGAAAGGTGAGTGGTAAAACCGTATGTGGGTTTTGTAGTCAGTCGCATACTCGCTTAGGTCCCGTAGTCATTTCAGAGACCAGGCAGTTTTTCATCACCGGCTGCCTCGTTGGCCCACTTGCTCGCCAGGTCTAGCGCCTTTTATTCAATTTCTACATGCAGTCTTCACAGATTGAAGTCATGTTACCATATATGGGTGAGTTGGCAAGACCTTTAGTGCTTGCCCTAAATGATGCTGCCCGAGGCCCTGGTTACAGGCATCACCAACTGCACCGCACAAAATAACAACATATAGTATGAACGTCCGGAATGAATATTTGAAGGAAAATAGCGGACAATTTTGCTTGGACGACAGTGAATAGCTACAGCCACCAACGACGGTCGACCAACAAGCTTCATTTCTTCGAGGTAGTAAGAAAAATGCTTTGTAGCTTCCACTGTCTGTGCTTCCGCTTTTCGTATACGTACTTTAGAACAATGAACAGCGTTGACTTTAGATGCCACCATTTTCGAATCTATAAACCTTTAGAGAGAGGAGTATTTGAGAGGACTAACATCGTTCAGTGCCCAACACCATGCACAATAACGACAACCGCACCTAGCTACCACTACTCACTACCCGTATTTCGTTTTTGTTCCTAGCCTGATCGACAGATTAACAGCCATTTGTCTTTCGTCGTGCTCATCTCAGAATGTTCTGCATAAGCTGTTCGTCCCTGCTGTGCTATCTGGACCCAGGACCGCCATCCCTATCGATTTCGAATGACAATTGCAAGAATCCTTCTTCTGTTACAGTCGGGTTTCCATTGTTTCGAAGATTCGTGTGTCTTCCGCAGATGTGTACTAGCGCTACGGCCATCCCAACTGCCGCTAGCGTTAGACTGTGTGCAGGAAATGGATGATGGTAGTGGTGTGCCATAGCTTTGATACCCACATATCTTAAGTTCCGCGCGCAGTTGGCACAGCATTACGGCCAAGAAACCAGCGAGACGGTTAAGAGGGGACTAGTGAGGCAAATGCCTTCATCCATTCGATGCTTGAGTCTTCTCAGAACCACTCCTGCTGCAGAGGCTGTCATTGCGTGTGGATCTGTGTCTATGTGTATTGATGTGTACTGTTGTGTGTTCACATATCCTTTTTCCGAGGTCGGCGCGGAGATCGGGAACGGGGAAAAAAGGAGCGAGCAAAGGGGTGAATCTGGTAAACAGGGCGGGCGGGGCCCAAGAAGTGGTGCATGCTTTGTGCCGCGAAGGGAAAATGGGAATACCGGGTAAAGTGTGCTGGGGTATAATTGCGCTCTCGACTGCGATTGCACTTACTGCTGATTGGCCTCCATCAAATGGGTAATACGGATCGAAGAGGTCGGCCGGTGTCTTTCAAGTCGAGTATCCAATGGGACGAAAACCTACGAACGCTTGCCAGACCAGCAGATATTAAGCAGCGTATCAGCCTATCAAGGACCTATAATGTATGTAGTACCACATGCAGAAGGCTCTGCGCCGATCTTAGTGGCGTTTCGTAACTTTCTAATTTAATCGAGCTTCACTCAAGACAAACTGCACAATGAATATTTCTAGTTGCTGTAAAACTGGAAGACAAGGACGCCAATACGAACTCAATATAACTAGCTAGACAAGAACAACAACCAGGTTACATTCAGACTGAAACTAATTTTTACTACATATGTTTTTTTTTTAATAATAATTTTCGCAGCCATGGGGCTAGCGGTTGGCGATTTGTGCAGACGAGGTTGTATAACTGATAGTCTTGACTGCTAATCTTGATGAAGACTGTTTTTTGTGCAGCAAGTACTTGTGGTCACCAACAGGACGTTCCCTAAATACAGTTTAATTTGGTATAATTGAAGCTGAATTTCCGCAATGGACCCTTGAGACGCTGACTTCTCGTATTAGTGCATAGTGCGTATGTCCATTGATTATCACGTCCGGCCAAATTACGGATGGATTGACAGAATCAGTCTATCAAATAGATGATTTGTGGCATATTTACTTATGCAATGTTTTAATAAAGCCGTTCGGAAACACTTTGTCAATTGTTTTGTAAAAACGGTTCCGAGTCATGCAAAATTTTGTTGTAATTTATGTAAAGCGTATAAACTCTGGTAAGTCCTATACCTCGGCTAAGTGCGACGTATGAATAACTAACACTAATATTTCATAAGAATAATATTTCACCGGTCAGAAAAAAGGTTATTTCAAAAGAATTCCAAAATAAACTCGTGACTTCATCATTGACTCTTCATACAAGTCTTCGCCATGGCGCGTTCGTTTTGTGTTTCTCTACTTGTGTAAAATATTACAGAACTGAATGAAAGGTCACCGGAGTGGGACATGTCAGAAACAAAAACAATATTGATGGAATATCATTGTACGGCGTTTGAAACTTTGGGCGAAATCCTAAAAACGCGGTCGGGTTTATCTGCGATTGAGACGTATACAGTAATTTCCTGCAAAACGAACTTTCCACCGGACGTTCACTTGAACTATTCTTTGTGTTCTCGATATTGCTAGAGCTGAATTCCCTATGTATACTTTAGTATTCCTTTTTCCTCTTGTGCTTGTTTCCCGATCCTCTGACTTCTCTGTAAAGAATTCACGAGAAACGGTTCAGAATCAGAAGTTATCATAGACTTTCGAACAGCGCCTAGTCCAAGGGTTAGCGGAGGTAGATAGAGATAAGCGGGACAGTCGAAATGGACGGGACCAGCAGAACTGAATGCAGGGTAACCTCATTGAAACATGAGACCTGCGGCATCTTCAAGGCCGTTTTCTTCCCGCTGATCCCTCCCGGTCCGTCAACGCCGCGACCTTCGAGGCTTCAAAGAGACTTTTGATCTCAGTGCGTACTTAGCGTTCATAGCTTTTTCTGATACGTGTTCGAAGTGCAGAGCGCTGACTGACAGCCCGGAAAGCCGTTGCTTGAGACTTGGCTCCGCGCTACTGGATCTGGGTCGGCCGTCGTAAACCGATAAAACAAAATCTAAAATGTGAGCCGCTAAAACACGGTTAGAGTATAGAACAAGAAACGCCTTTGAAATGGAAATCTTCAGTCGGTGCTGATTATCCGCCTGTCGGGTTGGCCTTTTCTTTCCAGCACGATTTTTCCGGTAAAGAGATAAATGGCGACTCAAGCTATCGATCCAATAAAAGCAGTGTTAGATATCTAATGCCTTTCTTAACAACACCAGCGACATAAATTTAAGAACAATATGACTGTTGCGGTAGTACTTCCCGGACGAATTTTGTTTGACTAACAAAAGCCTCCATCTTACGATATCGCAACTCATCGACTACCCAGCGTAGTAACTGATGTAAATACAACTGTGTAACGGTAACGTTAAGTAAAATTACATCTTCGTCGATCTCATTTACGAAGCTAATTCAGGGAATTCGAGCATTTTTTGAAACGACCCAGCAGGCGTCGTAGATTATGACGTTAAATTTTATAAAGGAAATTGTCAATGATTTTTACGTAAATATTATTTAGGTATGTGCATATTACAAGTGGCCATGCAAGCTTACTTCGAAAACATTTGATATTTTGAATATTTCCTTCTCAGGCAATCCGGTCCCCGCAGCCTTTGCATTCACACTTACGGCGGCGAGCTCCATGGGTCGAATTATTTTCAAAAGACGAATGTGATTCGCGTATGAGGTCCACCTTGTGCAGCAGGCTCGGTAACAGGTGATCGGAATTCATTTGTGCGCCTATTTTAGGAGATTCCAAGGCTCAAGGTTGGCCAGTGGTCGCCGGTGCGAGACCTGTCAGTGACCTATACTGTGACAAGGAGTGGGAGGAAAAAACCAGGTTTATCAAAAAATGACGTGTGTTAAAGTAAAATATCTGATTACGTTATATGGAATATCCTTCAGCACTCTGTGAAAATTTCTAATTTGTCAAGCAAACAGCAAAATGATAGAGTCATATCGTTAAGGCAGAACGTCTTGATGAACGGAGATATCTCTCCTATTTGTACTTACCCTTTAAATTGATAAAATCAGTCAGTTTTACGCCATATTGAAATATATCACCTTACCAAAAAGTTCATCCTTTAATCTGACCGTCTTGACATGGCTTTCGTTAATTTAAACCTCCATTAACAACCGATACACTACAGTATTTGAGTCCTGAAGTTATCCTTTATACACAAGCAGCGAAAATAACATCCGGCTAAACACGTTTCTAGAGCAGAATGATAGCTAATTCTATCTAGATTGTAGCAAACAGTTCTTCTTACCGCTGCACACAAGGGTGTACAGGCTAATTGCATCACTACGAAGCGTCAATGGCAAAGAGATTGATGCATGTCCCAGTCTCACTTGCCGAAGTCTCTTCATGAAGGAGCCGTGTTAGACTTACCAGTCAATGCCAATTGCCCGTTTGCCAAATATGTAAACAACGCTTACCTTTGAAATACGGCTCCTAATTATAGCTGGCTATTAACATGGCGTCGCAAATTATACTGTGCACATGCGCTTAAATTATTACTGCAGGTTAGTACTTAAGTAGTTTACTACGAGATATGAACACGATGGTTAATGATATTGTGGGTAATAGAAGTAACTTCTGTAATATATTTACTATGAAAATGTAAATGAATGCCATGGGGTCGGGGCGAAGCCCGACTATAAAGCGCTTAGCTTATTTGCCAATCAAACAATGAATCGAGTGCCGGCTTAGGTATTATTATACCAGCGTGCTGCCCTCTTGATTCTATAGATGCATACATATCCATAAGGAATTCAAATGATGAATAAGGAAATTGACGGACGACTAGAGGGTCCATCCCGCTAAAACGACCGTGTGCGTCAAGCTACGCTCGGGGCTCGCGGAAAATATCCTCGAAACAGATGACACAGACACTAACTTGAATTGGGTGCCTAGAAAGCTATATATTTAAGTCACAGAATTATCTTGTTTTTGGTCCTGAAAGCGCTAGAAGTCTGTGCCAGAGTCGAGTCAACGCTAGGTCGATGCTGGAGTGAAAATCCGTTTCAATTGCAAACATGTCACGGTGGTGTGAAGCGAACTGTGCAGAAAGATCTTATGATAGAGAAGCAATTATAGCGAAATCACTTAGCCGCGTAGCTAAATAGGCACAGAGGAGCAAATCTAGTCACGCGTAGCATGCCGTTATCATGATTGGCGCTAGCGCACTTTGCGAAGACCAATACGCTAAATTATGTCTTTCAGAAGATTTTGCCATTCGTAACTCGCTATTCAGGTAACGTATTAACAAAGTTATATATAAACAGAAAAGAAGTTGGAATGTTTTTACGAAGCATAAGTCTTTTAGGTGCAGTTTTAACAACTTCAAGTATTCAACTTATTTTCAAGTCAATAAGTTAAACTTCTTATTATTTTGCTGAAAACATCCAGTAGAAGCAGTCATCGAGTATCATGTGCCATTATGGCTAGTAGCTTAAAAATTGTCCTTTTTACCCGATTTTAGATTGCACTGGAATTCTCGCACCTTATATATACATATATATATTCAGCGTCTGTGGCTTATTGATTCGTATCCAAATTATCATACAGATCGACAAGCGTTCTTTGTACTTTCATATTTTCGAAAGAGCTTCATATATAGCCTATATTCGTTCGTATATATATATATACGAACGCCTATGGTTCCGTAGGCGAGGCGATGCCAAATACATATGCCGATGTTAATAAACTTACATAAATGCATACAGATTTGTATATAAGACAATAATCATATTGGTTTCACAGAGACCACCATTGCGGACTCTAACAAAATGATGCTCTAGTTGAACACAAAGCCCTTTTTCTTAACGATGAAATGCGATGAAAAATCATTTTGTTTTATAGAACGATCAGTGTGCTACTTGTTATCACACATGTCGTATAAGTTAAAGCGGTACCAAAATTGCCTTCTCAAATAGTCGCCATAAATATTACTTGGTAATTCAGATGCCTGCTAAAGCGCTGAATATTTACGGAAATGAATATCGGTCTCCAGTGGGCAGATTAGACGGTAGTCGAAATAGTTATAATCTACATGCAATGGCTACGCATCGCCTAACGAAACGGGGCTGAGCGACGGCTTAGCCGAAGGGCCGACTTTACTCTAACCCCTCAGCGCCTGCTCCGTTCGACTCCTCAGGCCACATGGGGAAAGCCAGGATTGACCCCGAGCTGGCTGGGAAATTGGCATTGGTGAGGTGTTGTGCACGAGCATTGCACCCGCGTACCCCTGATGGAGACGGCCGAAATGGCTCAAGTAGCAATCTAATAAAAATGAAATAAATTGCGGGGACATTATATTGGAGCTGCCGGTACTGCTGTTGCTGGCGTCACCACTGCCAGCAGGTGCCAGCAGTTTAGCTTCAACGCGGAGTAACCGTACTCACGTACGCTGGTGGGCCACGCAGCTCCAACAGTCAGTCTACAGCGAAACCGATCGAGTCGGTACGATCCAGACATTGGAGACAGGCCAGCGGCAGATAGTTTGGGGGAAGGCCAGCTGTGCGCGTTCTGCATCGTTCAGCCCGGCCTCTGTGCAAAATTAAGCCGGCGAAGACGAAGCGATGAAGCTAAGCGTTCTTTCTGCCTAACCTCACCTGGCTGATGTAGGACTTCGATATATGAATTGACGAACTCGAGCGATGCTTCCTATCATTTACAAAGTGATTCTTTCTGCTGCTTGAAGTGATTTACGGATGTCACGTTACTGAACGGGCCGACCACGTTGCCATTACTATTAAGCTAACTATTAATGCTATTGCTGACCTGACACATCCAATGCGCGTTCGAACCCCGATGTTTTCTATTGCTCAATGAAGTTGATACTTTTGTGTTTACGAGCCACAGACCGGCTGTTTGAAACAGTTTAGTTAACGACAATAGAAGCGTAAACGATTGAGATAAGTTTCGGGCGCCTGCGGATAAACGACAGGAAAAACGAGCAAAGCCAAGTGGTCGATAAAGCTAATAATAGCAGAAAATAAAACTAGCACGAAAGAGCGAGTGAGAGAGAAAAAGAAAGAAATTGTGCAGTGGCTAAAATAAATGTGTTGCCACTGGGTTTTTCATTAGACTTTAAAGGAAAAGCCATGAATTATATCATATGAGCAATGAAACCCGATTATAATACGAGAGAGCGATGAAGTCGTTGCTACGGGGACGGGCAGATTAACAAGCGGTTGAGTGAGGCCGAACAGTGACGTTTCAACAAACCTACATTTCAAAATTAAGTATTTTTTGACGTAATAAGCGGTAATAATAATAATAGTTATGTATATATATAGAACTATTATTGTACCAATGTGCAGCACAATTTAGCTAAGGAAGTTTACAGTATTCCGTAGTCAACCGACCATCGCTGCCATTTGAATATTTAATTAATGAATTTTCATAATTTTTCCACTCGGATGTGAACTTGTATCAGCGGTAACTGCTGAAGCAACTTATATATGCTGAAGTGGCTCTCAGAGCAGGATAGACCTGCGAGCGTGTTTCCGTATGTGGATATTCTTGAATAGGTTAAGGGAAATTTAAGCGTTCATGTGCCTAAATATGTATATTACTCTGTACTCCAGCCTTCCGTCAAACACTCACATATTCCACAAAGTCTAATGTAATATATACAATGCTGACCTATGCCAGGTTCGAACTTGAGTTCCTACGGGAGGAAAAATAAGGTAAAGCAATTGTTAATAACAGCATCGCACGTAAAATTGTAACCATCAACTGTTTTATCGTTGCTTTAACTAATTTGATTCGTTGATATCACACCCGACCCAGATAGATCATAACTTCGATGCATACCAACCCCTGTCTTTCTGCAGATCCCTGCCCAGTTGCTACATTTCCGTATTTGGATTTGCTCTAATATTTCGAATTTAGTTTGTGCTGCAGGCAGCCGAAAAACAGATCGGGCGCGATTTTGCATGGTTAGAGCTACCTCAGTTCGTACAGACTCTGTTACACGAACCCCGTTAGCTTTTTAATTAGAGTGAATCGATGTCTCTGATTCAGTTAGAGCATCAGCTCGTCTTGGTAACCCCGTAATGTCGTTCCTTCTTCGCAATTATTCTGCTCTTTCATTGTTATAAAATGGATGCTATACTGCTGATATTGAGGCCTTACATAACCGTTCAAGAGTAAACCTATTAGGTTGTCAGCTAACCCAGATTTCCGTCGAAACGTCCTGGTGACCATGATACCCTCCTACACTGATCTTGCTATCCCATCGTGGCTAATCGGTTTTCCAATATCTACATAGACGTACGTAGCGCTTTTAGCTGTTTTCACACGAATTACTGTTCTGTCGTTTAATATAAAATTGAAAAACGTTTTATTAAAGAAGAATCTAACTTGATTAAAAAATTCACATCTTGAGAGCAAGAACCCTGTTTAAATTTACTATTAATGCTTGCCGAACGAATTGCCCCAAAGCAGATCAAACTTATACAACGAAACCATCTCTCGCATACGAGATACTCACCAGGTAAGGCATCATATGTCGAATGGTCAACCAATCCTATTATCAGACCCTACCTGTCTACAAATATAAGGTAGGAGCGATCGCCCTACGTAGGCCGTCTTAGCTAGACAAACCAACACATACAAATATATAGAGATCTTTATAAATATATAAGTATGCAGACATATCTAATAATGATAATATCCATAATTATTAACGCATTAAATTCTATTTCTGATTGCCGTGGTTATTCTTGTTATCACGATATCAGCGTGGTGCCCAGTTAAAATCTTTTTTACTCTGCTGTATTATAACTAAAGGGCTTCGGTTTTCTTAGAACAATCACTGAACCTATTTTCTGACAGGACTTAAAAACGATTCCCTAATTTTTTCAAAGAATTGAACGCGTCTTTGAGCTAAACTTTTGATTCTTCGTAGCCGAATGGTAGAAACAGGTAACTCTCAGCTCACTGCATATACAATCGGCGCTTGAGCGTTTCCCATTGGTGTTTTGTTGCAACATATTTTTATCGGGCCTTAATACGGACGGTTAACAAAGCCGCGAAAATAGCCATGCCTTGGTCAAGGACTTCCTTCGTGTTTGAACGACGTGTATATAGATCCAAAATCTAATAATCTCTATGTGAGGTTCTATATATTTCTATTTGTCCTTTATGACATGAATTGAAAATTCTAGCGAATGCCGATTAGTATACGAATTTAAACTCTGTAGCGTGTATTAAATTTGCAAACGGTATATTTTATAGGATTCTCGACACCGTCGCATCGCTTGTCATGTCTCCTTGTACTAAACTGAATACACTTTCCTGCTGGTCCTTTTTATTTCAGTCATTTTATTTCAGCCTGACATCGAATAGTGCAAAGGCTCTTTCTATAATCATCACTAACTCAGGTCAATGAAAAACAAACTCCTTAGTGATAGGGCAAACGCAACCGTATGTCCTCTATCAACTGTATGCTAGTTGAGTACTCATCATCGATGATTGGATAGTTACCATTCAAGCAATAGGTCGCTGTTTCATAATCACCTGATGGGCAGATGTATCAGTTTTAGCTATTTCTATATTGTTCCTGAACGTTGGTTTTGATAGTGCTAAATAAAATGCGTACGCCTAACTATAAATGGAATGGCAATGCAGGTTAAGAAGTATTGACATTTAGATTTCGTGTGGTCATTGCGGCGAGCTGCAATTCTGTCTTCTTCTTGCATTTGCGTTATAATCATATATCTAAGTAAGTAGCACCCTGTCAGGAACCGGATCTATTATTTAATGCGATGCGATTCGATGGAAGGCCATGGAAGACGTTCGAATATTTCGATGCACCGCTGATGCGGCAACGGCTATCATCGACATAAAATTATAATATGCATTAGGCTGATACGAAGCGACAGGTGTGCTACTAATGAACGTGTTAGTATGACGGTCCCTTTCAATATCGGCACCGACGCGACTAAACACCGATCCCATTTAGAATTGAAAAACAAACATATGTACACTTAAAGTATAATATATAAAAATGCTATACTTTCTTTTATTTCTAATTGATAATAGTAAAAATAATAAGGCTATCCTACGCGATGTTGTCTTCGGTTTTATGGGGCTAGGCAGCGTAGCTGGTTAAAAACAACAAAGAAAAAGACTTTCGAGGTTTGATAACATACGAGATAAAAGAGTAGTGCTATGAGGTTGAATCTACAATAATTCGGACTACTTTTGTTGTTTAGAAAAAAAAAACGCTCTCTCAAGTGAATATGCTTCGCTGAAGTCTTCTTGTTATCGTTAAATACTACAAGTTCTACTTCACCCTGCATCGACAGGATTGCACATCTTATAAGGAATAATTTTATGTTTGGCCTGTCATCACATGCTTTCGATATTATAATTATTAAGAAAGGCAAGATGTGGCTGTAGCAACGTCTTGGAAGTGATCGGCGACTTATAGTAAAGAACAATGAAGAACAAGAAAAATGTCGAACTTCGTATCTTCCCACCGCAGTTATTTAGGAGCTAACTTATTAAACTAGAACTGTACACTTCTCAAATTCTTGGTACGAGTGTTTTCGGCCATTTTATTTTGTAGTAAAATCAATTTATGTTGAGCTAATGGCTTGCCATGCTGACATGGCTAATCCGAACCCTAGCAGGCACAAACGAGTGCGTCTGTTACACGGCAGCCTGCCAACGACAGAAACACCTAGCTCTGCTCTACACAGACAGAACAACTAATACAAGTCTCTACGAACGGACCGTTGCTTTCTTCTACCAATGCTGAATTGACAACAAAGCTTCTTTCTTGGTCCGAATTTCTGTCCGACGTTTCGGCGTAGGATAGCCAACACAGTGGCATAAGAGATTTCGACTGCAACGTTTAGTCTCCTCACCCGGTGCGTTCTTCTTGGCTGCGACTTTTATTCCTTCGTCGACGAAAATACTGGGCATTGGTATTGGGCTCGAGACACGGATTACTGGTCCAGCTATGGCGCGTTAGTAAAGTCTACATTTCTATTCCTCCACAGTCAAGTCAGCAACTGCTTGGCTCGAGGAAGCCAAACAATGAAGTAGTTATAACGTACAACTGCGTTCGTAAGCTGAGCCAAGAGCAATCCGATATTGCCTTTCTGTTCTATTAACCTTATTATTCATTGTTGCACATCACTATTTGAGAAAAGTCAGACGTACAGCCCGACACGATAGGGCCGCAAATCTGTAATACCCAAACAGTATCAACAAATACATTTGCTTGTTTTGCCTTTGTCGACCCGTCCAAGAATTGTGGTGAACGCAATGGTGTGTGACAACAAATATTGTAACACAAAACACATATAATTAGTTATACATATACTCTCCCGCGCAGGCGTATAGCAGGCTGCTATACCGTTATGTAGAAATACGAGTGTATAGCCTCTTGGCGCGTGACCGTACGTCCACACCCCACACATTATCCACATGCACGGAATTTGCTGTCCATAGACTCATCATGTAATAACGACAGCAAAATGATAAGGGAACTCCGAGACTTGGGCGTCAAGAATTTTGGGAGTACAAGCTTCGATTACATCGGCACCACCATTACTTAAAAAGGACGAGGGTAGTGCATCGACGAAGAATGCAGTAAATAAATCAAAATTACTTACCACAGCAGTTCTTTTAAGCAGAAGAGAGAGAGACCGAAAAAAAAAGGGAAGGGTTATTTGTGACTACACTAGTACTTACACAAGGCCAAGAGAGGTTTCGGGGAGTATGGAAGATAAAATGAGAGGCAAAATAACCCAGATAGAAGGGGATATTGAGAACAATTACAGCCACGAGAACTGGAGGCTAGCTGCTAGCTAACTGACTGCTATTAGCCGCGTCGTGACAGGCATTTGCACTGTCGCTTGTTATACGGGTAGCTCACGAGGTGTTAGGAAAGCCGCTCTAACATTCCGGCCGCTAGATCGTTGTCATTATGGAGGCAGTTGTTTGCCGGTGGCGCTGAGCGAACGTGGGCAATAGGCAACGCGCGTCGTAATCAATGCTTGTCACACACACAGCACACTCAGAAGCGCCTGCGTCACACAATCTCACCCACTGGATATATAACATGTCCAACATACTCAACACACATCTAACTGCCAGGACCAGAGTGGTTGAGATGGGAAGAGAAGGCGGACTAAACGGAGCTGTATGTTCAGCCGACTACACTAATATACTGATCGGCTAGGGCGAGCACGTACAGCATCGAACCCCTGTATCGGGTCGCCATCCAGTCTTGCTTTGTTTCCCTTTGTCCGCGACGAGTATATGGACTAGGGAGCACGAGTGAAAGGCAGAGGTGGCGGGAGGTAAGCAACGGAATGGGAAGTTAAACGGCTACTGCCAGTTGATTTCAGGGTCAGACTACATAGATGGGGAGAAACGCCTCCCTTTGGCGCATCAAGAGTTTCCCGAAAAAGAAATCCCGTAAATCTGCTTTACTACCGCCACTTTTCGTACCGCTTAAACCCAATTGTGTGTGAAATAGAGCGCGGAGAGGGGAAAGAAGGGCCAGAAACGATCATTCATTGCCGGCGTTGCTTGCCACCGTGGTGGCCTCACAAACATATCATAAATAGTGGTGTAGAACCCTATGCAAAAAACGCTGTATTGCGTAGAAGGAAAACCGAGCAACGATGGAGCAACAGAAGTCTAGATACACGGCGAAGAAGACAATGAAGCCAACACCAATCTAGAGGACAGCCGCCGCTGTTTCGAGTCTGAACCGCCGCTATTAGTGGAAGAGTAGACAGGACTGGCTTCAAGACTTCTGAAGTTGCTGGTTCTCATTAAGGTATCCGACCATAAAGGAGAGCCAGCTAGAACTTTGGCAAACCCAATCATTTAGTTCAAGGCTTAAAGGGTGAGTGGTAGAAGTGAGTGCTTGGGGCATCTACCGCTATTGCTAACTCGTTCCTAGAATTTAAATAGAGATGTGTTGAATTTTAATCAAGAAAAGCACTGCTACAGTTGCCGTGATTTTAGTCGATCTCCCGCGTAGCTGGCTTACGTATATCAGATCTCGGGAGGCAGAGAAACGGCTTAAAGCAGGATCGGGAGAGGTAGAAATCTGGGGTCACCCAGAAAGATCTCGATGAATAAGATGAAATGGCCTCGTCACGTGACGTAGTATCGCCTAAAGTGATGGTGGCCTCGAGTAAGCCTTTCGGTTTTTCTCCTTGCTCTTGTAAACGGCTCTTCTTTTAGCTTGCTTGGCAACTGCTTCTCCGTTACTGGGGCAGTAAAGTAGTTAGAGGTAAAACATGCGCTTTGTCGGTTCTGCTGGGGTTCGAGGTAGAACGAGGTGAAAGGAGGTGGCGGAAGCAAAAAAAGAGTAATAAAGCGAATCATCCCGAGAATGAAGTGAACGGATGCCAGCTTTGCCAAAGAAGAAAAGCCGTTGGAAAAGGAGGAGCGGCCTGACGAGAGCAAAAGGGTTGATATCTTATATTTGACGTTGGCGGAGCAATTCCGGCAGCAAGGACTGCCGCGGCAATTGCAGGTAACTAAAAGTATTTCTGGAAAGGAAGTTTAGTGAGGCAAAAAAAATATAATAAACTTTTTCGTAGACTTAATCGAAAGTAACAGTTAATCCTAACTATAATTAAGGCTAGCCGCGAAACGATGAATTGCTATTCAAGAAGCACATCAGCATGTGATGAAAATAAAGACTGTGTTAAAGTCAAGCTGGTAGGGCAAGCTTATAGAAGATTGATTAGAGGACAATGTTGACAATCTGCGAGGCAGAACAGCGTTTTTTTTTAATATTTGGTTGTTGGTATTTTGTTGTGCGTGAAACACTTGCACTCATAACAAAGAAAATGAGGCTGGCCTTGTATCACGTTTACAGTGGCAACGTACTCAAAGGAATGGGTACAATGGTGATTAGGTCTGCCGTGTTACTTGCCGTTATTTTACCCTTGTCGCCTACTTGGTTTTAGAAACTGTATATTAATGTATCACATAGCTTTCAGAATGCATGAGGGGCACAGAACAAGTCAATTATCAAAGTATCAAAAAAACAGAATGTTTTTTGCTTTACAGTGAACATCTGTAAAACGAAATCAGACGTTTTTATAAGCAAATTATACCCTTTTTTCGTACAAAACGTTGGACTAGCTACGATGGCCCGATCGACAATATCCCCCACACAAACAAAGCTTGGAAAGAAAACATGATAAACAGCTATGGAAACAGTTGAATAGCTCGAGTAGTCGCAGCAAGTTCGACGACAAGGCAAATTGGGAAAGAGTTTCAAAACAGCTAACTACAGATAACGATAATCAAACCACTTTCATTTAAAAGTGTGCCTTTTTTTTTTCGTGAAAAACATATATGCATACGCAGAAAGAGAGAAAGGGAGAGGGGCAGAGAGAGAGGGGGACAGGGAGAGAGAGAGGGAGAGGGAGAGAGAAAGTACACTGATGCTTATCAAATTGACAAATGGACGTACGGGACTCATATCTTCCGAGTGAAGCCGTTATATCTAACCCTAATAAATATGTAAGATGATTGAACGATTGCTTAGTCGGTTCCTGCTAGAAAAGTCTAGCCAATGATAAATAATAAATGAGTTTTTATTCGGCCTTATGCCTATCCACTTTTAGCTACAACCGTCACGAGCTTTATAATTATGATAGAAATTCGTAGTTGAGCCGTAACTCTGTTACGGCCCGGGATTGATACATGTTGTTATTATAATAATATGGAAAAATATTCCCACCATTAGGTTACAATCCGCCTAATCTAGAAAATGTACGCCATTTAAAGCGTACAACCAACGTCGCGCTCTTTTTTTTTGTCTATGAAGCACAATGTGACAATATAGTAGAACTATCACAAAAGGTATTAACTTAACAAGTTAGTCATTGATATATGTACTAGTAGTCATTCGTTTATTCACTTAGCATCCATTATGAACTTGCCATGGGAAACAGTTGACTCATTCGATATGTTCTATCTTTGGCGGAGTTAGTAAGAAGTTAGTGAAGCCAAGCGACAGGGAGCAGTTTATAATAAGGATGAACGAATGATTTGGTTTGGGCCTACGGGCTAGCGGCAATGATTGGCAGCCAGCTCAATATCACGGCTAACCGCTGCGACGACCGGCGTCCGGGAGTCATTCCGGTGCTTCACATTGACGAAAAAGAAATGGCGAAGGCTTAATCCAACTCGTCTACTAGAGTATCTAGCTCCGCACGAACGTTTTTCCTACTTTGACGTTTCTAGCAATTGATTAAATCAAAATTGCCGCCTATCGTTCTAACGGCTGTGCAGAACGAACACGGCGACCACCAACCACCACAGCGCCAGAGGCAACCAAGGACAAGAAAAAATTCACGACGAAAATTTCTATCACATTGTTGTTATTATTATTATCATTATTGCTATCACCCTACAATGGTCGGCGTCACAAGAAGCTGCTTGAGAAGCTCAGCAATCAATAGGCTCAGCAGGGCAATGACGGTGGCGGTAGAGTCAGCATTAACAGCACTTTCGCACGGTCACTTTAACTTGATAACAACAAAAATAGAACCAATAACTAAATTTACAACAACGTCAATGGCCACCGTAAAATCGGTTATATTGTGGAAATACTCGGATCTTGCAATCACGATATCTTCGAACATCGTACGGCTAAATGAAGCCCAGCAGGAGGAAGGCGCGAACGACAGGTGTTGAGAAATAACGACCAAGTTTGTTTAGCCTCATCCTTTCAGTTAGGCCAAACAATCATATGACGCGACAAAACAGGCGCACCACTAGACAGACGAACATAGCAATTTTCCTTCATACGGATGAACTTTGTTATTTATTATTGGCTGAAAGAAGAAGAATTTCGGCTTGTCTGAACTGAAACATCCGCTGGTGAAACCAAAAACGGCAAAAACATTGTTATTGAATTGGTCGCATGTATCTTAAAGGTAAGATGCTTTCAGGTACGTTCTCATGTGTATTTGTATGTGACTAGTCATGTGAAATTTGTTGGAAATTCGGGCTTTCAATGTGCTGTCTAAAAGTATCTCAAAAATTAAGACTCCTAAGTTTGAAGTATATTTCTTTTTTAGAATAATGCAAGAATCAGCTAAATAATAATGGTAACTGATTTCATATATATATATATATATATATATATATATATATATATATGAAGATCGATTTTCAAGTTATCTTAAACTTCAACTGAATATTTGCAATAATATTATTACAATAGTAAGCTTATCTAAGATTACTATACTATAGTAAGCTTCTTTGTATTTTTTCGGATCATATATAGACACGTATAATTTTACAGCAATATCGCATATCATGCACCGTATCAAAACATGTGTATATCTTCAAATGTGATCGTTTTGTTTCCGTTTCGCGAGGTCACGGACGAAGTCAAGGAGATTGGTGGTGCGAGGCAACATCAGCTGTTAAGTGCCATAGCAGTCATGAAGCTAGCCTAGAATGAAGTGACATGATATCGCTCCCCATTTAAATCTGAAATAGTCGCTTTGGATGTTACATCTGCTTCAGATACTTACTCACGTCTAATCTACGCGTATTTTTTTTCAATTCGATTTTTAACTGACTTTCAGAATAAAATTCGCGCGCTCTGCGACGAGTTCGAAGGCCAAGTATAGGTTAATTATGTTATAATTTACGGTGGGGAATTTCGCCTTTCCAACTATCAATTGACTCTTGCCAAACGGTACTAGGCCCACCGGCACTAAAAGGAAATTCATACACTTTTGTATCCTTAGCGGCCCTTCGCAACTCGTTGGCCTATTAGTACGTTGTACGAATGGCACCATCCTAGAAATTGGTTTCTATTGATATTGCCTATTTGATGACGATTATTGGATCACCTAGATGTCCGTTTTCATAATAATGTACTTCCGTGCAACGCCTGAACTTTGCAAAAGCCAGTTATGAAATGAGCGCCGTGAATTTGGAGCCTGTGTACCAATATCAATTTCTTTTCTACTGCAACTCTGTCAAAGACCAATGTCTCGTATTTTTTAAAATTAAATTAATTGCCCTGCATTAGGCTCCAGCTAACTGACACGTAGACATTATTTTTGACTAGAATAGAAACTGTGCATCGGTCGAACTTGCAGAATGTAAAATCAGTGGCGGAGATTGTTTTCCTTAGGCAGGTCAACTCCTAAACGTGCAAGATGGAATTGCGGTTCGAATCTGTGGCCGTCGAGCACACTGATAAAGCCGCTACCTCCTTAAAATGTCATAAAAGCGTGTGCGTCCAGCCAGAAGCGGCAAAGCAATACACCTATAAAAGGTAACGCATGCTTTAAGGACAAACTCTATTCTCGACGTAGCTGGAACAAAATTTCGTCGAATCAAGCTTGTGTGTAGCCTTACTCCGAATGAAATACTATTAACTCCTTAAGGATGCCGCCTGCTCTATAGCGGTACCTTCTACTCGAGGTTCCTCACTCTATTGTACCAGCTGTTTAATCACCAGAAAACAACAAGCGTGCTGCTCAAAGCCCAGTTTCATGACGGAAAAGGTAATCGCTAGCGGCATTATTTTCTGTAGAATTTAGCAAGCGGCTTGACCCATAACAACGTCGGTGGCGAAAAGCGTAAAGTAGAACACGGATCCTAGAAGAATGATACTATTGGGTTCTTCCGCCATAATTGAACTGTGATTTTGCATATAATTTACTTCAATGTACTCACGAGCGCTTTGCAGAATTTGATAAATCGAACTTTTGAAATCAAAACCGGTGCCTGCGTGAGCGGCCAGCTCATGCGAAGTGTTTAATGTTCACGTATAGGCACTACCCTATATACAATATTCGTACAGGACTTGAGCATGCGGCGCTAATAACTGGCACTTACGCGAAAAATGTAGGCCAGTTCGGAAGATTAAAGGCGGCTTAGAAGTCCAGATAGTCATCGATTGCATCTTCTCTTGGTGTGAGGTAAATGGGACAAAAATTTCAGTCCTGAAACGCGCCGTTTTAAAATCTGCACCTGACGGCATGGTATATTACTTAGGCCAGCACGCTATTAAGTAAATAACTGCCTACGCAGACTCGGGGTTACGTTCAACAAATAAATAAAATTCCAAAGTCATATTTTAGATATGACTTTAGAATTTTATTTATGATTCTTGCATCAGAAGTTTTATTTCCAGAGCGTTTTTGGTGTAAAATACGCCTCAACATTTGCTATTACATAACTCCTTAATTATAATCAAACACACATATTGTGCCCATGCGTAAATGCCTTTTAAGCAAGCGCCAGCGATTTGCCTCAACGTATACAGGATAGGTCTCTGAAATCCATTTTTTGACGGTACAATAGTTCTCCTGATCGAATCTTCATTCCTAGCGGTGCCCCAACTTCCACATAGTAATAGTGCTCGAGTGTGAAATATTTTTTTCATAATGACCAGCTTAAGGATCTTACTATGGTTCACAAAAACGATTTGAGCAGTAAGTTTTTTTTTATAAAGCATTCGCGGACAAGACAGATTCATTCCGCGTATAAATTTGCCCGTGCTCCTATAATAAGATTACCAGAAAAAGACAGACTTTGCTGCCCATCGTATTTTCACTAAAAGCACATTGAAATCAATCTTTAACCCAACCTCGACACGTACCGCTCCTTTAGTCTGCGATAACCTCTCCATTCTTTCATCCCGGGCCTCAACAACGTTAAGAAATTACTACTGCAGTACTCTTCCGAAAATTCACCCGCGAGTCTGTTTGTGATATCGTGTACCGGTTCAGCCAGT
Organism: Varroa destructor; assembly: GCF_002443255.2. Lineage (NCBI taxonomy): Eukaryota > Metazoa > Arthropoda > Arachnida > Mesostigmata > Varroidae > Varroa > Varroa destructor. The sequence continues at coordinate 22,493,808 of NW_019211458.1, read as the reverse complement.
CGGCGGTACTTCGTGCTTCTTTGCCTCGTTTTTCCTCCGGCCATTGTCCTTGGGTTACCCAACGATTCATCTCCTCGATCCGCTTTCTGAATTTGTTGCCCAAAAAACCCAAAGTCGTTTGCTCTGTCCGTCCCGCATCAGACGGCTTCAAGCAAGCTGGGCGAAATTTCATTCGTCACACAATATTACTATAACGTAATATTTCAATGGAAGTATAATATATTGACCATATATAGTTGTAGAGGATTTAATGCCAAGGAATTTGCTACGGGTCGTTATAAGCAGACGAATATTTTTCATGTTATAGTAATGTAAATAAATTTCTTGGATAATTTGAAATGTTCGTTAGTTTCTACTTACAATAGAATAGGCCGTGCCAACTTGGTACGGCCAAAATGTACCTAAAGAACCCTTTCGGTTTCTCTATTGCCGATTTTGATTTATTGAGCAGACGTTGTTACCTTTAATGAAAATGTATCAAAAGTGTACGATTGCCTATGATAGCTAGAGGTATATATATATATATATATAAGCAAGGAACTAATTCATTGAATACTAGCACCTATTCCCAATAGTAAAAACAATCTTCACTTAATTATCGCTATCTTACAGACGCCATTATACTAGACAAACATGTATTATAAATGCATATTCCGGTGTGATAGGATGTGTACTTTAGCCACCGTCTGTGCTACCGTCGATTCATTTCGACATCAGCTCGTACCATATTGACGCAGGTATTCCTGCTATATCATGTAGTTCTTCAATGTTAGCTTTCAGATCGTCAGCATCCTTCAAGTAGGTATTCTATAGCATCAATTGTTATTATTACTATGTACGGTTATTCAGCTCCTGTCAGTGACCTACGATTATCATTGGTAGTAAGTTTGCCACAACTAGCCAAAGGTAAGTTTACTTAAAGTAATGCACACAAGGTCCTGTGTGTTCCACCTAAATGTGATCCTCAAATCGACTGGTTCTATCAAATCTAAACGCTTGAAAAACTTGCAAAAACCACCTCGTCCCTACATTCACTTAATCCCATAAATGGTCATTTATTTTTCCAAGGAAGAGAAAGTATTTCGGAAACCATTGCGCCTCATCTATCCTCAAACGAATCAAACGCAGATGACACTGAATCCTTATATTACGCCCGCGTCAAACTTACTTAAAATAATTCGTTTGAAGACAGTGAAGATCAATTGATGCTTGATCTTATAATTTGGCAGAAAAACTGCTCTGGTGAGTCTTACAATGGAATGTTTTTCATATATGGATTAGGTATTAGGATGCAGGCGATTAAGGCTTACTGAAAATGTACTGTGATAGATTATTCATACCTCCTAACTCTCAATAGTGCGATGACGTTTTTGAGGTTAACACTTCACGCACATCTAAGAGATTTGTCAGGTTGTCAACGGCATTATTTTTTCTTTACATATTGGAAAAGTTAGTGTGTTCTTCGCTGGATAAGCCAGTTCCATAGGCTCGCTATTGCAATTATCTTCACGCTAAAGGTTTTTCAGTGTTTGTTAAGAGGCCTTGTGCCATAGAAGAATGAGTGTGTGGCGTTCATTTGCTCAAGTCTATTTTAGTTCAATTCAATTCATAGGACCAGCTCGAGTCAGCTTTGAGTTGAAAGTAATAGTCATATGCGATTCCGTACCTACACATCCTTATACAATAAGATGTGGTTCATACGGTCCAACAGATACGTACTTCGGACGGATACGTCATATCACCTATAAAACGCAGCGAAATCATATGAATAGCTTCAACAGTATGGTTGGGATCTCCCTTGATATCCTTGCAAATTCAATTAGGTGACGCTTTCGTAAATAACAAGACCACAAGCCACACTTACATACAAAGAACAGCTCTAGCGATATGCTCGCCGTTGTCAACATATTACTAACTACCACGGTTCACACGGTTACGGAACCATAGAGTTGTATTTATTACCATCAAAGGTGATGTATTATTTACCGGTCTCGGAGAGGCAGCATTAAAACGTGAAGTGAATCGAAGCAGAAAAATAGCCTGCTGAAGACTTAAGGCGTCAAAGGTTTGTAATGCACTTCGTGCGTAACACAAAGTTGACGAGCAAATTGTCGTCTTCTATGTCTCTTCGTTCATCCGATCCTGCTCGATATTTCTCGAAAAGTCCTTCGACCGCTGCGGGAAAGCCTTATGGCCGAGGAACAGTGGGGTGGTACGAAACTTGCGCAAATATCAACATCACGTTCAATGCTGTCATGACCAGTGGCAAGAGTCATTGCGACCGAGGCAGTATTGTTGGCGGCACCGACCGATCAGCCAGCCAGCCAGCCAGGTCTGCGATCTCTGCTTCTTCCTTGGCTCGCGTCAAATATTCGATGGCGACCTTCGGACGGATATCTTGTTCGTGTAGTTTCACCCGCATTCCGTGCCTCGGTGCACGCCGTTGCCAACTCTGCGTCTTCCAGTAGCTTTTACACGTTTTCTCTTCTGCGCTCGCTTTCTCTTCGTATTTCTTTCTTTTGCGTTTATTCTCATGTACGCTCTTCGTAAGCTGGGTAAATATCTGTACATTCTAGACTTGCCCTTCCTCTTTCCCTTTCTCTGTAACGATCGTCGAAGTCGGTCGATGCCCTCAGCAGAACCGCGTATCCGCTACGCGTCCTAGCGCTTCGTTTTCGCCTCCCCTTGCTTGATGTCCTCTATCTACAGTTCCAGGGCATGTCCCTACTGGTCTGCCCAACTCTACCACTCCAGCAGCTGAAAGTCTCACTCGTCACCGCTACCGAGGGGTAAATAATATCTTACCTAATACTCTTCTAGGATGAGAGAGTCGATCTAGTCGTGTCCCTCTCGCAGAATCTTCTGCTGCCGCAGCCTCGAAGCAAAGCGAAGGTACTGCGTATCGTCGATGACGATAATGCCAGCACAACGCTGCTGTTAGAAATAACAGTAGCCTTGTGATATCGTCACCGTCGGCTTCCTCTGGTATTTTCATTTCCATGATCTCTCGTCATCCAGTGCCACCGTTGTAGTGAACACTAGGAGGCAGATGCCGGCCTTGGACCGAACCATCTAAGGTTTCTCGTACGGACGGCCCATATTGCATCTCGACGGTGGTCCTCTCTCAGCAGCTACGGCAGTCAAAGGTCTGACCGAGACGAAGCGGTCGAAACCCATTGGAACCCATCTCATCGCCCTTCATAGCACCGCTGGGAAATACCACATGTCTTAGTGTCTGTTCTTCTCGTTTTCCCTGTCATGTCCATGTTGTGCTTGACACAGCTTACACTTAGCAGAAGAATCCATGCTAGGCCAGAAAAGTGGAAAGCATGCTAGACCAGCACAAAAAGTTCAGCTTTTAACCCATGGTATACCCCGCCATGTCAACAAGTGTTATGTACGTGCAGTGCAATCCTATTTTAGAAAATCGATGGGCGCTTCTATTAGTCGGGGAGGGAAGGCAGTTGCTCCTCTGGGTGGAAAAACGATTGCTACCCGCCCGGCTGATTGAGACTCGTTGAAAAACTGTGTCGTCCCTTGCACAACGCACAGAGACACAACGATGTGTTTGGTCGTCTTCATTGTCATGATCGTTGAATTTCGCGTCTTTGTTTCTCGCATTGGTTGACATCAATACAGAACAGGGTCGTGGTTCCAACCACGAGACCCGCCGCGACCCATCACTGCTACTCTGAAACACCAGCAGCAGCATTAACATCTATAGCAGTCGGTAGTGAATGCATTCCTCGATTGCAATCCAGACGCATATCTCCTTTCCTACCAGAATGGCGTCATGCTTTACCCGATGCCAATGGCTGAATATATTAATAAATGATTTGTTGTCGGTGAGCATGAACATGTCCATGTGTAATGTGCTTGCACATGTATGTATGTGTCTGTGTATGTTTATCATTATGCAAGCGGAGATACGACGATTGGCGGCTCGCCGAGCGACGCGACTGCACAGTACAAAAGCCTTATCGAGCGAACTAGATGCTATTCGCTCGTTTGCCCGCGCCCCCTGTCCAACTGTAGCTGATTGCAGCGCCAAGCGCCGCCTTCTAACAGGCCAGGACAAAGTCTCAAATGCTGCTTCCGTTGTTATTACTATTGTTGCTATGGTTGCCGTCGTTGGAACTCTTTGAACCGCAACAAAAGTATGACCGAGAACAACCCCTCAAAAGACTTGTTTTTCTAGTACGGCATCACAAGTAATAGAATGCCCGCTACTTCTACAATATTATATTCATTCATGTGCGCGGCCGATTCAGACGACCTAAACGTACACGTGCCTGAGACGCATGCTATACTGCGTCATCGGATCAGATGAAAAACGATCGGAAAAGTAACAGGGGAAGCAAGCATTATCGAGGGGTAAAGAGGACGAAACGATAATGATGATAAAGCGCACTGAGCAGTAGACGGACGAGAAAGCAAGAAACTAGTCCGATTCGCGTAATGTGCTAACAATAATAACGATACATAGCGAAACATTAAAATAAGAAAGACCAACAAATCAGGGATATGAACGGAAGCAAAGGTCATCGCTGCTTGAACTTCGGTTTTAACGCTGTGTGTGGTACTTGGCAACGACATTATGGCTGAACGATGGAACATTAGACTTTTTTTTTTTTTTTTTTTTTTTTTTTTATTATCTTTACAAGTAGAACTGTGGGTACACGATCTTCTATACGTATATGTGTTGACTAATGGCAGCTGATGAATAGCTACGTTTGTTACGGCAACCACACCTATTTCTGATGACTTAACGGATATATCGATAGATAAGGTGTCCATCGTCGTTATAACGGCTGTAGTGATAGAAGCAGTCATATACCTGGACCTTACTTGTTGCATTTTCGCGTTTTCGTCGATATTTGTGCAGGTCGCTGTAAAAGGTTCACTCGGCTAGCGGGTCAACTGTCTGATTTAATTCACTGTTGCTCTCATTGGGATCTTCATAAAGCAACCCACCATGACGAACGCTGGTTGATGGTGTAGCTAACGCCGTCACGCTTCTGTCTCTAAGATACTTGCCATTGAAGTGGATGAAGACAGAATAGACACGAAAACGGTACACGCAGTACATTAACGCAGAATACGGTAACCGACTGCAAACAATATGGCCAACTTCTAACCTGTCTTCTTTTAAAAGCCTATCCCTGTTTATAATTTCCTTCATCATAAAAAGCGCCCATCTTGACAGAGACAAAGGATGCGAATGCTTTTCTTCTTCTTCTGTTGTCCTTGCCATTGGAAGAACGCAGGTTTTCCCTTAGCAGTTTGCTGCTAGGCCAGGGTTAGCCGGTAGCTTGGCGGGCCACAGTGTCAAGGAGAGTCGATCGCAGTTCACGACATTCATCACTAACAATACCGGAAATCGGGACCACAAGCTCATTATCCAGTTGCGACTCTGGAACCGGCAGATAGGTCAGTAAACTGATGTCTCATAGGTACTCTAGCAGTGGAAAATAAGCCGATGATTACGAAATAGAAAATGATAATTATACAGAGATGAAGCTCCTAAATAAGGCACGCGTGGAAATCTATATTATTTGTGGAACTGGCAAGATTAGCCTTTTATAATAATTGTAACGCTGCTTTTGCTTCGGCAGAATAAGTACAGGACTCCGACCCAGGAGATTTACCCAGTCTAAGCATTGGCTGGGGACACAAACACTTACGGTTAAGGTTCTTCGTCGTTAGATATTTTCATAGCATTTTTATTAATTAAATGAACAAGAAGCCACAAAATACATTTAGTAATGGGGTATATGCAAAAACGTTGAGATATGTTTTATCTTCGAGCCCAGTCGAAGGGCAGGATCTGGGTGACTGCAATTAGTAGCGTTTGGCAAATAAAAAAGTTACAATTTTCATAAATGGTTTATATGAACATCTTGGCCAAACTAAATAAATGAACATAAAATTTCGATTTACACTAAATAGGTGATGATAATTAATTTTTTTGGTTTTTAATTTGCACTTTTTGCCATTACTGCTGATTGACGTATCACCAATCCTAAAAACTACTCAACGCTTTTCACAGTTTACAGCTTCATCCCTCATACGATTGGTCAGCTCTTTATAATAGATAACTATATACCGCGATATATATTAAGATTACGGAAGGAAGAAAATCAAATATTTTGACGAGTTCGATAGTTGTTGCATTTTTGGTTTTCGATTTTCTAATTAGAAAGCATACCTTGAGAAACTTTACCCACTACTTGTCAAATGAAAGGCCTATTACACAGGCCCCGATACTGTTTTTGGAAAGGATCACAGCAACCTGCACCGTAATACAGCATACTTGTTCATGTCTTCTACACTCTTACATTCATTATGTTCGATGTACAGGTAGGTAGAGTCTCGTATTAAATTATAAATTTTGCCTATAAAAACAGTAATGGCAGACACGAAACGCTATGTTCGTATTATAAGTTTGCACATATTACGGGGTTAGGGACTGTCTTCTGAAAGTGTCGTAAGCTTAATATTAATATAACTTAATAGTAAATATAGAATTCATTTATTCCACGGTTCCTGTGTTGCGTAATGTAATATAATTCAATTATCCAATTAGTAATAGCTCATTAACAATCGCACACTACTACTGAGGAAAATGCCCCTAGCTAACTAGCGTTGAAAAGAACGCCCCACGCGAAGATGTTCCCTTCGCAGTAGTTTTAGCGTCCCATTTCAACGTATCTTCTTCCATTTAGTTTATTGGTAATGAAGTGCAACTGCAGTCTATTCTGTTTACTATAGACGACCGACAGGACAGTATTAACCTTTACTAACATTATTACCAAAACCGTTTGTTTCGTTAGCTTGCGACAACTCCCTAGAAAATCTTTGCGGTCAGGATAATACAACGACATTTTAGGATCTGCGTAAACGGAAAATACTCGTACGCCAATTCAGATGCCTCAGATAGTGTTGTCGTTGGCGGCAGTGGCTTCGTTTACGAGACAACAGCTCTACTGCTACAGTCGAAAAACTGTTGCGAGAGCAAAGCAAAACATGTGATCTCTGCCAATTTGGAGATAAGTCAAAGGTAAGACGGGGGCAGACAAACAGATTTAGACAAACAATGCCACCGTGAGCAGCAGCATGATGGGGAGGAAAAAACAGTGCTGGTCACCATTGCAATTGCTCATCGCTGTACAATGTAGACAAATGTCTCTGGTAAATAACAATTACGTGAAAGACAGACATGTTGGATTTCATTTTACTTCGGTTGCTGCCTGTTGACTTTGCCTGTAATCGCACACGTCTGTGTGCAGTCAGTCGGGTTGTTTGGCCATCGCCGCCGTCACGGCGGTTTGGGTCCTATTCGGTCATAGTGTTACCGCTAGCTGTTCCATTGTTATGACTAGAGCCTGTCGTGTACAGCGGCTTACGTTGTGACCCTTCTTTCACTTGTCTATAATGCATTCAGTTGTGTGAGAAACGTGTGTATCAGATTTTTATGCACAAGGGATTCACGAGTAGAAGATGAACGACCAGGCAGGAAACGAGCTGAGAAATGTTAGTTTGCTTTGTTCATAGGGCTGTAGAATGCTGTCATCGTTTTTTTTTGACTTTTTCTATCTTTGGGTAAGGATTCGATAAGAACGGTAGAATGTACTATGGTTTTATATTGGTTCAGTCCAAATAATAATGCTAAATCGCATTTATCAAGGATGTAATAGTAAGGCATTCGATTCTAAACTTATGCTATTGCTACGTTTTTTTATATAATTATCAGTTTGCTAGTAATGGCCGTTGGCTTCATGTTCGTACCCAGTTGATGATGAGTTAAAGTGGTACAATAAGAAATATATTTATACATTTATAGCGGTGATAATAACAACAGTATTGTTTCTTGTTGTCAAGTTATCTGTTACAAATCAGTGAATTATTTATTCTAAAGTTACGAATGGGGTCTTAGGCTTATTTATTGTATAAGTGGTTTATATTCGATACTGGACGGAAATACGCTGTTTTGAACTGCAAGCCAGCGTCTTGAGCAATGCTTAACAACAATTATGGTAGTTCAACTTGAACCGTTTACCTTCAGGCTTTCGCTCAGCAGATCGTATGGACTGGTACATTATCATAGAGAGCGCTCGATTATCAGAATACAGTGTGGTATTTTATAGTTGGAAAGTTTTTAAGGATCAATCTGAATCGCTAACTTAAAACTCACTTACTAGCCTCTGGTGGAGGAGTCGGGCTCTTGTTCTATCTGATTTCACTCATGATGAATACACTGTCCCTGTGTCCTAGGTTTGATCGTTCTTGATGACCCCCTAACGGGCGACCCACCCGTGACTAAATCTCACTACTTTACGAAAAATCATACTTACTCCAGTTAAGTGCTTATACGAGTGATGGTAGCATAAGCATCTTGAGCGATTCGATTCGTTACCTCGGCCTGCAGATGATAACCTTCTCGGTATTTGCAATTAATAGTAATTCGAAACGGCCTCCTTTTTACAGGAATACTTTCCTACAGTCAGACAAATTAAACAGCGTGTTTCGTTGGTTGAAGCAGCAGATCGTGACGCGCCTAAATTTAAAAACAAAATGAACACAGCCGTAATATTCACGTCACGCGACACGATATGTGCCATTGAGCGAGGAAAGCGCACATGGCAGTTTTGTGTATCATCTCTCGAATCATAAGCCAAAAAAAGAGATATAACGAAAGCATAATAAAAGTATGAACGCTTTTAATTATTATTAAATTAATTAACGTTTTGCGAACGTCGCATTTTAAAAAGGATTCAAACGTACTTTTTTGTGGAGCACCTTGTTTAACGTTATAAATACATAGCGATACTTGTTTTTCAAGAATCCGCGTACTTCATATACATGTTTCGCGCCATCGTGGACTGTCATGTTTTTCGTCCGCGCAGCGCCGCAGTGGTAACGTGTCTGCCTACTAGACGTAAGCATCCGTGAGGTGACCCGACTTTGTTAGACACACCGCCTTTCGTGCTGGAGGTTGCCCGTCTGAGACGACACTTAACGACAGTACCAGACGTGAAACTTAGAACAGTTACTTCAGACTTCGCCATTTGAAAATCTACAGAAATTTACGTAGGCTTTTTTTTTCTAGTATTATTCTCTGTATACTTCGCAGCTCTGTACTAATTTTGAGACCTCGCGCGTGATTCTCATGCTCTAGAAACCTCTTTCGTCTGTCTGATTCTATCAGTTGGTCGTAGCCTGTTACGCAACGATTTATGATAGTTAGCTGCGCGTGGATCGTAGGTAACTATAACTAGTATGCTTTTTTCAGAATTATTTTTTTTTGTTCGCTTACCATTAAAATTGCTATTATTACGTCCACTGGTCACCCACGTGTCCGCAGTAACCTCAGGCTTTTCAAGATACCATTCAGGCTTATTTTTTTACCATTTTTATGTCTTGCAGATCTACATATGCAGTACCTTCTCTGGTCTTTCATTACTTGACGTATCTTAACATCGACGAATATCACCAGCTAATTCCTCTGTCTTGGACAACGGTTCTTGCACGATCTGCACGAAAGTGCATTTTCGATGAACAAGTACGCGCATTCTGGCATAGAGCTATTCACAGCTAATTTTTTTTTTTATATAACTTTCATGTAGAACTATGTCGTAACTTCTGACATATCTATTTATTATTTTTTTTGAGTTCAGCGATAACTTGAGAGCAATAATAGCAATTCGAGCTGACCTATTTCCGCGCTTTAGACATTTCACCAGACCTTCCATATATGACCATATTGCAATGGTTCTGACTCATTTTCCTGTCTTCAGCATGCGATCAATTGCTTTACGTGTGACTAAACCGGCTACCGTTATTAGTCCATACAGATATTCAGTTTATAAAGGTCGTTTTCCATATCTAGAATTTCCATTCAGCGTATGCAATATTCAGGCTGATCGAGTTTAATAGTCTATTTTCCTCTCTATTAAAAGCTCAGCTTAATGGAAACTTGCAGTTAAGCATAGACCGTAGCAGTCGTTTTTCAGTAATCATTACAGCGGTTATAAATATTTGTTAATTCAAGTTCTTTTTTCTCTTTCCGTCAAGTTTAATTCGTTCAAAAAAAAAAGTTCTTGTTCAGTTTTCATACCAAACGCATTGATGGCGCAGTGAATTTCCACTCGTTTACTTATATTTTATTTAGGGTGCCCTTTAACCAGCTAATGCGTGTTTCACGTTCCAAATATGAACAGGTCCGTCTGCTCTATTTTACGCCACCTGCCAAAGTTCCGATACGGTATGATCAGGTAATTTGAACGTCAAACGTCAAACATGAAATAATAATATGTCTGTTATCCAATGCATACTGTATTTGCTAGCTGTTTTTTTCATATGGAATTGATACCTAAGCCTTTATATAATTACTAAAGGCAGCTTTCTTTTCTGAATGCTATGAATATGTATCTTTTTCTACTGATATTTCAATTCCAGTTATTTGGTAGCCCTCGTAACTCCTATACTTATCTCAAACACCAAAAGAATCACATCATAATTCTGTATCTATTCTATGTATTATATTCCATATTTCCCGTATATAAGCTTGAGTATCGTTCCAGAGTTTGCTCATCTTCGAGTTGGGGGCACAATCGGCGTGTAAAACACAAATTACCTCGTATTTCTTCAACTAAAGCCAAGTTCAACGGTTGTGATTTTTATAACTATAAGAAAGCATTACCTCGAAAATGGATTGCCGGTAAGCTACTGCTTCCAGCTGTGTATACAGGGCGCCAGCTATGTATTGGGGATTTTTGTACCGGTTTTTCGTAGCAAGCATGCGTCAATCCGCTACCTTCAGTATGACGAAGGCTTACTATTCTGGAACAAAGCCGCGAATTTACCATAGATATTATTTTTTTTACTTCTTAGTCGATCATCTCCGCTCCGGAATTTATTTAAACCTCATCGCAGACATTTTGTACCCATGAAACTTCAATAAAGACTCGTTATAGCAGCGACAAATAGTTCGTCTTCAAAATATCAGAGAGGGTTAGCTATTCCTCAGTGCAGTATTATTGTGCTAGACAAACCTAATTGAGATGACAAACCTCGTTGATTAGCTGAAATGGAGAAGGCATTTTGATTGAGTGAGATACTGCGAAAGGAACAGAAGCGGATAACCTTATAAGTGGATAACAGCATGACGGGAAAGCACAGTAGGAACGTTTTTATTTATAGGGGTTCGTTAAATTAATCGAGTTAATTAAAAATGTGCAGAAGCGACTCCCACCATTTTATTTACTACATGCAAAAGTGACAGCCGCCAACTTACTCGAGACTCAGAAAAACGTCTTTATTTTTGTTTGGAAAACAACACTACATCTTGCTTGTACACAAAGTTACAACTTTATTAATAAAAGATTGTTAATGTAATCTTCTATAAGTTGCCATAGATAGTGTACTGAAGATGATAAGACTATCTCTACTGTTAAAGGTGCCGTATTATAAAAAAAAAAAACGTGAATATACATTGAATGATAAAGTTGCTATTGGTGAGACATTAGTAATGGACTCTGATGTTGCACTGGCCGCTAATTTAGACCTGGGCTTGCCCTTTTCGTATAACAGGACCGATTCGGTCTGCAAGCCTAACACATGGCACTTTAATTTTCTGTCCCATCCTAGATAAATTGATTTCAGACAATGGTTTTCGTTAATCATAGCACCTTCGTGCCTTCGGCGAGATCCGAAGTAGCGATTTCTAACTAGTTACTAGAAGAAGTTTCGCAGTCAAGCTATATCGTCGAATCTTATATAGATCGTTATTGATCGTAATTGAAATAACATCCGAACGCACAGACAAATGTTACGCGCCCATAACGCCAATCATCATTTTCGTACGTAACAATACAATGTGCGCAGATGATATGTGTGTCGTTAATAAAAATAGCAATCATTTGAGTTCATCTAAGTGTTTCTACCCATGACTTGACCAAATAGTGGGGACTTAGGCTTCATTTAGGAAAAAATTCATATGTTGTCCTGATGTTGTGTTACAGGTGTGATTCAATTATGAAACAAACTACATTGTCGTTATATTTATTTTGTCTTATAGTTTAGTAGGTTATCAATATTCAAATAGGCTTTCTTGTACTGCAGAGGCTAGCACACTGAGGTCAAGGTAAAAAATGTTTTTGCTATTAGTCAGAATGGGAGCTTGCAGGATAGGCTGTACCTCTAGGACTATCTGTTAGTCCGATAGTTTATAACAAAAACCATTAGCTTATCAGCGTTTACAGGTCCATATCGATGTGCGCATATCGTAGCCATAAAAAACTCACTGTCAGACTTTGAAATAATACAGAAACACATTTTCGTCATTTTACCGCTGCCTAAAATCAATGACTGATCGAAACTATAAAATTATCGGCTGTTCAACGTAATACTCACTTTCGGTACAGGCACATATTTGTTTGGTACACACTTCAAGTTAGCATACGCCGAACTCAGCCGACCATTCACCATATTTAAGAAAAACAGCGCAAAACTGAAGCCAGCCATTAATTGAAACGATACCTTAAATCGTATAGGAGTTCTCGCGATGATTGACTGATCATGGCTGACGTGACGCGCCGGTAGGGCTCCAGCCAATGGGAAGATTTTGGGACGTATATATAGGGGATTTCGAGCGCTGTGCACTGTACATTTACCAATAGGTGGCTAATCATGTTCTGCAACCACTTTAAGGTAGTCGTCGTGTCGACGCCGGAGAAAAACACCTGCAATATGCACATATTGTTGCTGTTCATCAGTCAGACGAATGCAGAAATCACACTTGCTGGTGCGCCTATGATTTGCCTTTCCTTCAGACCATTTGTTAATCGCCAGCCATTATCGACTATGGCCGCTTAATAGTTCTGCAGCGCATCACGAATATCAACAGCAAGGTTGAGTTGCGCATGGGTACGCGGTCGGCATCGAATAGGATACTTTTGGTGGTCACCGCAGATGTTTCCGGCAGCCAACCGTCGAAACAACCCGTAACTAGCAGCTGTACCTATCCAACCGTCTGGTCAGCGACGAACCTGACATATACAGAATCTGTGCGGATTGCAAGCGATGGCGACTGTGAAGACGTTATCCGCCAACGGCGACGATGGGCAGTTATTCGACCCCTGACCTTCCAGGCAGTAGACCGAATTGGCCAGCGGGTTCCATGCGGGTCGTCGCTGCTGCTGTTGTGCTGCAGCGGCAGTGACCGCTCGCCGTTGTTGTTGTTATTATTATTACGTAATAAACTCCTTCTCTTTGACGTTGCCGGTAAACGCGGCTTTCCCCTCTGTGAATGGCAAATGACGCTCGGTGGAGTAGTTTACAGCTGCTACAGTTGTGAGTGGCATCATCACGATCACTTTCGCGAATCGACTTTAGCGCCTGTCAGTGTCAGCGCACCTGTAGCGGTTCTCCGTTGACTCACCCTTCTCCGACGGATTCGCCTGCTGGGTTCGCTTCTTCTACAGCCGCCGCTACCGTTGCTGGTGCTACTTTCCCCGTTGGCGTTGTTGACTTAACTACACATTTTCGTTCGGCCTTTTCTCTTATCGAATTTCGGATTTTGGCGAAAGACGAGCAGTGAGCGATGACCGCAACCTTTCCTATGGGGTCTCTGTTCTCCCACGTATGTTCTTTCCTAGCGGTTAAATATTGACAGGTTGCTGTACGCAGGGTCAGTCTGTCAGTGTCAAGTGCGTGCGGAAGACAGGAGGATATAGACATGAAGTACGTGTTGCCATTGATATCGGTAGTTCTGTGGATAATTGTGGTGCGTGTAGTCGCCACGGATGCAAAGGCAACTGGCGGTGCTGAAGCTGGCTCAGCTGAACTAAATAGTGGAAAGGTCGCTGCCAATGCCCCTGCTGCGACGGGACCGAAACCGATTGTATTGTTGCTCCACACGACAGATACTGTGTCGAAGGCTCCAGCGGTTCACGCCGCTGGAGACCCGCATCCTCAACATGGTCAGAGCCGATCTCACATGCCTGTTTCAGGGCCAACGCACATGGTCAAGACCACCCACCATGTTATGCTTATGAATAACAGAAACCACATGTCAAGCAAGAATTGGGCGCCCGACTCTTGTACGAGCGCCACAGCCCCGCGCGGAATTATCATAGCGCCTCCGCCATCATCTTCGAACCTGCCAGCTGCAGTGAAACCTGCTGCGAAGAAGCAGGCGGATAGTGGGGATCACACACAAACAGCTGTGGCAAGTGCTCCTTCAGCTATTCGGGTGTCACCCTTTGTGTATCACACGCCCACTTATAACCGTTTACCGAACCCTATAAATTTTAATCCATTCAGCATGTTGTCTGATAATTTTCAACGGTCGCCGACATTTCTAGCGCCGACCTACGTACAGACCGGTGGCACAGCCGGATCTTACACAACGGATATACATGGACTAAAGAGTCTCGCTGCACGTTTTCTTGATTCGGTGGATTTCCATGCAATATCTCAGCGCCAGGAAGCGATTGACCGCCAAAGAGAGATGGCTAGACAGAGGGAAATTATAGAAAGACATCTCGAGGCAGCTCAGTTGCAATCAGATTTCGACAAAATGGATTCGATGCTTGGGCAACAAGTAGCGACTGCAGCTGCCGCTTTGATGCATCCTTCTGACGAGAATAAGGTGTCACAACAAACACTGGAGCAGCAGCCAGCGTTGCATCAACAGATCATTCAGCAAGTTGAGCCTCAGCAGATCGCGTCGCACCACGTCGAACCGTCATCCCAGGGTCTTCCGTCAACTAACTCAAACGAGGAAGCCGCCCGATCCGTGGGTTTATCGAAGCACCAGCCGGAATCTCACGGACAACAAATCCAGGAGCAAGTCGATCTCTCGCAAAGGGAACAGGGTGGAGCGGTAAGTCATGAAGTGTCTGCAGGTCACCCCGAACAGCTAGCTGCACAATATCAGCCGTCGACAATTCAAGACCACCATCCCTATAGTCACGATGATCCTCAACGAGAAGCACGCACTTATCCTGAAATGGAACATCAACGGGATGACTACGCATATCAGCAGCTACCTCAATACATTCAACAGTTCCCTCAGCAACGGCATTATAAAGCTGCCCAGCTTCATGACGTCGAGTACCAGCACCGTGTAGGACGGACAGGACCTATTGAAAAGAATCCACAGACCTCCGGCCATTCCGAGCCAGTATTCTGGCCGCAGCGCTACCATCCAGGCCATCAACAGCACGAAGTACAGTACCATGAAAAACAGCTGTCACAGCAGCAGCAACGGATCCAAACACAACAACCATTCTATTATCAGCATAAGAGCGACCAGCTGTTTGAGGTACCCAATCCTGGACAGCGCGGGTACCCTTACAGCGATCACAAAGGAGAATTCGGCCAAAAACGTATCCCCATTCGAGAGCAAGTTGCCGCCAGTGATATCCATCATAGCGTCCTTAAGGGCAAGAGGAGGCTATCAGCCCGACTGCGGCTACGAGAACGCATTCCGACGACAGCAGCAACGTTCTGGATTTAATTTATTATTCACCGGCGGAGAAACCTGAGAGAAAATCGTGGCACTATATGCGTTGTGCAGTATTAATTGGAACAGTACACTGTATTTGGCCCTAATGGATTTCCGCAACCAACACCGATATCAGCACAAAACATAAACGTTATTTTTAGGCGTTGAAGTTACATATATAGGTTCCTGTTCGGATACGCTCGTCAGAATCGTTGTGGTCATATTTAAGCATTTTATAGACTATTACCTATATATGGAGGTAAAGCTGTTTATGAGAATAGCTATGCTTGCTTATTCCACGATATTCATGCTACATATATTTATGTATAATCATGGTGAGTGCGTATGATTAATGTTAATCTAAGGCAACCTTTTTTGCTATACAATTGTTCCACAAAAGTTCTACAGTATTTTAGAATTTGCTCTGAAGAAAAACGCTTAAGAAATATGTCTTTCGTTGGCTGATCGCCATGTGTTACATTCTGCTACATATTACTGTGCATGTACATACGTGTGTTTGCAGCGCTAAATATCGTTGGTGTTCATTTAAATGTCGTAAATAACTTTGTAAATATCGCTTTGCGTCGTAGTTTGTTAAACTTGTGTGTTTTACATGACCAAGCCGAAGTGCCAGCTGCAAAAAGGAGGAATCCACAGGACGCGGATTAGGACATACGGTGATGACAGCAGCTTGCACTTGTCGCTCCAACTGAACCCCATAGTTTGTAGAGCAACCGATGATCGTTTCTAGGATGATCACATCGAAATGCACGATGTCGTATCCTGTGACGTATTGTTGTGTTCTGTTAATGTATATAGACGTGTTCTACGTCGAAGACGTGTGTGGATGACAGCAAGCAATGAAAGGCTCGCAGAACTCTGCAGAGTACCAGGATAGGTTTCTATTGGGTAAATAATATCTCAAGATGCACCTCCTCAAAAGAATTCTACGACGGCGAAGGTAGCTAGCTATGAAAAGTGTATCCTGGGCAGACGACGCAAAGAGTGATATGGGTAAGAATGATGATTTTCTATGTGTATATAATGGGCAGTTAGGGTTGCCGGGACGGCGAAATAACAGATATTTGGCTAACGTATGCGGGCTCAAAGCGCAGTAATTGCGTTTGTTCTTGTGGTACGATTATGTGGCTATCGATAATAATGATAACAGTAGTAACAATATTAACACGGACACAGTTTAAATTATTTGTATGCTTTCGATAACGATAATAAATGTGAATCGTTATTTTTCCGTTATTATTTGTTCTGTGTCGTTTTATCTTTACTTTTATTCGGTCAGCATACTATTATTTTTGTTATTAAACCGACCATCTCTAGTATACAATAGGTCTGTTATCCGGCACTCCTTTCTGATGTATGCCTCTCCTTTTTGGTAGCTCATTTGGTTAAGAGATTTTTACCCAGCACTCAATTGCCTACAGAAGTGTGGCTTTCCTTAAGGAACCTCAATAATAATCACGCTAATTTGTTTTACCAGTAATTGACCGTATGTATAAAATATAAGAATTTATTGTATTCACAAATTTGCAAGTATACGGCCGTCAAAAAGTTTAGACATATTATGCCGTCGCCGTGCCATACCACGCCATCAGTTCTCGACAGGCTGACATTGCCAGCAGATTTGCTGAATAAATAAAGGCGTTTAGTTCGTAGTTTCTTACCCATTCGATTAATTCCTCATTGTTAGTCGTCGATATTGCTGGCGTTACTCCAAGTCTTGGTCGCCCGTTCTGCGGCAGACGCGTACTAAGTGTCTGCGGAACTCCGATGCAGTAACAGCAAAAGCAACACCATGTCACCCCTGGCGAGAGCCTTTGGGCCCGCCTATATAGCTTAGACCAGCTGATGAACGCATTGCCCTTATTGCCTTTTGTACGTACGCTGAGGCAACCAGGACATCAAATACGACGACGAGATGATTTAGGTTAGTAGCGACGAGAGGGTAAAACGGAATAAGAGGATGAGCAAGCTATTAGTTCGATCGAAGTGGTCTAGCAGGGCTGTTACACTACTTCTACTATTACTGTCATTCCTGGCGCAGGCTCGATGAGAGTATGAAGTAGCTGGCTGGTCCAGGAGGACGGTTGGGTCGTCGAAAACTACGACAACGACAACCCGCCGGTGCGCCATGTATTTGCTTGGTCCTGGCAGACGGAAGTGGTCCTGCGTTAGCTTCGCATAATTCAAGTAGCTTCCGGAGTACTCACTGGGGTCCGGTGCTTCCGACCTTCGTGACACTCTGTTGGGCGCAGTGCGGAAGAACCCGTGTATAGACGGTAGGCCAACTGGCTAGCCAAGTCTATGCGATGAGCTCGGTGTCGCTTGTGTGGCCGACAAAGCTTGAGTTCCACGGCTGCTTCAGGCTGTTGGTCATATGTGGGCGGCGGAGGGGCACGAGGAAGAAATAGTTGTAGTGGCAGTGATGGCAAAGGGCAAAGCCCAGTTGTGAAGCGAACGGATGAGACTGCTTTGGGTACAATGCAAAAAAAATAAGTACAGAAAAGGGGCTACTATTGCGGACGGGAGTCCGTTACAGCTGTAGCAGTCGACATCTTACTTCACTCTGGCCGCAAATCTGTCCATACAGAACTTGTTGCCCAGCTGGGATCATTATTGTGTTTCAGAGGCGATATTTGCGCGAGACAAATGTCATGGCGGATCATGGCCTATTGCTTAACGTCAAGACAAGCTGACCCTGTCAATTTTCCTTGAGGTGAACAGACAATGTAGAAAGGAAAGCATGGAAGCGGTAAGGCCTCTGACAACAAAGCAGGAAGAAGAAGATGGGGAAAAAGAAAAGAAACAATTTAACTAACAGGTGCTTAGTGGTGGCAAACTGCATAACCTCGAATACTTAACATAGTTATATGCATGAAAGACTCTGCAGTTATTACTTTAGTTAAACGCAATTATATATAATAGACGAATGTAAATCATACCTGCTACTGGAATTGGGAAACAATAAATATATACATATACATACAAACTCGTAGACTGGTGAATAAAAAATTCATGTTCTTTGCTTCTTTTAAAGTATTTGATTTTGTAAGCAACCTTTCCTATACTGAACAACAACAGAAGTCTCCATTGAGGTTAGAGTCCCATAAAGTAGATAAAAGCGTTGAATCGGTTCGAGTTTGCTGCATCAAGCCCTGTAGTGCGATATATACCTGAGAAGAAGAAAAACAGAGGGTGAAATGAAGTGCTTTGAAGATCACAAAAACCGATTCTCAAATCACTATAGTTTGAAATATCAGAGTGGCTTTACATTGAATGAATGCATTGAATGAATGTTCCATGATGTACTTATTATAAGTACATCATGGAACAGTACTGGTAGGTAGAAAATTGAACTGGTCTCCAATTCGGACTAACATCCATTTATTGGGCTGAGGCACAAATGACTTTAAGCTGATTTACGTACGATACGTTTTACTTTGTCCAATTTAAGCAGCATAAGCGACAAATCATTGGGTACCACGTGCGGCAATTCAATCATCGTTTAACTACTATAATTATCACATCATTACACTCAAAGATTTCTCACTTTTGACAGTATGCGGTATTGATCGTTGACCGCTATAGTAGCGGAAGTGGCTGCGTAAGCGCTGCTATATTTCTAAAGGTTTTCTATTTTAACCAAGATCACAGATGACCTATAATTCTGTTAACAGCAAGTTAGTACACGACAGGACAGGATTTTTATGGGGTTATCAAATAGCGTAGCGGGAGTTACAATCGTACCTTAGATAACTTAAGCTGTGGACCATTGAATCCAGATTAGAACGATGACAATCATTACCTGCTATTAACATTATTGAAAAAACGTTAGATCACCTTCGGTCTTGCTTGCTACAATATGAACGCAAGGTTAGCGACTACGGCTACCTAGGCTAATTTATTTTAATCAACAGATCAATCGCTAAGGAGTACCGAAGACAGAGGCATTTCGTTAAGAGATATTTTGACTGAAAAAAGAGCTATTAAGAGTTAATAGACATATATCTATACAACGAGAGAAACTTACGTCAGAAAAAAAATCATATTTAAAAAATCTGTTTAGATATCCTAATACTTTATTTTAGAAGGAAATTTCGAACTGTAGCGGTTAGTAGAATAGAGGAAATTAAAGTATAAATAACGAGCCAGAATCAGTAATCAAGAAAGCACTATAAACAATGCACCAAATATAGAATATTTTGGAGCTGGTTAAGCGAAGAAAGGGCAGTATTTTGCCCTCTGCGTTCCACCACTACCACTTAGAGCTTTCTTCCTCGAAAAAAAAAAAGCCTATTAGCATCTACAGGCATCGAGACTGCAACATCACCGTGTCACCTTGTGACACTTGCGCGCTACCGGTACGACTTATGCTTCTAATCTATCTAGCAACGATGCAGTAGTTTAGCCACAAGTTCTGCGCCACTGCCGGCGTCTCAGGCTAATATGCCCTTCAGGTTCTACTGGGACATGCAGAAAAGCACTCTGGGGTTCTGCACGTGGCTACATCGCGTAAGCGGGCCCCTAAGACAACGAGTACATAGAAAGCTATTGACTTACAGAGAAAAAAAAGAGAAATCAAAAAAGAGAAAATATAGATAGAATGGGGATTCATATGCGTAGGAGGCCGATTCCGGAGGGGGCCTGAACTGGAGTACTTGCGATAGCTGTACGCGTCAACCAGGACGCCATTGCGCCTGCAGCACAACAAGCCTTCAACAAAGCGGATGAAATGGCAAAAGCTATGAAGCGAAATAGAAAACGGAGTTTCGGCAATAGAAGAGGAAGATTCCTTCATAACAACGATGACAATGCTACGGCCAAGTGGCTACCGGACAGATTTGGATCAGAATGGCTCGTCATTGCATAGAAGAGGTCACAGCCAGGGTTGTTATCCGCAATCACAATGGTCGAGTAATTCGGTCACTGCTGACATAGCTGCTTTAGGCTATTGTGACAGGTTTGGAAGCTGGGTTGCAGAGGAATTGGCAAAGAAGAAGAGAAACGTCGGAGGGTGTTCTCGGTAAAAATCGAGCCGATTTTGGGCTGATGTACTCTGTCGTCCGGGACTGTTGATGATGGCTATGGGTATTTCACGGGACAAAAAGAGGAGTCACGGAACCGTCGTAACAGGTAGTTGATGCTCGAATAAGCCACTGAAACAGTAATCGTTTCTGGGCAGTGGGATACTAGTTGCTTGTTCTGACAACTATTGCCAGTGGTATAAATGACGAGCGATTTAGCCTAGAGCCTGGAGAGAAAAACTGCGAAACCATGTGAGACAAGGAGTAGTGCCAGGCCATGAGGTTAGCGCTTCAGTCTCTGTCTGGCGTCGACAGCCGTCGAATTTGAGTGCGGCTCTTAACGTGATGAATCGTTAAACTCGCTAACTTTTTGTTGATACGGGATTGTATAGGTACTGGTGAGATAACAGCCAGCACGATGGCTATTGCTACTAAGTGGTTCACGAATTCTCGACAGACGACGCATTCGTAATAGGAGCGATATGGATGCAAAAAAAAAAGAAGACGGTGCTTGATGTATAAAGGAACTTGAAAAAAAATTTGGTATCGTATATACAAGCAATGCCAACGTTGTCTTGCAGTTTGCTAAGTAAAAGCTGCATGCCCCGGTCAGCATGAGGCTGCCTCTACATTTAATACACGACTCTAATAATGTTAGGTGCCTGTACCGAAAGAGAGGTCATCATGCGACGGATGGAGATGCCCCATCCCGGTTTCTAGCCTAGTCTCTATATATACATACATATTGTTACGTACTACATGAACCACTCTTTTATGGGCTGGGTAAGCCGTTTTGTGGCTACATAGTATTGGCGCCTGACGCGTTAGAGGCCGTCGGAGAACAGTAAGAATGCTTTTTGGAGAACATCACCTGGCGCTATAATTAGAGCCTTACGCAAAATGGCTCAAAAAAAGATTGCCTGGATGCAGCAAATCTTTGCTGCCATGTTCGCGTTTTATGGTGAACTATAACAATTGTTCTGGCTAGTTTATATTGCTTGGCCTAAAAGGACAATTTGGTAAAAATGAATTGTTATAACCGAGTTGCGAGGCTCGTCGGGGATGCAGTAGTAGAAAAAAAAACGTCTAATACACAATCCAGCCAGAATTCGGTGCAATCTTATTTTGCGAGACAGTATTAGCTTGTTTGTTCCATTCTAACTTTTGATTTTAGAAGAAGGCCTGGGAGAAATATTTTCTGCTGTTGAGACTATGGACCGAACAGAAAATGTGTATTCCAATGTGCGTGTGGAAGACCGTACTGTATTAAGTGTTTTGGGGTGGGGGTACTATCGTTGTATTTGGCCCTGGATATAATAACCGTCTCCCCTTTGAGAAAATGAGATAGACTCAACTGATTTCAGTGCATCTTCCAGTTGTATGTTTTTATTCTGCACACGATATACGGGTAGTCACAAGTACGAGAAGAGCAAACTGTCGAGCTTTGCTTAAAGCGTCACTCATCAATGCGTTCCATTGTAGTGTTAATCACAGTCAGTCTTGCACAGCTGACGACTTCCGTTAGGCAATGTAAAAATCAACCATATTCGAGTTACCGGCCGACTAACAGATGCCGATTCAGATCTGCTCATTTAAAAACATGAACAAGGTTGCTGATAGCATTAGCTGCTTTATCTCGCTTGCTTATATATATAACGATGCCTCAATTTCCTCTATATATATATGCAGCTTTTGATGTAGCATTCGGCATCCAGTGATCCCTAGCGTTAAGATAAGGAGCGGGCCGTTATCGTGAGTAAAAGCGCAAATCCCACCAGATAGCCGATGCCGTTACTGCTGTTGTCCAGTGAGAAAAAGGGGGAGAAAGCGCTCGCCAAGGATTCGGGTGCAGGAGTAGAAGATGAAGGAGGCTAAAAGAACACTCACCGTCGAAGCCTTTGGGAACGACAAGGAGACAAACCAGGACAAAAGGAACCAGCAGCCACAGCAGCACCGGTGGTGGTGATAGGCCAAACCAAACGATGGAAAGACAGAAAAGCAGAAACACAACAAGGTGCTGGCGGTTAAAAATCTGTCTAGCACATGGCCCCAGAGCTGGTTTAGCACACTGCTAAACAAACGACGTTCGATCTACTGTCACTGCTGCTCTGCCTGAGAAGGAGAAGCAGGTCAAGGAGGATCGGGATACGGGAGTTGAAGGAGAACGGAGAGAGGAATCCAGGGATAAGGAAAGGATACCAAAGGCAAAGTCACTCACCCTCAGGCACAGGCCGCTAGCCTCTGCTTCAACAAATGCCAGCTAACAGAGAGGCGTCGTGTGGAGGCGTAGAGAAAGGTAACGCGATAGGACGGGTAGAGAAGGAAAAGAACGCAAGAAGAAAGGAAAAAGACAACGTCTATGTACTGACAGAGACCAACTGAGCGGGCTGTTGCCACCGGGGTGGGCGACAATGATGCCCATAGTATCCTATCGACATCGCGAGAATCACCAAGCCTCTCGGCGTTAGGGTTCAGCCATATGAAACCGTTATCATCGACATGAGAAGAGAACACGGATTCTTTGCGAAATCATCTGACTTTGCCACTGCCGGCCATACTAGGCCAAGCTATGGCTGTGACGGCAGTAGTAGTAGCGAAAAAACGAGCAGACCTTACTGTACCAACTGCATCAGCAGCAACAGTATTAGGGATGGCTACGAAAATCCTTAGGTATGACGAAGACTCCCATGGGAACTAAGTACTATCGATATGGTGAGATACAGATATGGAAAAACAAGCTAGCTTTTAACGGGTTCCATATCAAAGCAGCATTTCAAGTATGATTATTGAGAGGGTGGCTGTATTGTATTCCTGTGGCCCAAAACAAGCTAAAACAGTGAATAGCTAAATAGACGTGTATATACGTGAATATGCATGCAAAGTCTTTCGAAAGCTTTATCTGTTGATTTGTTCGAGTTTGCTATCTGTTTTACTCTTTGATGAAAATGTACTCTCCAACCATAGGCCTTGCCTGGTTCCCATAATAGACGGATTCAACTTTCGTACTGAGAAAACTATGAAATACCAAATGCCACATAACAATTAATTCTACAAGGTGATTCAATTCACGCTAAAGTATTACATGTTATACGAATCCGCTGACGAGTGAACTATTTTTACTTGCGATCATTTATAATTATATATCGCGATTGTGTAGCGACGGTTAACTATAAAAAAATAATGCCAGCCTTCGATTGGCTCAATTTCTAACATGACCTTTCTAAGTAAACGAAAACCAAAAAAATAATTTTTTTTTTTACCTTATTGATATGGCCAATCAAAAATCTGTGTTGGACCTGCAAATGAGTTTTGGTAACGGTAAGTAAAGTATGCAGTGCGCTCCGTTTGCTAGAACGCTGGCCGTATTTTCTGTGATATGGTTAGCGCCTCGTGTTCGTAGTTTTATGCTATTATCAATGAAACGGAATAGGCATTTATAAAATCATGAGATATTTGAAGGTCTTTAGATTTGCTTCACGACCTTTTAAATGAAACGATCATATTTAATAGGTTTACAAAGCACCTGACCTTCGAACATCACCCACACCCGAGTCAGCACCTGTATTAAAAGCTCATCGACTGGCTGGCCGTGTTATGATGCTCATATTTCATATGCTTACATATATATATAATACGGGTATTTAAGTATTAAATTCAACATAGGCTGTATAAAGGAAAACGAAGGATGTACTAGTGGCTTTCAATTAGCTATGCCTTGTAGCAGTATCTAATCGAATCGTGGACACGCACCTACGCATTGGCAATTCTGCCGCACGACTAGGCGGTTTTTTGTAGGTGTTCACTCTATTGCTCGATGAAGCCCGACATACAAAACAGTCACGAATCGCAAGCCGGCTTTTGTGAAACCGGCTGGAAAAAGTGTTGCACTCACACACACGATGCGCAGCCAGGCATATAGTGGTGTTTACCGCCTTCCCCAGCTACTTTTAACATGGACGGAAAACAGTTGATGATAGGCGGTTCACGATGGAGCCCAAGCAATACTACTACTGTTGCGACCCGTCATTCCTCTTCTCACACCGACTCAGCCGGCTAAAAACATCCGCCTCTATTCATCATCGCCTCTAGCAACTAACTCTTGGCACTAGAAAGAGAGACTTTCGGTCAAAAACAACTTCTTCCGTGACGGAAAGCTCGCCGCTGCTGTGTGAGAAGGTCGGCCCTAAAAGGTGCGCCCTGTGCGTGAAAGAAAGAAGACACCCCTGCAGCTGCATACTGGTAATGGCGACGATGAGGACACTGCTGACGTTCGTGGTTTTAACGCTACTGCTGTTTGCTCCAAAATGGAACAGTCGCCACTGCT
This sequence comes from Varroa destructor, assembly GCF_002443255.2. Classification (NCBI taxonomy): domain Eukaryota; kingdom Metazoa; phylum Arthropoda; class Arachnida; order Mesostigmata; family Varroidae; genus Varroa; species Varroa destructor. Next base: position 22,468,931 of record NW_019211458.1, on the reverse strand, counting down.
AGCGTCGCTCGTCCTGCGTGTGTCAATGGGCACAGCTCCCAAAGACCAGCCTCGTCGGGCAGCTTGCGTCGCTAGTGCGTCGATGTAACGGAGCCAGCCTCATACTCTAACAAACGCAACGAACGAACGCTTTCTACAGCCGCTTACGCTAAAAATACGCTAGTGGTCGAAGAAAACAATTGTGGTATATTTGTCGCTTATAAGTCGTCTTAGCTACGTTATAGGAGAAGTTATTGCGGTGTACTTATTATACTGTCGATCCTCTTATCTATCCTACAGCGTCCGTACCCTTGCCGCCCACGATTATCCATTTGATTAGTTGGTCTAGCAAAACAATTGCGGGAAAATCTTCCTTTCCGCCCCCAACACTCTTCCCCTAGCCTCCCAAGTTTGTTACGGTCAATAACGTATAGACGACGACACATTCTCGAGCAGAACCGAGAACAATGCATGTATCCTGCAAACTGGTTCATCGGGTGGGCCAGAGTTTGGCACCACTCAACGGCGCTTGGCGGTAGCGTATGTAGCAGCAGCTGTACCGCATGCCGCTTTCTGAGTTTTCCCCAACAACTGCCTCTAATTCGACAAATTGGCTGTTGTGCTTGTGCACTTACAGTCTCCTATTCGGCGTTAGCAGGTGAGAGGACCAGGCAGGAATCAAGAAACACGGTTGTGATCGTGAGACGAGTGATACGACTGTGGGCCGTTAATCCTTCAGTTAACTACTTGTAATAGCCGCTACTCAGGCTAGAAAAATTGTCTTTTTTTGTTAGTTCAGCTAGCAGAATCGAAATGTCTATATGGCCGCTGGAGTGTGGCGCTGTCCACAATCTGACGGACGTTGCAGAGCAGTGTGAGTTCGTATCAATATGTGATGACTGTCACCAAACTGATGGATTCATTCCTTACCTTGACATTATCTATTGTATGCCGTATGCACCACTTTTACCGTTGGGTGTGCTATGCGTTTGGTCGCTATACCTGTTTGGTATATTGGCAGTCACTGCCAACGATTATCTGTGTCCATCCTTGGTAGCCATTTCGAAGAAGCTTGACTTATCACAGGCAGTTGCCGGTGTAACGTTCCTTGCTATTGGCAATGGAGCGCCAGATATTATTGCTTCATTTACCGCTGTCAAGCAGGGTCGACTAACTCTTGTAATCTCGGAACTATTCGGTGCTGGAATCTTCGTCACAACGATTGTCGTTGGCTACGTTATCTACTCAAGTTCGTTTATCATTGACCAGTTCTCATTCACGCGTGACGTGGCTTTCTACATGCTTGCAGCAGCAATTGCTTTCTCGATGTTCAGATTCGGTGAGGCGACAATTTACCATGGTAGCTGCTTTCTTGGAATCTACGCCGCCTACATCTTAACGGTTTTGGTTCGAGAATTCTTCTGCAGGGCCCGAAATAATACAGACGGACCGCCTCCGACGCCCTCGTTAAACATCACGGCGTTCGACTTCCCAGAAACCGAGTGTTTTCTACCCGATCAGACGCCGACCGGAACAAGACGGCGACGCCCGTCAGGGCTAAACGTCCACCACCAGAACGCCATAAAGCAACTGCTGCTACAATCGTATGGACAAACATTTAACGGGGTTCCAGCGTCACCCGGCCTGCCTATTTTTCATGCTCGAACTGGGTCCATCTGCTCAACCGGGACGACTCCACAGAGTATGATCTCGAGGGAAGCTTTCGACCAGCGGAGACGCTCAGCATCCACTAGTACAGCGGGATACCAATCGATAATGCAGATACGAAATCAACTTGACCGTCTATCAAGTGTTACAGACAGTTCGGAAACAGAATGTGGAGACTTTGATGAGTTATCACTCTGGAAGGAGTTCTGGATTCACGTGGCGCCCATTAGCTGGCAAGAGCTGAAAAAGGAGTCGACGTCAAGCGTCATCTTGCGGCTGTTCGCCATACCGATTCAGATCACGCTCGCACTCACCGTTCCCGTTGTCGACTACGAGCACAAAAAGGACAACTGGTGTAAGTCTCTCAACGTCATCAATTGTATAACAGCACCGTTAGCTGTATCCTTAATACTGTTTAAGGATTATGAGCTGTTCGATGTACCGGTCGCTATGTTTGCCTTGGCAATGGGGATGATGTCCGCAGGCGTCGTAATGATGACATCGTCGTGCGACAAAGCTCCGCGATACCACTTCTGTTTTGCTCTTTTGGCTTTTTTCACCGGAGTTTGTTTCATCTATGCGGCCTGCCGTGAATTGATGGCAATCCTGAAAGCCGTGGGAATAAGTCAACACATTGATGATAGTGTGCTGGGTCTGACGATTCTTGCATGGGGCAGTAGTATTGGAGACTTGATCACTGACTCTACCGTGGCAAAACAAGGTTATCCTTCAATGGCGGTAGCTGCAGCGTTTTCCGGACCCATGCTTAATCTGCTCGTCGGTCTGGGCAGTGGCCTCACTGTTCGAATGATCAGCGACTCGAAATGGTCGATACGGGTTTACTGTCCGAACGTACTATTTGTGCTTTATGCAGCCCTTAATGGCAGCCTGTTGGTGTCGGTGCTGTTCTTAAGCTGCAACGAATTCCGTTCGAGTTCAACTCATTGTATAATACTGATGTTCCTTTATGTGACATTTATAATTACCGCCCTCACGGTCACGATGCATCCCGATATCATTACGTATGCCAGATTGACTAGTGATTAAAGTATCTTCTGACAAAACTTTACAATTGTGCCGATGAATGTTATGCGAAAATAAAGTAAAGATCAATACAGAATAGAGACGACAACAGACCCAGTCCTTCGATTTTGAAGACTGCCGACAAAACTGCGCACTTAATACCTATATAATATTATAATTATGAATTATAAAATTATAATATATCGTCTGGTGTGACAGACAGCTTCAATTTGTATTCCATCAAAATATGTTTTCTGTAAAAATCCTACAGATACAATGTAGTTTCACTACTATTTGTTTTATTTAGGTAAATATAATATAACGTAGCAATACGATCATGACAGGAGTTGATCTATACAATGTGTTTAAATAAACTTTGCCGTCTATTGCGCATTGCATATCATTTTCCAAAGTGCTTTTTCTCTAACGGAGGTCGTATTTATGCGCGGATCAGTAAAATGGTCAAAAGAAGCCATACAGCTTTGAATAGAGCACGCGATTTTAAACGTACTCTCACAGTGTCTTTTAAGATATTCTTTTTCAGTATAACAGTGTCTTTTAGATATCCAACTCTATTTCTGTAGATTCACTTAATTAGCTGTTTCTGACATTCGGAACAATTATTCGCAATTATTATTATTATTCTAAAAATCTATAGTATTATGCTATCCTCTGGATAAATAATGTCGTAGGCTAAATTGCCCGACCTCAATTTAACTGATAAAACCCTTTTTTAGTGCCAAATGATTTTACGCTTAAACAATTTCAATGGTCTCCTTTCCATTTTCAGGTATCCCTGGATAATTAAAAGAACAATCGAGTCAACAGGAAGCGCTTACAGTAAATACAAAGTGGTTCCGTGTTTTTCTATGTTAACCTTACAGGGATCATTGTTCGCACTCTTTTTTAGATACAATTTCTAAAAAAAAATTAATATATAAGGGCCAAGGCGTTTGCATTGGTATTAGCAAATTTCACCGGATACAGTTTAGTACGGAACAGAGCCCTCTGATCCTTAATATCCATCGTCGCTGTATTGTTAGATATCAAGATCAAGTACCCCGTTTTTGTCGTGTTCCCAAGCCAGGCGCTTCTACTTTTTCAATTTTGAGTAAGGTCGCAGCTGCACGCACGTGCAATTTAGTTATAGCCTGCATCCTCTCTCTTTTTTAATTGTCAGTGTCGCACTGACTCTCATGTGCGCAATGCTCTACATCAACACAGAAGAGAGCGCAGAGCGCGAAAATGGTTTTGTAGCGCTTGCTTTTTCCAGTGGGAATTACCGTCATTACGGCTAACACACGATCGACGTCGTCATCATCATCATTCGGCGGGTAGTAAGTGAAATTGCGCCAGCGACGAAGGTAGTGAACGCGAAACGGGTGTTAAGAAAACCGACGTGTAGCGTAGGGCGACTTCGCGATTACGAACAGCGTGGTCCTTCCAGCTTCCTTGCCGCACTTGATAGGACCATCGAGTTGATAGACTAGAATTCGATTTACACTTACTTAATTCGAGCAAATTGTTTCCCCACTTTTGTCCAACGCTCCATGTTCCTCACTGGAGGGGGGCGCGAAGGGAAAGCTTGTGAAGCTTAGCGACGGACCAGCGAGTTGCTATTAAACCGGGCGGGAAGCTCCCGCCGAAAGGAAGCAATCATTGGCTTCGGATCGATGAAGTACTCTGTCGTTATGTTGCTCGTGTCGATTTGGAAGTGTAATGTCGTCAGCTGAAACGACCATTTCCCGATAACTTTTGTCACTCATTGTCTATAATAGACGACTGGTAGGAACTGGCGGGTGATGTTTTTTAATACTCTGGAGACCAATGTGCTCACTCAGCTTCAAGCAGCAAATGCTCTAAGATAATTTATATTCCGTGGTCTTTGGAGAAAACGACTAGACAAACCGGACAAAAATATAAGCTCGGGCAGGACCTTATTCTTGGGAGAAAATTCACGCGAGAGTGTATAGGCGCGCTTTTGAAGCGGGACAGCACTGCCGAGTCAACTTGCTCACAGATAACCGAAATACTAACTAACAAGCTAACGCGACAAAAATGTTGATAGTTCCGCTAATAAATAAAAGGAGTTACAGACATTATGAATAGATAATTTGGAAACGCGTAGGTTGTCCAATATATGTCCTTTTACCCATAAAGTGATTTCTTTTGCCATGAAGTGGCAGATGCAATCTGGCAGATAGCCCAGTTCGTGTTGTTCAACTGGGCAAAAGTGGGGCTAGCCGAAAATGTTGTTTCTGAGTCTGATTTTCGCGATTACAAATCGTTACGGGCGCGGAGAAAAGCACCACTTCTAGGAAAGGTTTTTGTGTGTTTTTTTGACCCTATTGCATTATAGCAAGCGAGTCGTGCATATATGATGGGCAAATTTCGCTTTTCTTTATTAACAGGAAGTTCTATGCGCTCTGAACCTAAACGCAATTGTAAAAAAAAATCTCGAGATCTCCAAGTTCAACACAAACGTAGACGTTTCGATAGATATTCTAGAAGTCATTATATGCCAAGCTAAACGTTACTGATATTGAGATGCAGCGCAAATATAGATACATGTACACAACAGACAACGCACACATCATCAATGAGCTTTCGAAGGAGCAAAGCAACAATAGTAAGCAGCTGTGTCCATCTGTCAGTGACTTACGATTGTAAACAAGAGTAGCAATAGCTGAACTCCTACAAATTCTAAAAATTGCCGTTTACAGCTTTGAAGGTGTTCGTTATGGTTTCCCGGACTTTGCCCGTCTACGCCGATCCAACAACTTGGCCAAGTTTTTCGTGTGCGGTAGATTATATGAGACTAAAGCAAGCGGTCGTTGACGGTGTGGGTCGCGTGCTTGTTCTATGCTATTAGAGCAACCATGACTGGCGTAGGCGACGAGGGCGTAATGCTACAACGGAAGTGGGAATTAAAGAGAGGTGAGGGGCTGCCACGTATATGTCGCATCGCTACTTCTACTATCGTTCCGGAAGATGATTGTAATCGAGTTGAACTGACTGACTGACTGACTGACTGATGATCGACCGACTATCGGAAACAGCAAGCGAAAAGGGCTGGAAAGGGGTTGGAAAAGAACGAATTGGATTATCACTAACGTACGGCGCCCGTTTCAGCCCTTGTCGTTATATATCATCACACCGGGTTCTCACCAGCGCAGTGTTCAGTCACACAGAAAACGGACAAACCCTAATAACGGGGATCCCGATGTGCTGTTAGACGCGCAATAGCTACCTGGTTCCTCATGACCACTACGACTCGATGAACGATGATTTAGTAGGCACAGAAGCACCAGCATGAGGCACGCCTTACCCACCTTCAACATTAGGGTCAGTGCCAGCCTACAGATTCCGCTGTTAACATCGCAAAAGCGAACATCAATGGCGCCGGTAGAAACAACCGTTTGGCGAAGAGGGTTGCTGCTGGGCAGGATGCTAACAATAACTTCCTTTAATTGAGACGACCGCCGTTTGCGGCGTCGATCGCTGCCACGCTCGCTCGCTTCCACTCGTTCGGTTCGATTGGGTAGATCGTGACCGGGTTCTCTGTAGAAAGACAACTGTGGTAGGTGGTACCTTTTCTGCTGTACTTTGTCTGTTTTTCGCCATTCTTGTCTTATCTAATGAGAATCACTATCGGCTGCCTTTTCGGCCTATTTGGAACTCTTTGCGACCGAGCTACGGCCCCGATACGTGGATTGGGGCAAGAAAACGCAGAAACAGGCTTTGTTTTTGGGAACTGTAGGCCGAACAAGCGCCGAGATTAAAAATACGACGACTTATTAATTAACACAATGCTGCTTTGAGCAGTACAGCTAGGGAAAGTGAATCTGCTAAGTAACTACGTAAATAAAGCGAAAAAGGCGATAAATCAAGCGATTTAAGAGTCGTATTGCATGAAAGAAATGAAAGGGCTTTGGAGTAGTTAGGGCCGAATAGTTGAGGTGTAGAAGACTATTACTCAATCTTGAAGGAAGCTTTCAAATTTTTAGCGAGTAAAATTTGTTACAGGTGGTCAAGGCAGAATGAAAGGAGCAGACTTTTTGCACCAGCATTAATTAAAATGTTAGTAATTTTCTTGTAAAGTCTATACATTTTTTTATATATTATTATCTATATACCTATAAGCAATATTTCGTTGTGTTACAAAAAGTAAGGTATCAAATGAGAAATTTATTTTGCTGCCCTATGGCAAAAATTATACATTATTCAGTAGAGCAGCTTGCGTCATAATTTATCTTAAGTACGATACGAATCCAAGGAGCACCTCATAGCAACTCACTATTAAACCCACTATGGCAAGTCGCAATATGCAAAGCAGCAACGTGCAGTACTTGTTATCCATGCTGTTATGGCCGCTTTAGCAGATAATTAAAATAATATTTCAGAAAAAAATATCAACAGATTCAATAGGAATTAAACTCTGATAAAAAAATGGTATATGTATCAGAGTAAGATCTTATCTAACTCGCCCGCATCTTTGACGTTCACAATAGAGACTTTTATATGGGTTATCTCAGATTCTTAAGCATTACATAAAGACTATGTTATTATAGTTTCGAAGAACTGTAGAAAACAATATTAGAGAATCCTAGACCTTTCCCGGCACACACGAATATACGAGCAAAGCAATATGTCCTGTAGAGTCCAGTATGATGTTGAGTTGCTCCAGTGCACCGTTACTCGTTTAGTATTGCCTTTGGCAACTTCTCTGGTTATTATATATAAGTGCGTCCGTAGTTAGGGGATGCGAAATACTTCTATGATTTTGATAAGACACCTTATCTATTATAGTTTGTCTTACCAGAGCATTTAGGGTAGTTGTAAAGACTGTACGAGAATGAAAGCAATGCATGTTTATTAAGGTTAAACAATGCGGTAAATAAGGCAAAGCAATTCAGCAAATTCACTTATTCCTGCAACTGCCTTTGGCGTCAATATAGCACAATATGGCCTAGCGGTTCATGGGCACCTCGGAAAACCGCAATAGAAGCTCTTCAACCTTACCATGATAAGAAATAGAGCATAAATATTTACATTTTGATTATGTCTCGTAGAAAACTATCGGTTTGACCGAAAACATATCGTAAGAATCATGTCATGCAGCTCTAGAGAGCTATTCAAAAACAATTCTAGAAGCAAACCGTTTGTGCTCAAAATTTTGAGCTAAATATAAGAAAAAAAATATTATATATATAATAATGTAAATGCTAGCGGTATGAACCGGTAGACGCGCAGTTTATCTTTGTGAGCTCACTTCAGAACAACTGAGAGTCATCCTTCAATATTTAGCACCGGATTATTTATCTTGACCCACTTAGAATTAAACCTTCGATAAAATACAAGCTATGGATATACATGGTTCTGTTATACTGCATAAATTATAAAAAGAACACATTACTTTGCAAGTAAAGAACTGTGGAGTACAGCTGATTTTCGAATGTTTTGACAATTGCAAAAACGCAATAGACTACATTGTAATATCATAAAACGGCACGTTATTCAGTGGTAGAACAACGAGCGATACAGACGGTCCAACTTGCAAAATTCATGCTTTTACTAATCATATAGCGACGCCGAACGCGTGTATCCGATTAATCGGATCCTCTATTGCAATTATTGTATTATGATATTAATAAAATTTCGTTCATTCGCCATTGCTAACACTTGTTCAAAACTTTATATATACAGGTCAACAAGACGGTATCCTAAGACACTTTGAGCTTACACAAATCCAAGATACCAGATTGTTTAAACCTTTATCCATCACGATTTCCCCCATATCTGGAATACTTACATGTATCGTTAGGCTGGCGAAAACGTGGTTTCCTGCAAAATCTATAATGAAGCCAATGCACGCAAAAAAAGAATGACGATATATCTGATTAGCCAGTTTGCCCGATTCTACTCGTTGTTCCTTAAGCAAATAAATTTCTCACCGATCTTTGCGAAGTTTTGCTTCCAGATCCTAAAATTATTTCTCAAAGCTTCGGTTGCTACTTTGAAGTCAAACGTACTGAAAGCGATCACGAGGCGAAAGCGATAAGACGACTTAATCACCCATGCGACTAATATTACCTCCTCAATCTTGCGTAGTGAAATTTCTACTTTTTGCTGGAAATCGGTTAATATAAGCAAGAGGCAATCTCGCAAAACAGGAAATGTCAGTGGCCGGCGTTTTGCCTCTCCTTCTAAATTTCATCGCCCCTGCCTTGATTAGGTTTACGGTGGGTCCCAAATCAGTGACCGCCACGTGGAGCCAAGCTACAGCTTGCTGAACTTGACCCGTATATACACAAAGTCGCCTGTATAAAAGATGACTTTGACTTACTTCCTCGGCTTTCTTGTTTGACCAGGAAAGCAAGTTAGCAACATGGAGAATAACAGTAAGCTTAAGTTGTACCCTTGAGCCAAACCTGCTATCTGTATGAAAGGCGGGAATTGGGTCATTGAGTCGCCAATGGTTATTCTATTTTCCTGACGATGGTCCAGTTGGATCGCTTAAAGATCACTAATAGGATGGAATCTTTCCACTGGGACGGCAGTGTGTGAACGTTTATTACATAGTACCGATCCCGGCGCATTTCAGACGCTCGTTGACGGCCTTATCTGGAACCACTGCGTCCTTGCTGCGTAACCTACCAGGACCTTGCGTTCTTGCCAAAAGTTCTTGCGTTATGAAGTCTTGTTAAAGGGTCCTCTCAGCTCAAAAAGGGCACTGCGCGTAGTATTTTATTCCTCAGTGTACAGACCTCCGAGGAGTGTTTCATGAGGACCGACAAACTAGGCAACAAACCGTTGAGTTGCATTAACCACATCAATGATTAGCGCTCTGCGGCAACGCTTAAAAGGGTCTTCGGCCGGTCAAATTATTGTTGCCTCTCTGACACATGTAGCACTTAATACCTAGTACTCTAATTATTTCGTCAAATAAATTTAAAACAGACAATATATCGCTTCCCATTTAAGTAGAATAAATAAATATAAAGTAATCCATCGGTTAAATTTCTTGCTACTCAACTATTGACGACGGAACGAAGCTTTATGTGCGTGATTTCTATGGAGGATTCTTGCATTTGCTTTAGCCTACAGGGTACTAGTTCTGCTTTCTTAAGCTATAGTCAACTAACAAAAAAACATGAAACAAACTAAATGATCAAAAATGTGTGTACCTCGATATCTTTCAATGACCTAATAATTAAATATTTGGGTAGTCAGAGTTCTGTTCTTCACAACACAGTGTTGAAAACGCAAACGTTCTGCTTAATGGGCCTGCCTCTGATAAATGTCTAAGTAATTTTTTTCTGGGAGTACAGCCTACTGACTGAATTATTAAGTCCCATAGTCGCGCAGGCAACCATTATCACAATTTGAATCAACAATTTTCGTACGTAAGGCGTAAGGCGTAAGGCAGCCAAATGAATCATAATATATAACATTAAATATTGTGTAGAACTCTCCGTATAAACGAGCACAAGAAAATGGCACTCAAAAAAAAACAAGGTCTCGCCTATCTTTTTTTCATCTGACTCAACATTGTCAGGTCGTAAGGCAACGCAAGGGTCTTAGGTAACCTAAGAAGCTATAAGGCAAGGGATATGTGAGCTTCCTTTAACAATTGCATAGCCCTCGGGCGGTTAACCAGTCCCACTGGACCAGTTACTAGAACAGTTTGTGGTATTTCTATCACAACTGCTTTAACGGGCATGGAAATTTCCCCGTTGCAACTAATAATTTGTAGTCGGCACGTTAAAGTTAATATTTTTTAACAATATTAAAGGGAAACTGCAGAAAGTATTAATCCTCATTATGCATGAAATACACAGCCAATTGCATACAGAAGTAGGCCTGGTTCGTTGCACTAACTTGTGTCCAGCAGAGTCTATATATAGATATATATATATATATATATATATTTGAACGGGATTTTTCGTTTTTTTTTTAATTTTTTTATCCCACCTGATACAGTTAGAGCAGCTGCCGTTACCGTGTGGAAAAAGCGCCAACTCCTACGCGTGAAACAACACTTGCATAGTAATGCCGGCAGCGGCCGAAACTGTCACCAAGAAGCCGGTGGTCCTTTGCCCGATGCCCAGTGTGCGATTATTCAGAAAACGTGTTATCAAAATGATACGAAAGGCGCGGCTGTCAGCTACAACGATTAAGGACCAACGCAAGCTCTCCCTAACAACGGCTCTGGCCTTTTCAGAAGTGAAATCGGCTCTTTATACGCTGCATAAGGTGTCATCTGTCTGATTAAAGCCAATCAACTGTTGAGCTTGACCGCATGAAGTCCAACTATCTAAGCTGCGTCCTAGGCTGTTCTACCTGATTGCCGACCATTTTCTATCACTTGTTGAAAAGCTCAGTAAACAGAGATAATAGCTCATCAGCTATTTTTTTGAGAAAACGGACTAAAAAAGAACGCGACAGACCCGGACTACTACCTAACAAAAGCGGTGATGAACTCTGTCTGGAGTATAATGGTCCATATTCCTATTATAATGTTAAAGGCTATCCACCAAAGTTTCCCTGTAGTAGGCCGCGTACAGTTATTTATATTTTCTCTCCCTTGGTACGGTGGTGGTAGCGGCCGTACCCCTGTACAGGGTACTAGCACTCACGCATTAAACAACGTACGCGTAATGGTGGTGACCGCTACCAATGCAATAAACACGTCTTGCACGTTTCTTCGTCTATAAAGGCCATAGGCATCGTGGTTCCATATTTCACTGATGCAAGAAACTGAACAATCAACAACCGATGGCAAGAAACATGTCATATAATATTTCATATCAAAAACTTACTCTCTTCTTTTTGCGGCTTTTGGCGGTATGCGGAGGTAAAGGCAGTTATTCCATGGGCCTTATCCTGGATGACTCCCGTATTAATATTTCACGGTTCAGATCCAGGATGATTCACTATATAGCAAACACGGGCTGAAAGCCAGCCGAGGGCTAAGAAAAATGTATTCAGTCTATCGAAGCAACGAAATAACACGATGCCGAATAGGGCGAATATATAAACGAACACTACACATATAACTAAAAACGGCGGCTATAGTCGACATCATTTCGGACCGCAGTGCCACTAATTAGACATTTCTCAATCTGAAAATACATGTACATGTGCATAAATATTTGTACTATATAAATTTATGATGATAGGACCCTTTCAAATTTCTTCGCGTCACAACGAAGTCTCCAAGACAGGTGAGGTATAAAAACGGTCATAACGAGGTATTTCAAGCATCGCTGAACGAAAAAGTTTAGCCGGTTGACCCTGTCAACAAAGAGGAACTTTCTGAAACGATGGGTTCAGTAGTTACGTGACTTTCAACGGATCATCCCCAATTTTCTACAGCAAATTCATCCCAGCTGGCTAACTTCCATTGGATCTCCCCTTTGAGTTTCTTTTTAAGAGAAACATCTACCCGAACAAGGATTTCAAGCTCACAAGTCGAGAAAAAAAACCTAATAGCACGATCTCCTTCGGCAACAGATTTATGCAAGAAAATTGTTGAAAACTATTGGGTCCGTTCTAAAAACGTGAAGGGGTTCTGTGACGGTTTTCTGGGTAACGAGACGGTCAACACGTAGTCGCAAGTATTCTGCTCTGCATTTGTTATAATAACGTATTGTCTTTATTATTTATATTATTATCATTACTATTAATAATATTATTATTAACAGTATTCTGGCCCTTCCGCCGTATAATAGCATTCAGGTGGAATTCTATTCCTGATTCTATTATTTTTGATAGATAAGCCTATACGTTATATTTTCCAAAGTGGTATTATTTGATTCTGATACTTAGTGAAAGATTATGTTTGATCTTTATCTGTGTGCCCACTGAGATCTCGCTCATCATCGCATATCTGCCCACTCTGCAGCATCTGCAACCCTGTCCATCGTCATTCAATTTCCCCCGTATGAGCACTCTTGGTGTATAATATAGTTATCGATCATAGGGTAATGTGTGTCACATGATTGCCGGCGTATCATTACTCCAATACGAATGGAACGCTTTGCACCATGCTAAAAAGAGCCACTCTAAGCCTGGAGTGTACAATGAACTCTTAGTTTATGTTAGTTCACTTGAATCGAAGTCATACCATCGGTGCGAAGTTTTGACCTTTGTAAATCGGCCCATACTGCCCTATCCGCCAGGAGCAGCAGTAGCAGTTTCAAGTAGACAAATGAGTTCCGTAATCGTTTCTAAGAGGATCAGCGATCAAGACGCAAGACCATGACGTAGCCACATACCTGCTAAATCGAATGCTCTATAACTAACTTGGGTCAGCACGGCCCGATACGGCCAGTTCGAATGACCCGATCCTCATGCAACGACCCCACTCAAGCAACTCGTATAGACGCACTCCATTTATTATTCGGCATCAGTACTGCGCGGTTGATGCGGCTAGTACGTACAAATCGTCTTGCTTTTATGGTATAGAAGCTCGTTTATGTATTGAAGCTACAAAGGTCCACTAATAAAGAAATACGTTTCTTACTATACTGACAAATATATGTTGGAACAATGATCTGGTAATTTCGTCGTTGCTGTACCACTGATTTTCTTATCGCTTCCGCCAGTATCCAGTGTAAAGGTCTAACATTTGCATATGAAATAAGGTGAATCAACGTTTAGTCATATTAGCGATCGCATTAAGTTTGGGGCAGCTTTCGTAGGTTGGGGCATCATTTTTAACATTTTTGCTGAGGCAAACCCTATTTTTTCCCATTCTGTTGCCACTATCGTTGACTACATCTAATAACACTACGAACGTTAACGACACCCGAACAGATATTCATCACGCGAACGATTACAACCAAAAAGAACCAGCAGGGTTATCTATATTAAACAGACAAAAATCCCTCACGCAGCTAGTATAAAACTAATTGCACAAAATATATCATGAGAATCCGACCATTTCGACTGCAGTAAAACTTAACCACTTACGTTAGCGTAGCATCTTTAGTAGAAACCGTCGGAGGAAAGCGAGAGACGTAGAAGCGGCGCCGGTACGAAACGCTAAACTGATGCATTAAAATCGCGAAAAACAACTCCTGATGGAAACGGGCCAGCACGAAAAGTTACGAATATAGTGTGCCACAAGATTAATTCTAATAAAATAATTTTAGGTATACTGGGCCATAAACCAAGAAAGGTTCCCTGGTGCAGCAATGATATAACAAGTAACTCAATAAAAATCAAGAGGGAACAAACACTGACTGGTCTAGTGAGTCGGGAGGTCCATCGAAATAGCGATAGTCCAACAACGAAGCAGTAGTGAAGTTCAAATAGTAGGACCGAAGCCGTTACCGATTGGCGGTGGCAAAAGCCTATCGGCTGGAGCCGAGATGGTATTAGCGTTCTAGTAGAAACTCAGAACCTGGAACAAAGCGCAGTATGAACTAGAGGGATAAGTAATAACTGCGACTAGAGCACGCTAGGTAGAGCTCAAACCTGAAAATAGGGCGCAGTATACGTAAACAGGACCTTTACATAGGAAAGCTATTTAGGAAAGAGAGCATTGACAAGCTATTCTAAGCTCGCGTAAATGTCAAGATATTAAATCTCCTCATTTGTGGCACTTTCTTTATATTAAAAAGGGCCAAAACTTATAGAAGGATTTATGAAACAAACGGTTAAGATAGAAGTTTTAGAAAGTCATTCTAGCTAAACTATCTATTGAGCACTTCTAGCATAGAATAAACGTTAGCATAAATTCTGTATCAGCGGCTTGAACCATTATAATAACCCCACCGAGTTATTTTTTCCTCTTTCCCGTTCGTTCCCGCTTTTTATATGGCAGCCATATAAATTCACAACCGCTCCAAGGCTGCTACACAGTTCTCGACAAATATCCTGCGAGCATTAAAAATACATATATGGTCTCAGCGCTACCTATTCCACCAGATATGCTAGACTTTTGATATTCGATTATATATATAATCTTTTTTATTTATCTCTTTCCACGTCTCTCTCTCACAATTGACGCAGTACAACGCTGATGTAAATCGATAAAGGTTGAGATTGTGGATAGTTTTCATTCGCGCTATTATGCATTAGTTTGCATCGCTAATATGCGCCGATAGCAGCGGAATTACCAGACAGTTATTGAGTAGTAAGTTAAAAAGCATACCACCCACTTTGATAACGATGATGATGACGCCCAGCTTTGTGATGCCGATACCCACTAAAGCGTCGACGTTCCGACAGTTACACACCAGCACGACAAGTCGGTCAATCCGATCACGGATCATATGTCGGTCAATAATACGCCCCCATAGACCCCGTTATCATATGGAGGTACGAGGAGGCATCACGAGCTATCGAATCGTGCTACCGTTATGGGCGCAATGCCTGCTTTATGCATTAGATGTGTGTGTATCACTATGAAAAGACGGAGTGATAGTTTAGTGCCACAGTTGTTCAGCCAACTGCGATGATTGTATCGGTGTTCAATATTCAATTGAAAGATGATGTCTGGGTCGCGATAGCGATGGATAAATTTCGATGACGGAGCCGACAGCGTTCGCTACTATGATCCAACTGGAGCCTTCGTTTTAGCTCAGTGATCGCTATGCTACGCAGCCGTCCCAATCTAATTTGACCACAACTAATAGAAACAGCGGATTAAACTAAAAGTTCTGTTTATATATGTGCGAACTAGAGATAGCATGCATGCTTGGCTAACGGTCGAGAGAGCGCTAAGTTGAGCGGACGAATCGACGAGTGACCGACAAGTAAATGTCGTTACATATCTACTGGCCATCATCTTCGTAACGGACGGGGTCTCTAGCTACTTGGTGTCGACAAGGGTCCAAAGTTGCTTTAAGCCGAGCTAAGCTTGCTGCCTGCCTGCCTGCCTGGCTGAATTTCCAACGTCTTTGGAATGGAAAACGCGCAAACAGCCCACTTGCTCTAGGTCTAGGATAAGTGATTGGCAATGCAACGTCGAACGTTTGGAAAAGGAAAACTGAGACGACGTATGCTTTGTCAGCAGAGTGGGTGCTAATGAATGCTGTTAGGTTAGGTGTAACTTGGGTTATCTTGAAGTACAACAAGACTTTGCTCGATATTCCGCGTGATCACAACTCATTTTCAATAACATCCGATAGAAGTTAGGTCTAAGCCCACTAAGGTGACCGCTAAATGCGGGTTGGCTGAAAACGGAAACATCATTAATATGAAACGGTAGGGCATAAGCGAAGCTGCAAACAATTTTGTTTTGATTTCTGACTACGACAACAAACAGTACTACCCATTCAGATTCAGAAATATATTTCCAGTTGTAATACCTTAGAATAGGCCGTCATATTTTAATATGCCCGCAAATTGTTGGTGAACGCGAGTTTTCATAGTAAGACACCTCAGCGTGTCTAACTGATTCGTCCTGCCCTATTGGGGTATTCCGTTCTTGCGCAATTAACAAGCGATACACGAGACTGTCACACACCAATAACAACCAATGAAATTTAATTTTGTTGGCTCGTAGTAGTCAGTATCTTTATATAGGGGGAATTATATAAAACCAGTTGAAACACTTACCATCCTGTAAGTCATATAAGTCTTGCTGAATCGCTAATTCACGAATTACGTCAAATGTCCTAACTGTGGTACTTAGGGACTATGAGTGGTATAAGACGTATAACAATTTCCCTCGCATCTGAAGCATTTACATACTCCGTCATGATAGGAACCTCGTTTCCTGCAAGTTGTACGGTGGAACTAACGCACGCCAAAGCTAGTGGCGACATGTCTGTTTCGTCGGACCATCCCTTTCCGTTCGTTTTTCCTCATAGTATGCGGAGCAAATAAATTCCCATCAATCTTCGCGAATTTTTGCTTTCAGTTTCTACAACTGGTCTTGATGACTTTCGTCGCTAGAGCGAGAGAAATAGCGAATCCGCCAAGAGATACGTAAGGCGATTTCGGGTCACGATGTGGTCCTAGTGTCTCGAACAAAAATGCTTCAACCCGATTTCGTTGTTCGAGGTTTTCCACTGTAACATCATTTCACATGAGCGTATCTCATACATTGCGATCCGAGCTAGTTTGAAATCGGACTAGCTGAGATCAGACAGAGGGACAAGCTATGAGATGATCGTCCATGTGGCCAACACTGTCTCCTGCATCCAGTGATGAACGCAATAAAATTTCGCTATTGACGGAGAACAGCAACTCCAAATACGGACATTGCTTTACATAGGCAAGAGGCGACCTACCTAAGCGTAAAGTGTCAGTGATCGTTGTCCTGCTTCAGGGCGTTCTGCACGACGACCCGTATACGATTAGGCCATCCACACACGAGGTGACTTCGATTGACCCTCCGCTTTATTATTTGGTCAGTGAGGCCCTTCAGCAAGACGAAAAATACGGGTGAGTTTAGACAGTTTTCCGTCGTCGATGGCTATTCTGTGCTCTTTCAGAATCACAGCGAAAAGGTTGAGTGCACTCGTAAGGACACCAATCTCGACCGTCGTAAACATAAACTTGTTTTTGGGCCCCCAATCAAGGACTGCCTTGACTCGACGAATTTAACAATATTTCTCTTTACGCATCCTTCATTAAACAATAAATGGCTATATAAACAAAGAGACTGGACATTCATTCCCACCATTCTTGGATGTTTTCAATGTTCCACCGTGTTCATAGTATTATCTTTTTCTAAGCCTATATTCCAGGCAGGTGAAGCGTACAGGAAAAATACTTGCTGATACAGATGAGAGATACAGAGATTTGTTTTTTAATATTTTAAAATGGACGTCCATATTGGATAGTTAGTTCTTCGTCTAGTGGTGTCTACAACTTCAACTGCATGGGCTCTGTACCCTAAGAACGCGCTGGCACGTACATTTAGATCGTTTCTGAGATTTGACCCTTTTATTTATTTCCGCTTATTCCTCAATAATCGAAAGCGATATTTGATGAATCAAGATCGATGCGGCGCTTTTTGTGACAGACAGCTTTAGGTCAAGCGTAAAAAGAAATTCTCAGTAATGTTCCACCGGTCATTTACTCGTTCTCTTTGACCGTTGTGCAAACTTTCAGTGCACAGTATAAACATTTTTTTTTACGAAAACCGAGGTAGCGTTAAGGTGGAGATTCCTGCGTGTGTGCAATTTTTTTTACTGCTAATAATAACATTATAAGGTGTAGTGTTTGGGAGTGTCTTTTTCCTGTCGTACGCTTCTTGACAGCTTTATTTCATGTGTGAATATCTACATTATTATGAGCATTGAGCGATATCGTAACATTCTTCTTGTCAATATTTGCGATATCTGCTGGTAAAACCTTTTCTATGTTTTTTGAAATGTTTGTTTATAGTTTGATTTTATCAAAGCTGCGACGTATGGTTCAATGGAGGATGCTGCTACGAATCGCCGGGTTATTCTATTTCAGGTTGGTTCGCTAGCGAATTGTGTACCTATACATGAAATTGGTTGGTGGAACATTTGAAGAATGCTGGAATGAAATGAAGAAAAGAAAGCCCTTCGAGCATGCCTTAGTAGATCTGATTTGGCGAGCTGTTTCTCTCCTGGTTAGGTACGATTTTATGGATATAAGTAACCGGATTGCCAGGTTGTTTCGCTGCTTGTTGAAGAAAGTCATCAGTTGCATTCGAAAGTATATCTCTTCTACGACAGTAACCCACTCTACTGTAGAGTGACGCTGTTGTATATAACAGCGTCACTCTCAGGTCAGGTTTACCAACGTAATTTTTCCGGCACATGTATTTTTATAATAATTCTAGTGACGTTAGACTGCTCGGAAATCTACTCAGAAAAGGTATGGGTCGCAGGAGGATCGCATGCGCTGATTTGCTAGTTCTGACATGTTGCCCCGTATACTCCCCGTATATCTCCCCGAAAAGTTGGTTTGGTAAGTGTGCGTTACTGGGACTTACTGTCCTACTTTGTGCACCGATCCGCAGATGGACTTTTTCATTACGACTTCGTCTACGCGTGCTTGAAATCTACACGTTATACACGGGTGGTTGTTCGGTCGGTAAATCCGGTCTGGCTTTCGTTTCTGAATCGATCACGTATGTATGTGATTGCTACTGGCGTTATCTCCAGTATTTTTCTGGGGATCGATTGGACATCTTTTTCTTTTTATTTTGTGTTTGTTGTAAAGGATTGTTTACCTTCATCGAGCTATAATTTGAAGATTTGCAATGCTGCTTCTTGAAGTCACGTTTTTTTTTTCAAGCTTATTTCGAAATCAACTCGAAAAAAAATTAGCGGACATGATCTCCCTCAGTGGGTCACTAAACAGTATATACTTGAACCGGCCAAGGATAACCTGACGTAATCAAGCAATAAGCAATAGCGCATTTACAGGTATTGGAAAGCGGTGGTTTTTTAAGTAGAACGTAGTTCACTTATTTGGCGCCTGTTTTTGTAAAATTTTTAGAAATTCGTATCGAGTAACTACTTCGAGCAGGAATTTGTAACTAAATATATGTCCTAATAAAAATATGCTCGATTGTTTGTCGCAACGTTCCCGCACATTGCACTAAGGGAGGAAGATTTCGATAGGTAGAGAACCTGCTCATTGTGTCATAAATAGACTATGCCCGTGTAGAAGTTGTACTGAAAATTGATAGAAGTATGAGAAGTCAGGCGTTTAACAAACAAACAGATTGCTTTCTACGACACGATGGAGGCTGTTATAGCCCTATATAAATAGTTTTTAAGAAAGACTCAAAAAATGCATCTATTTTTCAAGAAATGTCCGCTTATGAAATTTTAGGCACAGTGATAGATTCACTGCCAAATAAATAATTATAATTGATTGTGGTAATAATAATTGTATGAAGTCAAAAGATATATCGCGAACATGAGCTCGATATCTTTCATACACGTAGGATTTGCTTCAGATAAAAGGGTAGAATATTGCAATAAATCTTGCGGCTTCCGCCATATCTCCCTATGTATATATGTATAGACCAAGCAATTATTTTGTCCTAACCTTATGTAATTCTGCTAAATTAAAAAGGTTGCATAGGATTTCTTATTGATTTTTTACTGATTATATTGATCGTTTCGATGTCAGTAGTTGTGGCCGTTTTTCGATTTTTTTTTTTTTTTTTTTTTTCGATTCCTCCCCGTCCTGCTTCTCGCTGTGCCTCTACGTAGCGACACGGCTATCTTAGATCTTCTTAGAAGACTTCGGACGGTCCGTACGGCTCTAGTGTTACTTGTAGGAAGCGACTCGTTATTAAAAGTTTCCTATCCCCGCTAGGCTTAATTTTCCACTTTCTTCCCATTATTTCGATTCCCGCCCCCCTTCCCCTCTAAGATGTACATACACCACATAGAGAACTCTGGAACTGGAAAGATACTGCAGTCACAGGGGTAATATCGGTTGGGGTCGTTGTAATCGCAGTTGTAGCAATAATACGAGCCGCATCAATGTGACATTACCGTAGAAAGAACAACTATAGTTGTTTCTACGGCCTTTGTAATTTGCGGCTAAAGTTGTAGAAATCCGATGTCTCCTTCTTTAGGCATTCTAAGGCCTACCTTAAGATTGTGAACATAGCAAGTGTTTAGCTGAATCCTGTCTTACTGCGGCCTTCACGGCCCTTTTATCCCTCTGTAAAATGGGTTTTGCGTTATGTTCGGTTACGCGTTATACATGCCTCAAATAAAGTAACGAAAGAGAAACGAAATCGTAAATGGACTCACGATCGCAGTCTGCCTATTACATCAGGACGCATAATCTTCGGAACGTTCAACTGTAATGGTCTTCCGAATTTTGAGAGCGTTCGGTATTGCCCATCGTACGACTATTATCTCATTTTTTTTTCTATTTTACATGTCATGGTATACGGTTAATAGCTAGCCAGATTTCCGTTGTCCATCTTAAACGGGTTCTACAAGATGATACCCTTAGCCCTAATCAAATCTCGAGTAAAACTAACATTGTCTTCTCAAAAGCTCAAAATTTATTACATCTATGCCTTGAAATCCGTCACCTCTACTAGTCGCTGCGTTTTCAATTTAGATGAATTGTCGGAGTTTGCCTAAAAAGTGCCATTTGACGCTATCCGTAACAAAAGTTTTATAGAGCGTAAAGCTTAAAATAAGTAAACCTTGAACTTTTTGGATAAAATCAATGCCTGATGGTTTGGAACGTTTATGTCATATCCATAGTTTCATTAGGCAAGTAACTACGTAATTATAGCTGCATTCCAATGATTATTATATCGATGATTTACGTGATATTCTCAATAATCTGCAATTGTATGGTTGTCACGACCTATACGAAATATATAAATCTTTTCATTGATGCCATAATACCGAACTCAACGATTTGTATATTTAGCGTAGCGCTAACGCCGTTCCGTAAGATGAAGTACAATCATATTGTAGCAAAGACAGGCGCTGAGGGTGGGCTTCATTAATGAACGCTTTAACGTTATTTATTAGATCTCGTCGCTAGAAAACATAACTTAGTACTATTAAGGATCGAATTATACATTATATATATATATATATATATATATATATATATATATATATATATATAAGGCACTATTAAACTTGCCCTATACGAGCTAACGAATTGTTTCGTAGCAGGACAATCGATAAGCATGCAATTATCGTGATTTACTGTGGGCAAATTAAATTTCTTACTCAAGTAGCCGCCTATTTCTGCTGTGGTACATTTGTCACCCGATAATAACGTTATCTTATAGGTCAGCTTTCGCAGAAACAAAATGTCTGGTCGCCGTTTTCATGACCCGATTTCGCCCAACAGATACGGATACTATTAGAAAAGCCTGGTACGGTTCGTTCGGTAAACAGCAGTACATGTAAACCAACAACGATAGTAAGTAGGACTTTACTTAGATCCGGACTTGGATTCAAGTCAAGTTAGCAGTTATTATAGTCAACAACTTTATAAAAGCGATTATAAGCATTTGCTTGTTTTATAATAATGGCATTTAATTTAATATTCACATTTAACTAACGGTTCTTTTTTTGTCGTTGCCGTTCATGTGCTGTGTACATGATTTGCCCGTAACGAACATAACGAACCAGATCCGTGTCGATCATTAAACCAATTTCAAGATTGTAAAACCCTAGCGTAACGTTTGTATTAAAAGGGTACAATCTTTGGCAAATCAAATAAGGCCAATCAAATAAGGAAATTTCACATTGCCGAGTTGAATCGAAGATAGCTCCGTACTCTAATTGTCTGCGTGCCGATTTTTTTTATATGAAAGGTGCCTTCCTTTGCTTGTGATAGCTTTAATAATAACACACTATCGCTGAACAAGCATTTTCGAACGGACACTTAGTAAGTTGTCCCCAGACCTTGGCTGCAATCATAGTTGCAGCTTGGCTTGTGTGTGCTTTGATTTCCACGCGATTTCCGTCACGCATGGCTCTTCGTTTGTCATGACTGCACACGTCTTCGATCGGATTAAGTCGAGTGAATCTTCGGGCCTTAACTACTGACTTTAGTACACTAATTTTGTCATGCATGACTTCATAGTTTATTCGGGAACCACTTTCGTCTGGGACAATAATTCCACTCGCAGTAAGTCATTGCATTGTCCTGTGTGCATAATTTTATTCACTAACTGTGGATGGAAATCACTGTATATGCCATTATCTTACTCCGATGTGTGACTTGTTGGATTGAAGGACTCGTGGAATCAAAACGTGCGTAGACTTGTCGAGCATCACTAGCGATAAATCTAAAAACATAGTTGGGTCTACGTGTAACCCATTTGAAATGTCTATACTGTTTGTCGAAAACCTTACAACGCACAAAACCATTCATTTCGTCACGATATCGAAGCGTTTTTATGGACACTGGCTTAAAAGTTCGCCACCTATGACGCAATTGAAAAATCATTACGGCTAGAATGATCCTGTCTCCTCGTTACGCTGTGTTCGATTTCGGTTTCCCCTTAATGAAGAGGGCATTCTGTCCTTCAGTTTCTGAACCACATTGCCAATCGATCACTTCATCGATATTCTGACCCACTCAGCTATTTCTCTTCGCAATCATTTTTTTCCAATGAGTCTGGTTAGTAACGAGGATTCCCTCTGCGTCCCTTAGGTCTTTCCACAGTACCATTAACCGGTTCACATATAGTCACAAAAAGCATGAAAGTCACTTGAAAATAATCGTTGTCATCATCGAATAGATGAGAGTAACGATAATTGCTATACTATATCTCAAATCATCTATTTCTCTTTATGAACGGTAAAAGACGAAATCGGTTACTTGCATTGTGTGCAATGGCTCGAATGCCCGTACTCGTTGTGGTGGACAGCCACGACGCTACATATCTCAGTAAGTGTGCCTTCTCATTCACAGCAATTTATCGCATGTGCTATTATCAGTAAGCAGAGGGAGACAGCTTTTACATAAATGAACTACGTGCAGATATTTAGTTCCGGTGTGTCTGGTATTTAGGCCATGATTTCAAATAGCTAGATCCCAGACGTGTGCCTAAGGCCGGATCCGAACCCAGACCACGACGGGTCTCTAAGCCAAGCAGGCAAATGTGTTAGTCACAGCGCAATCACGGGGACAGGGTAGGAAAATATCTTCGGTCAAACTCGGCGATGCGTGAGATCTCTACATGGCCTTATGCGCTGATTGGCCAATGATTGTACAAATATATTTTGGCGCATGAATGAGCTGCTGGGCAAGTTATGGAATTTTTGGGTATGTAACAAATATATGTGGTTCGAGTGCACTGCCGTTAAACAATTGATGAAATGAGCTAAAATAAAAGAATGACTGACTCATTAACATTCCGCAGCAAACGTAATTATAGACGAGATACTTTCTCTGTGAGGATCGCCCTATATCTAAAGGGTCCACGGTATAGGTAGACCCACCTGGGACTCCTTCTAGATTGAGTGTCAGCTTTGATGTGAGCGATGTGCGACGGTTTTTCCCGCCGATAGTGTATTGTCCGGTCGGATACATCAGTCAGAGAACCTTACGATGCCTGCGTCTTAGGACCATAAAAGATGCGCGAATCGTGTTGCTTATTATGGTACGGGCGATCGCCACTACCATTCAAGTGATGTTTTACGCGTGACGGTCTACCCGTTGCACACGGTTAGGGTCGGTGCCATTACCGAACCAGGTAGAAAAAAAGCAAATTTCCATACAAAGATTTTCGAGAGTACATCAGTAAACAATACTAAGTATGCTATCAGGAGCGTGGACTTCTAGGTCTGTATTGTTGTTAAACAGTTTTCCAGGTCTATAGCGTCGATCCATTGCTCATGTTTCGGGTAGTTCGCACAGCTTCTTGACATCCTCAGCTAATAGTCGTATGCCGACAATCAAAAAGACGAGTCTTACTTGTTGAGCGTGAAATCCTGAGGGGTATTCTAGATAACCTGGCTTCACGTGATCAAGGTCATAAGTTAGTTGGCCTTGAAATGCTTCCAGATTGACGGCATTTCACACGATGTATAAAATGCTACCTTTATGTAGGAAAAAGCCAGTGCTTTCTTTATCGATAACTTGTGTCGGTTCTTTGCATTTATTATTTGACATCGGCACCGTTCCGAATGATCGTCAACTGGATATTAGCGTTATTCCTAAATAAATGAGGTATTTAAGGCACTAAAGCGCACTGTCGTCAAGCTACCATGAGTCTCTCTCAACAGGTGGGCTTATGCAATAGAATTCATCGTCTTTGCATTTCTTAAGTATACTAGGTTTACTTCGTCGTCCTCATAATGCTGCACTAGTAATGAGTTTGCTAACCATCTTCAAGAGATGATGATGAGGTGATGTGGGTTTAAAACCGGGCGTGGACACGTTTTGCTTTGATCTGGAAGCCAGGCATCTGACACACCGTTTAGCAGTAGCACCGAACGTAGAACTCGCTATATTTATTGAGGTTTAGGTTCTCGATTTGTTCCTTGCTCCTTAAAGGTTCCAAGTATTGAAGATAGTATCAAAAGTGGCTCGTGCTATACGACCCAAGATTGTCGAGATATTGAAAAGCTTTACCTGTCAATAGCGCTTTTGAATTTCTTACAATTAAGTTACTAACTATTACGGCAGAAGCGGACTGAGATGGTCACTTTATTACTGCGGTTTGCTCAAAAAAAAAACCTAGCGCCATTGTTATTTGCGAATATTTCGTTCTCTAGTTGCGTTACTCCGAACAGCTCTACGATATAGTAAAGCACTTCTATACAAGGTAGCTTGTAAAAGTGTTTTTCGGAGACATATTGAATGCAGATCGAAAGGTGACACAAACGGTTAGATGCTAAGCGAGCAAGCAGAAACTTAAGAAATTGTGTTCTTCTACCGTACCGGCACTACTATTAACAACTTAATACAGGCTAAATAACAATTCGGTTCGTTCCGGAACGAACTAATCCATAGTAAAAAAGCAGAGCTACTACTAATTATTAATAGTTACTACTATAATAAGTATTATTGTCATAACTTTTATCATAAACGTAAGAGTATGACGACAGTCATATATATATTCGCGCATAATTTATATATTGTAACTGATTCAATCTCTCTGGCTAACAAGCTCAACTGCCCTTCAGGTATGTGCAGATAATTTGCAAGTTTATTAGCGCAGTTGCCTTCTGCCTACCCACTTATTCTCTGCCCACGGGCCACATCCATTCGTAACACCTTACGACCTTCATCACAGGCGCCCTATATTCTAGACAGAAGAACTTTGTCGACAAAATCTTGCGGAAAAGTCCTTTTCCATCTCTTTCGTGTTCTTCTTTATGCTGCTCGTTCTTTCAAAGCGAAGAAGCTGAAGAATCGTTAGGGGATGGCTAGTCGCTGTAAAAACCTTTAATTCTTGACGGGTCAGCTTTGTTCCGGTTATGCGTTCTGCAAATTTCCCCCATTCAGAACTTAGCGGGTTCGTACTCGTTACTCGAGTAACTGTTGTTCTCATAACCGCGATCTAATGTAAACACATGTACAACATCCTAGCCTTCACACATAGCCCTTTTCTAAGGGTAGATATGTAGGCGTTCACGGAGACGACGTTTTTGCTTACCTAGACCAAGTGACCTGGATCCTTGAGCAGGCAGTGGAGAAATGGCAGAACCATATGACTACGATATCGTATGCGGGTCACGTTGTCTCGTTAGCACACGCAACGAAGCCAACTTGGAAAACAAAGGCAAGCGCACCCAAGCTACTCTAGAGGTTCCATATTTACTTATGATGTGCACGATGGTAGACATATAGCGAAAGGACCTCCTTGCGTAAACTGATCCTATACTCATCCCTTCCTATTTGTCATCCGCGTAGTAAGTGGGCTAGGCGAAACTGAAGCCGCTCTCGCCGCCCATGTCCAAAGCGACAAGTAACCACCTAGGAAACTAGTCGGAGAGAAAACCCAAGATAACGAATTTTTCGTTATTGTGCAATACTTCGTTAACAGCAAGTACTAGACGAGATGCCTGGAGATGGAAATAAGGGCGCACTAGCACTGTTCGTGCCATTATCATTGCTTATAATAGTAGCACAGGTAAATGCATAGAGTAGCACTCTATGCATAATGGGAGCTGAAGCCGATTCATTTACCGACTCGTGGAAACGCCTGAGGCCGTTCTGTCGCAGCAGTGGGTATTGTGACCGTTTTAAAATAATCATCCGCTTTGCCGTCATCGTTGTCGTTAGCGTGTTTCTTATTGGTCCAGTTATCGCTTCATAGGCAATTTGATGATCGGCATAGATAATTGTTTTCGTCGCTATTGCAGCCGCTTTCACCACGCGACGTCATCATCATAAGCGAAGAAGGCACTCAGTTCTAGCAACTTCAGCGAGGTCCTATTTAGATTTGTGCGTTTCTATTCACATCCTCTGCAGATAAAAAAAATACAGTCGCTTGTGAACGGTTCAGGCAAAGATACTGTTTGCTTGTCGCATTTGGTAGCATAACGTTCATAGTTGTGTGCTTGTTTTGCGTTGAGGGCGTAGATGTCCTACAAAATGTGCTGCTATTTATGATGCTCGGGAACGGAAATAGATGCGCAAGAGGGACAGACGGAACCAGTGGCCAATATGGCACTGAATGACCGTATTGGCAAAGATTAAGGGGACAAATTTAGTCCACTACGCCGACCTAGCCAGACCAGCGTTTCTTGTCATTGCTAAAAGCAGCAAATAGCAACCGTTCATGTACTTTCGAGGCCTTTGAGCGACGCTTTATATTACATAATCATACATGATAATGGCGATTAACAAAGCTTAATCATCAATTATTGTGTACAACACATGTATGTGCAGCTGTAGAATATGAGGGTACAGAATGGGCGTTTGAGAAATAGCAAAATTGAAGGTCCTTCCAATTGTGATTTCAGCGATGAGAGAACAGAGAATAATAATGAAAAATAGGCAATACTGCAGGTATAACAAATAAGCGAATGATTGGCGCTTGTGGTATAATTTATAACAAGCACAACAATGGTAATTGCTCGGGTGATCCGGTAGGATCAAGTAAACGAGCGAGACCTACAGAAAATAATCCCACAAAAACGGCAGAAACATATCAAAATAGCCATGTGAGTAGACGTGGCAAACCTGGCCCTATCCGCTGGTCAGCCTTGGGACCACGCGGCTAAACAGCGACGTCTCGACATCAGAACAACACTAGCTGAAGCAATTTAGGCGCCGAAGCATAAGCGGAATCATAACGACAGCTACGACGAGCTTGTGACGCTGGTAATAAAATGAAAATCCACTTAGCTCAAATAGCTACTGATTACGGGTTGACGCTCCCTTGAGTATGTCAGATACGCCGTTATTCAGATCAGGGTAGCAGCTAAGTTGATAATGCCAACAAGGCCGACGTGCTATCCGCCGTTCTTTAAGGGCTATGCCTAAAAGAGAAGCATCAACTGCAGCAAACATTGGCAATGAGGTAAAATTCTGTGGCCTAAAGTACTTCGGCTTTATTTTTTGTGGCCAAAATTGTTCATTATAAGAACAATAGAACACAAATTTAGGAAAGAAATTGCCTTAGCTACGTTAAAATTATTTTACAATTTAACTCGTAAAAATGGAAAATTTTAGTCTATAAAGTAAAACGTTTTATATATAACAAGTTATATAAGTTGTAAGCTTAGCTATATATATATATATAGCTTATAGTGTACTCATTGCAAAGGTGAAAGGTCATTAGAAGATATACGACATGGCAAATATAAAGCATTGCATTCATTTGCAGGCATTATTGATGTATTTTTTTTCGAATATTTCGTCCATGAAGACTTCATTTAGCTTAAGACTTGATAAAAACGTTCTTTGCAAAATCACGTATAAAGTAGCCAATGCACTATTGAAAGTAGAATATTAGGATCGAAACTTCACTATCGTTTTATATTTAAATAATAAAAAATTATTATTGCATAAAATAGTATATGTAAACTATCCCACTTACATGAATAACGCACAGATAAATATAGATTACATACAAGAAGCACCTAAATAGATTAAACCTAAAATTCCAACTCGTTGTTAATTACAACATATGAAAATAACAAACAAGGAAGTGTTGCGTACTTTCATTGTTCATAAATTACTACAAAGGGTAATTGTCACCAAACGACACAGTTGTTGCGCACGTATCACAGCAATGATGGGCTCGACAACAATGAGCCCAAAAACTATGAATGAGCTCAACCTTGTCTCTCAATTTAATTCAGCACCAGGTCCTTGTAATCCACATGACATCAGTTGATGTCGTCGTGCCTGTCGCAGAATCAGCTCCTGACAACGACGGCTAGCCTATGTGGGTTCCTGCGTTTCCGGCCGCTGGCACCGCATCTGGCCGTATTGAAGCATCAAGCCCACGCTGGATTCGCGCTTGGCATGCGGTTGTTCAAGTCCTTTTTCGAATGTGCTTCGGCTCGATCACTGAGATAAGCGTGTCAGTTTGGAGTGAGGTAAAACGTAAGTGCCGTCGTGGACGGGGTTGATTTCGAACGCTGCTATATATTTCCGTGTATTTGTTTCCCTGATTTGGCCGTTTGTCTGCTTGCGTTTCTCCTTCATTCTCCTGGCCCTCCTCACTGCAACCTCGGCTTCGATGGGATCAATTCAACGAGTAACCGTGTCACGGTTGACGCCCCCCTTATAGGGCGCACTGCTTGCCGACGCGGTAACTTATCGATGATATTGCTAACAAAGCTCGCCATAATTCAAAAGAGGCACAGTCATACAATCAACGAACACATACATTTACACACACACACACAGACACACACACACACACACACACACACACACACACACACACACACACACACACACACACACAACACACACACACACACACACACACACACACACACACACACACACACACACACACAGACACACACACACACACACACACACACACACACACACACACACACACACACACACACACACACACACACACACACAGACACACAGACACACACAGACACACACAGACAC